>NC_081211.1:1922000-2237500 GCF_902713425.1 Acipenser ruthenus
GCAGTACCTCTCAACACCATGTGTGTATTCTATGTACAGTATAATCTCTTTGTGGATCACCTGAGCTGCTGAATTGGGTGACCTTGAGCTGCAATGTCAGACTACAGACCCGAGGTCGTTCCCACAACAACAGCTTTGCTTCCTGAAGTGCCGTCAGACGCCTGTTCCTTTCTCTCCCCTGTTGCTGAGCGTATGATATATCGCGGAGCTCGTAAACCTTTCTGGGTCAGGCCGACTGACACAGAGCAGTGGTGACACCTCGTTGCTTTGCCTGCTCGCTGCTGTTACTCACAGAAGACTGGCTCACATGTGCTCCCTGAGGCTTCAGCACACAGCGAGACAGTGACAAAGTAGGCGCTGCCACCGAGTGTTTACTGAAACCCTGCCTGCTGTTTTTAAGACAGGGCACTCAGAAGCAGGTCTCACCAGACCAAACTTTCCAGCTCAACATGAAGACCTGATTTTAAAACTACCGGAATGGTATCAAACTAACGTAAGTTAAATCTAAAAGCCAGTTTACAACCCTTGAAACACACTGGTCCGAGTCTCAAAGTCTCAAAGTCTCAAAGTTGTCTCATTGTCATTAGCACGATTTATTTAGATAGTAAAACCACACCCAATAAAGCTACCGAACCAGAATTAAACGACTCAGACAGCTAAAGGTGGGCATTTCCAGACACACTGACAATACCTGTTCCCCATGTTAAATCATGTAAAGGTGTCAGCTGGTGCCTCTGATACCTTGGCTAATTCCCGTAGATTTGTATAATGGTAAACATCACCAAAGACCAGATTGTGGATCGTCAGCCAGTTTGGATTGTCAGCCTTGTGGAATGTGACTGGCTGGTAGGGTACTGACTGCCGTGTGTGATCAAGCTTGTCTTTGGCAACAGAATGACTCGGGAGGCTTCTCTCTCATTGAAATCTGCTACCCAGGTGTCATAGATCAATCTATTTCAAGTCAGCACACTCACTCTGGCATCCAAGCATGTCACTGTGGTCTGATTATATATTGTCTTTTCAAAATCCATTTATTGCACAATATTTCAGGAGGCATGGAAAAGGAACCGTGGACAGGTCTCCTCCAGCCTGCTTGTTTGTTTTATTGCCTCGTGTCGTTCATTGGATTATATGCTGTCATTTTTTAATGCCCCAGATTGGTACATTGTGCAAAAAACTGAAAGGTGAAATGTATGTAAGTGTACATATGGTTAGCGATGTCTAATATTTTCATATACTGGTACATAAATATACTGACAAATACTTTCTTTCTGAACGTTTTGAAAGGACAGTAGACTCTTGCTCGTCCAAACCAACAACTCTGTCATAATTAAATGCCTGCTGAAATAAGGCAGGTGAATTTAAATATTGCAGCAAAAAGTGTCCTGCATATGTAAGTGCTACAACCACTATGCAAAAGAGCCAGACTCCTACAGATTACAATCAGGACATTCATTCAGCATTGTTAGTACATTTATATTTAGAGTACCACTGAATTTGTGAGATAGATTGCTCATTAATATCCTTAGTATATTTTTTAAAGACAATTAGCTATTCTTGGGTATCATGACATTTAGTCAGCAAGTAGTCTGAGTGAAGTTATCCAGCAGCAAACTCCCCATCACCAGCTGTACTGCTTTCCTAGAAAAACATTTCAGGATACCATTCTACTTGTGAGATGTCTTGCTCATTAAAATACAGATTTTTAAAGAGGAGTCGATTATCTATTCAGAGTATACCAGGGTATTTAGTAAGTAAGGGGTCTGAAAAATTGACAATACAATTCCCATCCCTCGTCTTGCTGTAAATCATTTGTAGCTTCCAAAGTTTTGAACATATATATGTTTTTTGCTATTGTGAAAAAAAATAATTAAAAAAGAATTGATGAGATTCGTGACAAAAACAATGATTACAAAAAAAAAAAAAAAATGAACAAATAATGCTCCAGGCAGCTCCTTCCCATTTTAAAGTTACGATGAATAATTAAGCTTTGCTGTTCACATTAACTGTCTTTTTCCCTGCCAATGGACGAACATTCGCAAAAGTATAAAATGAAAATATTGTCACAGAGATGCAATTTACAGCCTTTAATGGTTTCTCTGCATCAGCGTGCACAGATATTTATGCCCCCCTGTGTTCTGAGTCATTAGACTTTATCATTCATTAGAGATCTATATCAAAGAAATTAAGATTTTACAGCTTGAAAGAACAACAGTGACGCAAGTTAATTGAGGCCATTTATTTTACAACTGCAAACATTTGCCACGTTTCCCAGCCTCCACTGTATATTTCATTTTGCACTCTCTTTATTGAACTACCTGCAATAGTACCCCAGGCTGTATTTGTCATGCACACTGAAGCTGCAGTGTCCCACAATCATCTTCACCCTTGGAAAAGTTGACCATTGGAAAACCATAGCAAAGTGTAATAAAGGATGGTGAATTCGTTGTAAAGCACAGATTGCAAAGCTTATCTTAAGGTATGGTAAAGCATGCTTAAAAATCATGCAAAACCAACGCAGACTGGTAAATGCATAGTATAACCACGGGAAAACTGCAATAATACAGTGCAAAAAATACTGTGGTAAACTTTTTTGAGGGCAGCTTCATTTTAAAATATGATTCCTCCTCAGCACCTGCTTGCTACATCATTCCATAGTTCTGCTGTGTTGTAATTCACGGGGGCACGTGAGGTTGACTGCCCATCTACTGATTGAGTATCTCCTATGATAAATGGTCTCGAATTGCTGTCATATCGCTGATTCTAAAACCGAAACGGTAAGAAATAAACTGAAATTCGCAGCCAACTTAATTACAGCGCTAAAATAACACTGCCTGAGCATTTATTGAAAAATGCCAGCGTCTGGAACGAAAGAGCGGTTTGAGGAGAATAGAGGTCTATTCTGAATCAGCAATGTTTTCAAGTGAAACAAACTACCTAAAGGAAGCAATTTTAGCAGCCATAAGCATATCCATATTCAATCTGTGCCTAGCATTGCAGAATCCTGCTAGTGAGCCTTTATTATATCCAAGGCAGATGGAACAATAAGTTCCACTTACTTTGCTACAGCCTACAACATAAATTGTGAAGATTAGTATTCGTGACTGAAAGACTGTTGCATTGTATTACAGCACGTGTGCTGTCAAATGAACACAGAACTGCAGCGCAAGTTGATACCGTAATCAGTGAATTTTCTTATATTGGTGTGGAAAGCATTTGTGGGCTGCAGTGTGTTTCTTAAAATTTAAACAGGTGTAATAAACCCTCCCTAGAAGGTGACTAAAAATAAAGTTAGGTCTCCAAATGGAACCCACCTCTCCTGACATAGCAGATTCTCTGATCCAGGGTTCCATCCTCAATCGATATCTCATTATTATGTTAAGTACCCTGGCTTCCTTGCAGTGTGGGTGCAATGATAAGTATACAGGGGATGGTCCAGACTGTAAAGGGAAAATTAAGCTTATTAACTATTCCCCAGAGGTCTTCTCCAAATCGCTGCCCTTGCTAATATTAAATTAGTAACTGTGACCAAATGTAACAGTTTTCAAATTAAGGAGCTAAGCCTTATCTTACCTTGCTAATTAGTCCCTAAACAATTAAAGGGCAAAAGGACGACAAAGACTTGGAGCCACAGCAAGAAGTACTGTGCATTTGAAAGCACCTGTCCTGTCCAACATACCCTGTAATCTACTGAGGGGATCTTGGTGCTGGGGATCATGTACAGAGCCATTTCAGCAAGGCATTAAAATGAATTGTGTCCCAAATAACATTCACTTAGCATAAATGAAAAGTGTATTGTCAAGTTAATTAAAAAGTCCACCAATTATAATCTGCTGCATAATTAGGTGGCCAGCAATTAGATTTTTTTTTTCTATTTGTGTCGCTTCTGTCCAATAAAACTCCAGATTTAAAGGCTTGTCATTGGCCACTAATCCCTGTACAGGTCATGCAATCACCACAGTATTAAAGACAGAGAGGTGATCTGCATTAAAGATGCATAATCCTCTATTGTTTTACAAGAATCTTTAACAACCAGCTTACCTTAGCTTTCGCAGCTGGGGCAAAGTTTGCTCTTTGGTGTTCCAAAGCAAAAAATGAATTACATTCAAAAATCAATGCTTTTGAGAATAAAGCATGGAGCCCATGCTGTGTTGTTCAGGAACTAGCAGGATCCTTGCCCCTATTTTAGACCAGGAGAAAACAGACTGTCAATATGTTAAAGTAACAATATTCAGCAGGTTTCATTCTACTTTATGAAGCAAAATTTGTTAATTCTATAGGGTGATGCAACACCTTTGGGCATAGCTGTAGTAAAATTAAACCATAATTTAAAGCCATTTCCTGTATATGAGGGGCAAAGAGATAATCCATCTCACGCGAGCATGCAGGTGTAGCAGGTTGGTCTGTGGGGTTCCTACAGAAATTGCAGCTTTCAGTCCTTGCAATTAATATCATGTAATGGCTGCAGCAAGCAGAAGAAACGTTGCAGTTTCTATTTTACTTGATCTCTTTTTAATTAGGTCCCTGGGAACTATTTTTCACACAGCAATATTGAATCTATGTTGTTGTATTTGCTCTGTTCAATCTCAAGGCACAGCAGATAGGATCATTAGTGGAGAAAATACAACATTGCCTTTGCACATTCCATGAGCACAGCCAGGGAAATTCAATAGTCTCCTTCTCAAATCCCATTGTCTGTAAAGAGGTATTGATATGGTATCATTGAAATGCATAATTGCAAATCCAGTTTTTCTGCAACAGTGGGGATAAATCGCTGCTCAAGACTGGGTACATCTTAATCTGGGTGGATAAATATTTAATAGCGCACAATATGTTGGTACCTGTATTGAAGCCTGTATTGAAAATGTTATAAAAAAAAACACTTAGGACAAAAGTCCCTGTTTGGTTCCTGTATTGCTTTAATATAACCTTCTACTGATAAGGGTGATAGAAGTGAGATATCGGCACACATGTTTTATGGGGGATGCTTGTAACTCCTACTGGGAACATAAATCAGAATCTGCTATTTGATGAAGGTGTACTATTGGTGGAACTATTTTAAAATAGGGGTTGCACAAAGGCAGCAAAGATTTACCAGTGGTAATGGAATAAAGTAATACACACTTCTGATTATTAAAGAGCTTCCATATCAGGACACCTGTGCTGCTGCAGTTCTTCCAAATCCACTGTGTTGCCTTTTGAATGTAACACTGCAGTTTGCTGACGGTAATACCCTGGGTCTGATGAATCCCATTATTTAATTTTATTGCATTTATTTTTTACACTTCTTGTCACTTCTTGTCTGGCACCCAGAAGATTTTAAGTGCTGGTTTTGCATATTTATTTTTCTCTCTGTCGCTTCAGTCTTGATATAAAATGCGAGTGGAGGAATAAACAATGCAGGTTTGATCTGTGAATTTTCGGATCACATTTGACAGCGGTACCAGAGAGCAAGCCATTGTTGGGAGGCTGTGAAGGCAGTTTCAGCGTAGCACAGGCGATAAATATTTCAATACACTGTCATCTGCAGCTACATCAATTTAAAGCTAAACACAATGTCAAATGTTCCTGCCTTTCTGTTAGTTTCTCCTCCTTAATGTTAAGCGCTTTGTTAATTACACCAGACAGGGATGCAAATTACATAATTAAGTCGTGCCACTGATGTTCTTGTTTGATACAGTATGTGAGACATTTCCACACAAAAGAATGGGGAGGCGCATCAAATAAAGACTGATACCTTCATGAATAAGGAGTATTATATATGCTATGCAACCAGCATAATAATATTCAACAGCCCATAAAAGTTCTCCACCTTGTTTTTTTTCTTCTGGGAGTTTCGCTTTTGACTTGTACAATCATTTATTTGACTGAGTCTGAAAAGTTAGAGCTGGTGGTTTTGCAATTTAAACCCTGTAAAAACCTTACTTTGACAAAGATTCAAACTTTTCTAAATCTCCAGAGTCAGTGGGCTGACTGAGTTTGCAAACGATCCTGAATTATTTATTGCTAGCGCACAGCTCTTATTATCTTGTGACAGGCAGCTCCATCTGGCATTGGTGCAAGAAGCAGAGATGCAAGATTGTACCAAGCAGAATAAGAGTCCATTTACCAGCCTGCATTTTAATAACAGTGCTGCACTGTGATGCCCATCCGCGGCCTCTTGAAAGATGAACTCTCTCCGAGATCTCTGCTTACAAGTATCAGTCTAATAAATGTGCCTGTTTTCCACTTGTGTATTAAGGGTGCGTGTTGAACAGCTGCCATAGATCTCCAATGTGCTAATGCACAAAACAGCAGATCTGGTTGTGAAAGGATCTGTATAAACTGCAGTCTTCTCTATTTATATATTCATCCTGGAAGGATAGCAATGTGAGCAGCGCCATAGTATCCAGAGCTTCAAACCAGTGTCACAGAATATATGCCCCCCCCCAAAAAAAAAAATTTGTTCCCCCAGGAACGAATATTCGTTCCCCCTAGGAACCAATATTCAGGGATATTAGTTCCCCTTTAATTTTTTGTAACAAGGTAATCTTACTTTCCATATAAGTCTATATCCATGCACTTTCAACTAAAACCTTAATTTTAAGACCACCTTACCTAGCCCTAACCCTGTGTAATGCAGTTTTGAAAGCATAGTTATGAAAGAGTTACTACAGTCTATACAATTCCAAATAAAAAAGAGCTGCATGTATGAAATTTGTTTACTACTGCTGACCGTTTGTAAGTCTTTCCTTGCAAAACCAGGCATATATAACCACACCAATCTACCGCACAGGCACTTTCATTGCTATAGGGACACTCCTAGACTTTGTGTTGGCCTTCTGGTCAGATTGCAATGCAGATTGCTTTTCCAAGGCTTACAGTACCTTAGCTATTCCAATTCGCTTGTCTTATGGGAGTGATTTACCAGTTCAGGCTGGATCTTACTGTGACCCTATCTATGGTGCTTGAAAGTCTGACCGCTGAAAAACAATATAAAACAGACAGGAATGAGAGTGTGTTCATGGTTCACAGGATTAACTCCCAAGAATCCAGTCTCCAGTTTCCTAAGCCCCTGATTTTCAGCCGATACTCACCCGTGAGCATTCAGCTGTCTCTTTGACGGTAAACTGGCTCCTCTCTGTTTTTAACTGGATAATCTTCTCTTTCAGTGAGAGAGACAGAGTTGTTAAAACACCCCATAAAGAGACTCTCTGTTTTTTTGATGCTTTATCAGGGTCTGGGCCCTAAATCTATTTCCGTGGTTTAGAAAAAGAACGCTTTCAATACAACGAGCATGCAGATCAAAAAGAGGTGCCGATTCCTATAGAAAGGTTTGCTGATAAAAAAGGGGACATTTTTCACATCAATCAGTGTTTCAACGCAGCACCCACTATCATATTCAAGAGAGTCCCACCAGAGGAAGCGATCCAATCTGTGTGATTTGTATACCCGACACATACCAGTACGATGTATAATAATACTTCAAAATGATGGTTTGAATATATTTAATACTTCAAAATGATGGTTTGAATATTGACACTTATAAGTTAAACACAGTAATTTTGCAGTTTTCTCACAGCTATACAATGCATTTGCCATAGTTTAACATGGTTTGCCATGTTTATTAATATGCTTTACCATACCTCTGTGCTTTACAATGCTTACCTATGCTCTACCATGCTTTATTACACTTTGCTATGCTTTTAGTATGGTAACCCTTTATAAGGGGGTGTGTCAACACCACATACAGTAAATATTTGTAAATCTAAAGAAGTGCCTGATTTATAAATCTTCATTGTCAGGGGTATCAGTGTTCACCTGTATGCGTGGCGAGGCTGGAAATGAAATAGGTTATCAAGATGAGCCCAGGGGAGGCTGATGAATGTGTCAA
Organism: Acipenser ruthenus; assembly: GCF_902713425.1. Classification (NCBI taxonomy): domain Eukaryota; kingdom Metazoa; phylum Chordata; class Actinopteri; order Acipenseriformes; family Acipenseridae; genus Acipenser; species Acipenser ruthenus. The sequence goes on from NC_081211.1 coordinate 1,929,874, forward strand.
TATCATCAAGGTGCTTGCTGTTGCATGGAAAGCCATTTCTGTTTGCGGAGAAAAGCTTTACTGCGTTTCTGATTTCATTTTCAAATGGAAAGGAGCAGCAGCTGGCTGCCCTGATTGTTAGCTGTTTTTAGGTGCCAGTCTCTTCACTGTTTGCTCTAAGGTAAACCCATTAGTATTTCTGTAGCACTCAGTTTGCTCCAAGCAGCATTCAGATTCACAAAAGAGGCTGACCCTGAAGGGAGAAGGGTATTGATTAATCCACTGTAATAGGCTCTGGGAACATCTGCCACTCCAGGACTATCAACTCACAAACTGAACATCACTAAGGGCTCGGACTCATACCTGGAAACTTTAGGTAGGTGTTATGTTGTTGTTGTAAGACTCAGAGTGGTGGTGGGGTGGGTGGGGTGGGGGGGTGTTGTTAGTTTGGCTAGGGGTTTCTGGAGAAATTTAAATGTTTATATTTTATTGAGGGATTTAATTAGTTAGATTAGGTTGAAGAATTATTTTAATTTTTTTTCAGGAGCATCTTGTACATTTCAGATACAATTATATTGCTTAAACGGAAAACACTTCGATCAGTCTATGCACTGAAGTGCTGTACGTGTGTTCAGTTTGTGTGCGGACAGTCTTGGAGCAGTGGACCACTCGATAGCCTGATCTTGGCACAGCATTATTGATCTGTTTTTGCTTTTCACTTCTGCTTTCTTTTCAGATTGGAAGTTGATCTCAGACCTTTACAGAGCTAGTGACCTGACTTAAAAATCCAGACGCTGTCCCTTTAAAGCTGAGAAGCGGGTCAGTGAGGATGATCACAAGCCCTACCTTTAAAGTCAGGCCAGATCAAAGCCTCTGGACCGAAAGAAAACAAGTGTACACTTCAAAAGGGTTGGCAGCTATAATAGGAGATATATATCAGTGAGAATTTTATAACTGAGAGGGAAGCACTGGAGAGATGCCTAATTATTCCCTTAAATGAATGGTTTAAATAAGTTTTGCAGTAATTATGAGTTCCAGCTTATGTGAAAAGCAGATGTTATTTGATGTACGGTAATATATATATATATATAAAGCAGTAAAGCAGTACTATTAAGCTTGTCAGTAGTTGGACTTTGCAAAGAAAAATCTTCGTTAGCCCTTGAGAGTGCCTGTGAGTCGTGTACATGAAAGGTTAACCAATCAGAGACCCATCCCAGAACCCTGTCTCTGCATGCTTCAGGGACCTGACCTTTTTAATGATTTAAAAACGCTGTGGGATTGTTTGGATGTGTAGCGAGCCTCTGAGGATCAAGGGTATAAAATATACAACATGTTAATTACGATGTGAGGCACGCAAGCGGGGCTCCTGATTGCTAGCCCACAGGCAGCCAAGTGTGAAGAAAGCAAACATGCTAAATAATGATGCAACTTCAGTGACCTTATGTGTGCTACAAATGCAGAAGAAAAGAGATGTACTTTACAAGAAGCAACTCAGTATAGTCTGGATTTTTCTTTAAGTGACTGCATACAGTCCTATCTTGAGATAAGAAGGGGGTCCTAATACATGCAGGACAGGACGTGAAGCTGGAGTGTTTTTAGAAGGATAAATGGAAGTAAAGTATGGACAACTAAATAGTCAACAGGATAAATCATTTGAAAGAGTGTTAAATTTGTTGTTTTTTAAGCCCCTTTTTAATACTTTAATGATTTCCCCCACTATTTTTCTACCAATTGTAATGGACACACGCATTCTATTGGTGCCTCACTACTGACCCCCAGAGGTCAAAGACCCAGCCAATGGCACGACTGACCTGAGGGGGTCAAAGGGTACAAAGGCCAATGGAGCCCTCCATGGGGCCCCCAGCCAAGATTGGCATGACTAACGCGGTGGTGCCTTCACTGGGAACCAGTTCCAACAACTCCTTTCAATTACAAAACTCGTCATCGTCTAAGCTCCTGATACTGTTAGGTATGTCTTCAAAGCAGACTCAGAAACAGTTTAATTACTGCTTGTGAAATGCAGCTGTTGAAAGTCACGCTAACATGAAACTTTTTCCAGTTTTTGGGGAACAAAAAAAAAAGATCCAGTTTTATCCAAAATGTTTCTGCTTTCCAAGCTTCTGGCGTTTATAATATTTCCTGTATATCTTGCTTCTTGTGGTGCCCAGTCTGATGAAAGCAGGTGTATATGTGTGTGTGTGTTTTTTTTTCTAAAAGCAGATTTTTAAATACTGTATTAGAGCATTTAAAATGGAATGATTTAGGGCTGGCTCCCTTTAAGGCTGCAATTTGCCCGCAGCAGTTTTTGTTAAGGTCATTTAAGTGTATTCAATTCAATACTTATTCAACATTATTGTAACACAGGAAAGCTTATTTTAAGAGCTCCATCGAATTAGCTCAGTGTTTTATTTGCTGCTTTAATCAATTTAAAACTGAAGGATCTGATGATTTGATTATCTTTTATGGTTGATAATAATAACCCTAATAAGAAGAAAAATAAATAAATAATAAGAAGAAGAAGAAGAATAGTTCAAGTCGTAGTGTTACTGATTAATATTTGCTTTTGTTAGGAAGAAGAAGGAGAATATTTAAAACCCAATTACAAAAGAAAAAAATGTAAAAAACAGGTTATATTTTCATAGTCATATTTATCAATAATAAATAAAATAAAAATAACATCATAAATATAACACTCGCCATCTGCTCTCATGTCAGAAGTAAATAAAATATTCCTTCTCAAATCTCTTTCTTAATTATTATTATTTATTTCTCCCAATCGGTCTGTGCAACATTCTGTGTTCAGGACGTGGACAGAAATCAAATGAAAAACCAAGGTAATCTATAGTAAATGTACAGTACACTGCTAACAGCACGATGTTTGTTAAAATGTAGAGCAGATGGGGCTTGCATAGTAGAATGGTCATGATGTCACATGATTTGAATGGAATGAGAAAGGGTGTTCCGTGTTCACTTAGGGTTCTTCAGGCAAGCTTAAAATAAGTTCAAAGCCAGGTAAACACAGATTCTGTTGAAAAAATGCAATGACCCAGAAATCAGAACGCCTTAGAATGATTGCAAATACACCATACCACAGTAAAAGAAAAATCAGCATTATTGTGACATTTTAAACTTCTGACTTAAAGGACGGTAAGAAAGCTATTTTTTTCTTCTTTCTAAGTGATGCGCTGGGCCCTGTCGGGTTTGTTATTTAACCAAGGGTTTTATCTTTCAATGTCCCCATTTCCTGACAGATGGCTTTCATATGAAATTCTTTCAGAACGGACAGTTTCATGCAAATCTTCAAGGCTTATTGTGTCAGCACTTCATTTTCCAGTGACAAGTCCCCAGCTGCACTTGTACAGCATAATAAAGGGGAAAAAAACTGATGTTCTACTTTCTACTTTCTAATTGAACCTTAATACATTTGCATGTCATGACTTTCCCCTTGATTCTTTATCTTACTCTCCGCTTCTTCCCAATCAAAGAAGGCAGTCTGCTTGCCTCTGCATTCTACAAACCTCCATTGCTGTCAATGGGATATACTGGTCCAGCATATTTTTATTTTATTTTATCCATAATGTCCGCATTGTATTGAATTTGACAAGAGCTGAAATCAAAATTGATGGCAGTGGTTTATTGAAAGGTCCTTACACAGTAAAGTAGTGTGTCTGGTGCATTAACACACTCAGAGGCGTACTGAAAGTTGTAGGTACCTCTGGAATTTTATTTAGGCTGATAAAAATAAGGGAGCCGCCCAAAACTAGTACATTTTAATTTTTAAAATTGAAACACGAGATTCTGAAAGCGTGGGGTCAGTTCATTCTAACACTTTAAATGAAGTGTCTCTAATTACATTATAATATCACTGTAGTAACACAGTAATTGAGAGAGAGAGAGAGAGAGAGAGAGAGAGAGAGAGAGAGAGAGAGAGAGAGAGAGAGAGAGAGAGAGAGAGAGAGAGAGACTGGGACTGGCACATTTAAAAGGTCCTTTTGTGTGTGTTTTATGTACCATTGCTATTTCTGCTACAGATTATTATTTACCAGGCTTACTAACTGAAGTCCTCTTTGCAACCATGGATTTCTGCTTTGAAAAGACTCCTAAAAGCTGAATAAGAACAGTGACAAAACTTAATAACTTTATCAAAAGCTAATTAAAGGGGATGCAATATCTTCCGCAGGGAATAACAAACAAATTTAATAGGCAGCAAAGTGCTAATTTAATTTTGCCCACACTTCCGATAGCTGAAAAAGATATCATTCATATTCATTTCAAATTGAGAAAGTAAAATATTGCCAGCCTAGTGCTGCCTGTTCCAGGAACACATTCTATAATCCATAAAATAAACCCAAGGCATTTCATAACTTTGGGATACATGCTTTGCAATATTTAAATGGTCCTGGTTTCAAATTGCTTTTTTAATTTAGAGTGCCCAATTATGTTACTCTCGATTTTCTCCTCAATTTAGAATGTCCAATAATTTTGTTCTCTCTCTTTTGCCCCCTTAACCCGCTAATCCGACACTCCCTCTGGAATCCCCAGCGAAGACCAGCGACTTTGCACAGCCAGGACGCAAACCTGCAAACCTACAGCAGATTTAAGAAATAATTTCGTTACCACTTTAAATACTTGAAATTAGTGTAGACTCTGTGGACATTGCCTTGGTTTATGACTATACAGGAAAAAACATGTATAGTCCTGTAGGCAGTTGGCAGGAACTGCTGTAGCTAGTCAGTCGCATCCAATCAAGCGACTGAACAGAACTGTCAGATTCCAAAGCACAGGGTGTCAGAAGAGGTTTATTGAAATCACCTGTCCATAAAGAACCAAGGTGAGAACAATGGAATTGTTTCATACCATGACCTTGATACACAGTACAATTAGTGAACTCCTGCTGTTTTGCAACATTTTCCTTACTTGCTGTTTCTGAAGCCGGTGTACTAGTACGTTGGCAATTTTTAAACACGTTCACAATCGTTTTGTTTATTTATATCCCCAACTTCCTAGGCTAATAATCAACTGGGGGATTGTTCTCAATGCTAGCTAACTAACACCAGCACCTCCGTTTTGTCTTTTGAACGTCAAATAAAAAGCTTTCTCAGCCTAGATTGTGATTTCTGTTTCAACAGTAGCAGTGCTTGTTCAGACTACATCCTTCACCCTAGCTTTAGAGGCTTATTAATCAAGAAATCTTAATAAAACCAAAGAACCACCGTCTAGACTTACAGCAGGTTCATTTTTCAATGATATTGATGGCATGGGCAACTTTTGTGTTTTAATGTCAGAGGCAACAGAGGACAACTCTTCAGACCTGGTTGCAGCAGTCTTCCCATGTCGATTCCTGCAGAAATCTGTCTCGGTGGTTCTTCTTTTAATCATAAAATGACAGCTGAGTCACTTTAATCTCCGGCTGCTCGCAGTGAATAATCCAGCAACATTAATAAAAATCTTAACAAATCAAATTAAGTGTCCGTTTATTTGATTTCTCCTCAAGCCTCCAGCTGCAGTGGCTGTAATCAGGTTTGATGATCTCTCCATTCTAGTTCCTGGCTGTCTGGCACCTGCTCATCTGTTCACGGCACCTGCTGAACACAGAGAGAGATGGATGAATACTCCCACTTCCCAAAGAGTCCAACTACTGACAAGTTTGATTGACTATAGGGATACCATTATAAAACCAGTGTGATACCCTACAGGAACCCTAAGCAGAACCATTAGAAGATCACAGCATTGTCAGCAATGGCAACACAATGGACTTGGAACAAATCTATTGCACTCTGGTCCTGATTTGGTAGCACACTGGAAATGATTAGAACATACTGTATGAACATAAGAAAGATTGTGAACAAGGCCGTTCGGACCATTTCTGCTCTTTTGGTTCCTAGAAGGAACTTTGTCAAGCTGGATCTTAAAGGATCCCAAATATTCAGCATCAACATTATGGTACCGTGCTACTGCAATGATTTACCTGGGTGAACTGGTTCGATCCATTTGGATTTAATGTCAACCTACAGCATGCATACTTTTGGTGCCACTTTGGGACCATTTTGCCAATCCATAAGACTTTTGTAACTACCTTTTGAAGGTGTTACAATGGCTAGTTTATTGATTTATCATCTTACTGTCGCTGTTTGCTCTTAAAGAGTGCCACTTTTGCTGGCTCAGTGGGACTGGGGAAATGAGCCTGGGGAAGCATGCACAAGTTGTCATGATCTCATTATTTCCCTTCCATTGACCATCCAAGGGAAATGATGTGCTGCTCTATGCAGCGGTCTTGGTGGCTCTGCATAGGGCAGATTTATAGCTCCAGGTTCTGAATGGATTGGGATGCAAACCTGAACTGATCCCAATCATAACCTCAAGATGCGTTTCATTCTGTCACTGGGAATGGTTGCTGGAAGAAGAAGGATGCATACAGGTGATCTTAGCCTGCAGATGGAACTGGCGGCCACCCTAGTTCAATATGGGAAGGAAGTTTTACAGACTCGTTTCATGGTGCAGATGGAAATGCATCAATACTACCTTCTCTTTCGTCTGTGCCAGAGCTTAATCAATGCTCTAACATGGTGTTAGTATATATGTTATTTTACTTTGACTCAGGTTCAATCCATGTCCTGCCACCGCACTACAGATTCTTGTGCAGCAGGTATTAAGAAACCTCCAGAGCTTTATACTTCAGGTGGGGTCCTAATACCAGCTGCGCAGGAAGTCAATCTACAGTGTGGTGTCAGGTGGTGTCACCCAAAGTGAAAATAAAGTGATCAGGGGCTGCAACAAAGTCGTTAAGCTCGAGATCAGAACATGTTTCCATGCACACTTGGCTTGGCGTTTCAGTATAGACTGTTCCTTTAAGAAATGTTATAAAAAAAAGCTAATAGGTTTTGATTGGCAGTGTCTTGCTTCGGGGAACTATGAGCCCTGATTCACACTGTGGAACCAGAACAGCGTCTGAAGTGATGATTAAGTCATTTTCATTCGAGCTGGGACTTACAGAGCAGTCTACCTTGCGCCAAAAAAAAAGAGCAAAATTGGGAAGGAATGCATTTAACTGCAGTACTGGAAGCAAGGTATTTTTATATAAAAAAGTAGGATTTTTTTTAAGGCTCTGCTATTTATAAATTATTTATAAACATGTAATTATTAATTAACCGTATTAGTGTAATAGGTCATGTAATTTCTTCTTAGATGCTGAGACATGCTGTTGCATTTTGTTATGCAAATGTCAAGATGTTTCATAGCGGGAACGGCAGGCTACAAGGACAGCTGCAACAAAAGATATAGAGAAGAAAGGGACGGTTCAGTGTTGTGCAACACAAAGAGGTGACAGTATGGGATTCCTTCTTTCTGCTTGGTAGAAAGACCAATTCGCCATGAAGACCTCTTTCCCAGATATTGGGAGCCACTTTCCCAGATATTCGTATTAAACCAGGCTACACACCTCAGCCAAATCAAGTTTACTCAGAACGAATTTAACAACCAGTTCATGTTATACCACCAGTGTCCATTTATGGTAAACCAAACGTCTAGGAGAGGACCACCCCCCAAAATATATATTTTTTGTCCTAATACCTGTCTACTGTACAGTGTGGTGAACTTCACCTGAGCCAAAGTGAACACACTCTGGAAAACTAAACTATTTACAGACAAATGATAAGGGTGTTGCAAAAAAGTGGTTACAGGAGATAATCTTTGTTTTTTTTTAGGCATTGGTATTATCTTCCAGGAGTCTGGTAGATAGAGAGATCTGAATCTTATTTAGCCTAGTACAAAGCAGAAATAGGGAAGACTTGATTGAAGTCTTTAACATCTTTAATTTGACAAAGTTAACCCTTGTCAGTACTTTAAGTGCAGGACAAAGACCAGGGCCTGGGGAAACCCAAGTGGAAATAAAGTGGAGACAGACTTAGGACAGAGGTTAGGAGACGTTATTTAGCTGTTGATGCTGAATCACTGGGATAACACCCAACTGGACAAAGATTGGGGATCAGCCAGCCACTAGGAATCAGACGAGCATTGAAGGTGTGATTTGTAAACTTTCACAGACGGGTATTTTTCTAAACTGTAGCCTTGTACAGCACTGACACTCACCACCCTAGTAACCTCCATTACCTGACAGTTTGATTCTTCAAACTGATATGACATGGAGACCAGGGCACGAGGAGAACAGCGAGGATTTATCAGGGTCAGCTTCGAGACCAGCGCGACACTGATCAAACGTTTTCAGCAGAAGCATTATTCATAAGACTGGGGACAGACCTGATGAGAGTAATGAATCTTTCATTATTCCAGTTCAAGACAAATGTACAGGCTAATGATCCTTGTGAGGGAATCAGCTTCAGTGCTGGTGGGGAAGTAGCTTTTTCTTCTTGCTCAGATCCGCGGCTACACTGCGGAAATGTAAAAAAATGCCTGCTGCTGTAAATAAAAGCCCTGGCCTGCTGTTAAAATGAACAATGCCACCCTGACCTGGATTTTAACCTTTCAGCTGCAGTTAACTAAGCACAAATACAGACTCCCAACCTTTCATCCTAAAGGTTAATTCTGCACTTTGCAGTTACCGGGGATCAAGTTATAACTCTTGCCTATTGTGTCAGCTTGATATTTTTAGGCAGCAATCCTTATTGGCTATTTATACTTCATATAAGACGTGGGAACCACAATTAAGAGTTCAGGCAGCTCTAGGAAACAGACTACAATTAAGGTTTTTGAAGGCTAGAATTGCTCTTCAGGAGTGCTTGAACTGCTGTATGAAACGCAAGGGCATTGGGGAATGTTAAAGAGGTTGTATGGATTTGTACGGAATGAGGTTCTAAGAAGTTTCTTATCATATGCAAGGATCACTGATACGATTTGTCAATCGCAATGGCAAGCTGTCATTACATTTCTGTATGAGCCGTGAGCAAAGTTGTGTCAGCATTTCTGCTCAATTCTGTATTGACACATCTTACTCTATGTAAATGACTGAGGCACATTGCTTATTAGTGTCAGTTAATGTTAACTACTAGCTGGCAGGTGCCGACCCGATTCATGTTCAATGACTCACCGCAGCAGGAGAAATTTAAAATGTTAAAAACAAATCAATTATAAAACAAAGAAAGAATGTAAGTGGCTACTGAGATAAAACAACAGACCTCCTATTACCTGGTAGTCACTCGTCTTGCCATTATCCAAGGGCTCCCTGTCTCTTAACATGACAAGGTTGAACGAGTTACTCTGTGTATAGTGGTGGAGCACTCATTACTCATACATTAAGGGACTCTTAAAAACCCATCTATTCAGTAAAGTGGTAATGATGGGGTGAACTGGGTGTTTGCTGTTGCCATGAGGTTAAAAGCTCTATAAACCCTGAATGTAGGTGAGCCCGGCTCTTTTGCATTGTGGTTAAGATGCTCGCTTGCAGTGCGCAGGGTTGCTGGTTCGTGCCCAGCCCACACCTTGTTACATCTTCGACAATGGTTAAACGTTTGGACATTCATCTTTGCAAATTTCAATACACAGGTCTGTATTGTTTGAAGTCAGCTATAAGGTGGCTATAACTTTAAGTCCAGCCAGTGCAATAAATGAAAAATTTTAATAAAACAAATCTATAAACCCAGCGACAACAGCTACAAGGTAAACGTGCGAGTGCACGGCTGCGGGATGGTTATTTATTTTAACTTGGCAGACAAGCCTTTCCAACTCATTAATTCTTGTTTGCCTCTAAACATCGAACTCGGAGGAAAGACTTGAAACAGGAAAAAGAAAAGCACTGAGGAAGTCATCTTAGCTCCCAAGGCCAGCATTATAGCGAGAAATAGCTTCAATCATAAAAAACAGTCTGCTCTTTCCACACCCGGGCCTGCTCAGGCTGTTTATTAATGTATTTATTTAATCTGGTTCTGATAAGATCACATCTGTTAAGATTAGGTATTCTGGTTTCAATCAAAACTTTCAAAAGCCTCAATTTGATATCTCCCCGTTCACATTGCCACCCCAGACCATGGGAGGGCTAGATAAGATAAGAGGCACAGAAGGGTCAATTTTCCATAACAGATTTTAATAATAAAGATGTACTGCTGCATCCATCAAATTACAGCGGCGCTAAAGGCTGGCTGGAGGGCAGGTGATATTGAAGGCAGGGAGTCAGCAAGGCTTGGGATTTATAAGGTTATAAGGTGCTGTTATTTATTCATTGTGGTGACACACTTTCTTTATCTAGAAAAGAAAGCACTTTCAAACCAACAGGGATGACGCTATAATCCTGTTTGGAAATTTAATGGGAGCAGAGCACCAGTAGTGGCGGTAGTTATAGTACTGTGGGTCCATTATTGATTACAGCCTAAAAAAAACGCAAAGACTGCTTTATGTGAAACGTTCTCATTATTAGATGCCACTATCCCTCACCTTCACCACTATGGAATTCTCTCTGCACAGGAAATATAAATGTGAGGGCCCTGTTTTCAAGGGGTGAAATCAAATACATGGTTTGGCTTTTAGGAAAAAACTCATATCCTCTTGTTCCAGTAATCACAATCTTAGTATAAAATGTATATGTAGAGGTTTACCGCTGAAGTAAAAAAAAAAATGCAGTGCCATCATTCCTTTGACGTAAATAGGAACATAATGTACTGTATAGAACTGCAACTTTTTTTAATACCACCATGGGAATGAATTTATTCAGTGTTTAATTAATGTGTGCCCCTGTGATCAGTGCATCTGGCAAAAGTTGTGTTTTTTTTTTTTAAGTGATGCAATTTATGTCTTTATTGCACCTAATTTATTTGCATGGCAGGCTGCCTTGCACGCTTGTTGTAGCCAGTTTACCTATAACGTAACACTTCTGCATTATATTTCATTTTAATCTCATCTTTTCCCATGATATGCGCTCGTTCTTCATTTATTCCTGCGTCTGCAACAATGTGGAGCAAGGTGGAATTTCTGTAATGGCTTTACCTTTGGAACTGTCTCTGAGCAAGCCTGAGCAAGGTGGAGTTTCTGTAATGAGGCCAGTATAAAAATCATTAGTTGTGCACCAGTAATTTCTATGATTAATAAGACATATACGCTCGTTTCACAGACCCGGATCAACACTAGTCTTGGATTACCTTAACTAAGGTGATTTAGGTAATACAGGATTAGTGCTAATCAAGGTTAATAAACACATTCATATTATGTGACTTTAGTGGGTATCAAGTACTGATTAAATGTGAAAGCTGAGACATTTCCTTCCCCCATACTCTTAACTATGGTTTATTGTCTTATTTGCAGGAAAGGTGCTGATATTTCAAGAAATGGTTCAGCCTTTAAATAGGAACAGCATTATGCGCATTACTTCATCCGTAATGTGGGTTTCAGACCAGGCTGTCACGTTAGATTGTGAATAAATATGATTTGGAATGGATTCATGTAAAATGCTATATGCCCTGGACACACGTTTATATTTGATCTTTAAAAGACCAAACCAGAAATAATATGGCAAATAAATCATCACTTTTCAATTATTGTCTTTTCTTATATAAATATATATATATATATATATATATATTACAAATATAGTTACAAATACGATGGCCTAATTTCATATTAAATATTATTGTGGGGAAATTGTTCATGTAACAAACAAAGTGAATATTTCCTGGTTGCTGGAATCAGGGGCAGGTTATGTAAGCATGTAATTAACTAGAGACACAGACATTGGAAAGGAGTCTTTGCAGTTGATCCTGTGGTCTGCTAATGGATCTTTGAGGTTAAGGAGTAATTAGCTTCAAACGTCATTGTATTCCTTTTGCATGTTTCCCTTACTATTGTGATGTGTTTGCAATCCTTCTGGGTGGGCAAATTGCCTATTAATACATTTTATGGTTGCAATGTGCCAGTGATTTGCCCTTAGTCCTTTATCATTTATAAGTAACTGGACTGGACAGACTTCCTCATCTCTATAGCAGCGCATAGTCATGGTGTTGTATGAGAACTGTCCCTCAATTGTCCCATACAAGCAATTCAAATGAATAGGAACGGAAATGAAGTGGCATGGCTTTGCTCGCTTGTTCCAGCAGTGTGGAGAAGGGGATTTGTGTTCAGAGGCAGTCTCCAGTACACCTGTCATCGTGCACACTAAATTGAATAAAGCACTGCTTCTCTCGTTGACCCTGGCTGCGGACGGAACCGCGAAGCCAGGAATGAGATAAGAAGCTACTGTGACTCTCCACGCTCTGTGTTGGTAATGTGTGATTGAAAATTTCCAACTGTGAAGCTGGGGGGGGGGACAAGTGACCCGGAATACATTCCTCACAACATCTGAAATCGGCAATACATATAAGGTGGACAATTGTATGCAACTGACATCAATGTATGCATACGCTGCCTGTATGTATATCTCTCTATAGTGTGTACTCCTGTATGTTATAAAGCAGAGGTGGCCAACCCTGGTCCTGGAGAGCCACAATCCTGCAGGTTTTTCTGGGTATCTTTAAATCCGCAATGGCTAAAGACCTGGAATGTTAGATTTGAGCAATGAAGAAAATAATTGGTTCAATGAAGTCATTGAGAACTCCGGTGGAACCAAGCCCAGAAGACCCGGCAGCTCTAATGAACGCACTGCAGCCCTCCCAGTCGTACAAACACAAAAAACTACAATAAATGAGAGAGATGTGCAGCACCAGCTAGTTAACGATGATACATCAGGCAGCTCATTTAAGCTGTATGAAGTCCCCCAGGAATGCTGACTGACAGGCTAAAGGTGGAAGATGAAACTGCTGCGAGGTATTTATGAATCTGAAATGAGCCGTCTCGCTGGCAGGGTGTCTGTGTGTTCACCTCCTCCGGGAGACAAGCTTGTTTTAACCACATTGTTAACCGCCAGCGATATTAAAAACAGGACAACTATGCAGGGAAAAATAGGGAATATACACTGCATATATGAGGAAATAATTCATTATAAAAAAAAAGCTGTTTTGACGGTATTTCCACTGGGTGTATTCATTCATTTTAGATGCCGTGAGTCTGTAAGCACATCTTGCTTATACACATCCCCTTCAGGGGGAAAAACAAATCTAGTTTAGCTTTTATTAATCAATGTGAAAGAGACCATCACTCACTTGGGAATTTATTATGAATATTTTGTAGCCATCCATAACTTTTTTTTTTTTATTCTGTGGTCAAACTTTAAGAAACTAGAAACGAAATGTCTTTAGCAGCGTTAGGAGAATGCATTGTGTGAGAGATATTGTAAGAAAAATTACAGCAAAGCTACGTTTCTGCTCATGAACCTTTTCCACAGCTATAAATGTAAACTGGCTGGCCACTTTATTAGGACATGTTCGGGTGTGTTCTCTGTGTATACCCTGGTGTGGGACATATTCTCCGGGTATACCCTGGTGTGGGGCATGTTCTCCGGGTATATCCTGGTGTGGGGCATGTTCTCCTGGTATACCCTGGTGTGGGGTATGTTCTCCTGGTATACCCTGGTGTGGGGCATATTCTCCGGGTATATCCTGGTGTGGGGCATGTTCTCCAGGTATACCCTGGTGTGGGGCATGTTCTCCGGGTATACCCTGGTGTGGGGCATATTCTCCGGGTATACCCTGGTGTGGGGCATATTCTCCGGGTATACCCTGGTGTGGGGCATATTCTCCGGGTATACCCTGGTGTGGGGCATATTCTCCGGGTATACCCTGGTGTGGGGCATATTCTCCGGGTATACCCTGGTGTGGGGCATGTTCTCCTGGTATACCCTGGTGTGGGGCATGTTCTCCTGGTATACCCTGGTGTGGGGCATATTCTCCGGGTATACCCTGGTGTGGGGCATGTTCTCCGGGTATACCCTGGTGTGGGGCATATTCTCCGGGTATACCCTGGTGTGGGGCATGTTCTCCTGGTATACCCTGGTGTGGGGCATATTCTCCTGGTATACCCTGGTGTGGGGCATATTCTCCGGGTATACCCTGGTGTGGGGCATGTTCTCCTGGTATACCCTGGTGTGGGGCATGTTCTCCGGGTATATCCTGGTGTGGGGCATGTTCTCCTGGTATACCCTGGTGTGGGGCATGTTCTCCTGGTATACCCTGGTGTGGGGCATATTCTCCGGGTATACCCTGGTGTGGGGCATATTCTCCGGGTATATCCTGGTGTGGGGCATGTTCTCCTGGTATACCCTGGTGTGGGGCATGTTCTCCTGGTATACCCTGGTGTGGGGCATATTCTCCGGGTATACCCTGGTGTGGGGCATATTCTCCGGGTATACCCTGGTGTGGGGCATATTCTCCGGGTATACCCTGGTGTGGGGCATGTTCTCCGGGTATACCCTGGTGTGGGGCATGTTCTCCGGGTATACCCTGGTGTGGGGCATGTTCTCTGGGTATACCCTGGTGTGGGGCATGTTCTCCTGGTATACCCTGGGTCCCTTGATTGCTCTGGAAGGTCAAATGAATGTGGTTTACTTAAGCCCTGTTATGGATCAAGTCCACTTAGCAATGCTGCATTCATACCCTGATGGTGATGACTACTTTCAATATGAAAAAAACAGTCATCCACAGTACTGGAACTGTGCATGACTGCTTTGAGGAGCATGACAGAGACTTCAGGCATCTTCCCTGGCCACCACAATCCCTGGATCTCACTCGACATGCTTGGGATGATCGTGAAAGACACACATCCTCAAGATCTTTTGCCAACCTCTTTGCACCAGCTGTTTGAAATATTAATGACTGAATGGGTTTAACGTCCCCCTGGACATATTTCAGCACCTTGTGGAGGCTAAGCTATGGATAAATGGTAGCAAGCAGATAGATTGTGGAACAGGTCAGCTGTGGCAAACAGTAAAATGTTATTTTTTCCATAAAATGTCGTATCAAAATCTGTCCCATTTGATTTGCATTTTAATACGTTAGCAGTGAAAATTGTAATTTGATGCAATTAGCGATCACACAAAAAAATAATTAGCAATAAATGAGGGACCGTCCAAAGAAATGAAACACACAAGGAAAAATGAAAAGGCCTAGTAATAAGACAGGACAAAAGAAACGACGCAGCAGTTATGAAGAGTAAATCTCATTACAAGTAAGAAAATGCTGTGGCTGCAAGACTTGATAAACACAAAAGTTAACAACAAAAAAAACAACCCTGCAGCTATTGGAATAGAAAAAACGCACCATGAGTAATTAGAATGGTAGAGTGGATACATTAGAAAGAGTTCCAAGTGGCATTTCGGCTGCTGCGTTTTCTCTGGAAAACAATTCCAAGGAAAGCATCCCATATATATGATCCCCTCTGTCTCTTGTTTCCATGTCCTCCTACCTATAATTAAGAGCAGTGTAAATCTGTTAAGAGTGTCATTCCCTGGGGTTCCCCTAGTGGCTCACCTGGTAAAGGGTTTATTTGTTAAATATTTCAGATCCTCTATTGTTGATCCCCAATCCCTAAACAACTCACACTTTTTTGTGTAGTATATAAAATCTGCATCTCCCTTCTACAAGTCAGTTTCAATACTGATGAGCAGACAACAGACTTTGATTGCGAGGTGATTGCAGGCTATCGGTTGGCAGGTGCTTCCCTATCCAAGATTGCACAAATTAGTGATGTTTCACAAGGTCTAGGGCCCAGTCTTAGACCCCCATCATCATCATTACAGAAGGGTGTAAATTTCCCCCCATAGCACTGCAGACCTGAGTCAAATCAGTGCTGTCCTCCCTCTCTCCCCTCAAGGGCCCTATTCTCTATTGACAGAGTGTGTAACTAAAGGACCGAGAAAGAAAGCACACGCTACAAACAACTGCTAGGCAGGAGAGAGATTGACGAATATGGTTCCAATTATATTTATTTACTTTGTATAAAAATGACTTTGACCAACAAAACAGGGAAGGCTGTGCTGAATGATTTCCCTCCACCGATCCCAGCTGAACCCTAATGGAACACTTCACACAGAGTCAACACCAATTAAAGCTGCAATTTGTTAGGTTCATGTTTGGAGACATTTGTCACGCGGCAATGGGGCGGGAGACAAATTTGCCACATCCTGTAGTTTGATGAACACGTCAATTAGATTTTCGAGGGGGAAACAAAACCGAGCTGGAAAACGAGCACGACCTGATGGAAGCATGATTAGAAAGGATTGTGCAGGGCAATGCTGTTTACAGAGTGCTGGACGTGGACGCATACAGCAGCTTGTTGAAATAAAACAATGGACCCTGCTTAGCATCAAGTGCAAGGGCAGAGGCAAAGGAGCAGGGAAATGATCAAGCAGCCCACTGCTAGTTTCATCTGCTTTTGGAATGGCTGCTAAACAGGGTCCAATGAGTCACCTACACACAGGTAAATCATTGTTTTACACTGACTTGGTAAAATATTTATTTCCAGTGTAGTGATATCCAATCCAAACATGTCGTCTTTTCCTGTCGCTTCATAATTCTCTTTTTATTTTAAGGACGGTGAGCATGTCCTCATTACCGGAACTGCCGTTTCCTCTGTGTCTGTAAGCAGGTCTGTTCGCGTGAGCAAACCTCTTATGCAACACTGCCCTCTAGCGAAAATTAAAGGCATAGCACATTTTGCCAGCTGAAATAGTGCTGTCTAGTATTAGGATATGGTACTCGTAATTGTACAGTGTGTAGTGCAGCAGTCAGACCCTGGAATTACATTCTAGTACAGTGCAGTTTTAAAAAGCTTCATTCTGCAATAATCCGTCGGGTTCCGGATTGTTGAATCGAGGGCCCCTTTATATAGATATCCCAGATTGGGAGCTGCAGAGTGTACAGAACAGTGATTTTCTGGTACAGACACAGATCTGTCAGTCAGACAGATTAAAGGAAGCTCCTGAAGGCAGTTAAGCTAAGAGAGAGACATCTCTGCCAGATTCCAGGAGAGCACAGCGTTGTACAGATTAGGAAGGAAACTTCCAATAAGTGATCTGAGTCAACAGTGTGGGGATCAAGGATTGGACTGAGGTTGTAACCTCGCTGATGTGTCTTACATTAAAGGAGTTTCCTCGGCAGAGCCTGCCTTGCAGGGAGCAAGGTTAAGGAGAGGACGGTGATCTTTTAAAGTGAATCCAGTAGTAGTAAATGACACAATCTGGCTGTTAGGAAGAAGCGTTTACAATGTTACTTCAGATTGCACTTCAGAACTTGTTTAACAGGCCAACGTTGCCATTATTTGTATGATGTCTGCAATGGTTAGTGCAATTACTCTGATAGTGCGGTTTTTAATTGCTATACCTGTGTTAAGGTGTTTCAGGGATGGAAAGACACCCATTGCACAGCAGTTTGATCCATTCCTGGTTTTACTATGAGTTTAATAAGACACACCGGAGCTTGTTTCATCCCTGTGTTTTCACCTGAGTTAATAAGATTCTCTTCACTTGCAAGCCATGGATGTAAATAAGTAACACAAGCTAGATAAGCCAGCGCTATTTAGTAAACACCTTCCAATGGCAGTTTCGTTAATCCTGTGCTTAAATTGAAAATGGTATTTCATCATATTGTTTAAGACAGTAAGAAAAGAACAGTTGTGATTATTATTATTATTATTATTATTATTATTATTATTATTATTATTATTATATGTTCTAAGGCTTCAGACCTCAGTTACAAATGTTAAGGAACTGTAGGGTGTTTCTTATGTAACTTCTTTATAATATTATTATTTGATTCATAGTTTTGCTGTAGGATTCAGACACGAAATGCATTCCAATATACAGTACTCACTATAGGAGCCCTTGAAGGATTGCTTTGTACTGCAGTGTCAATGCCGTGCATTTCCCATCGTTTACCCTGGTTTGCCATGTTTATGAATATGCTTTACCGTGCCTCTTTACAATGCTTCCCTCACCGTGCTTTATTGCACCTTGCAATGCTTTTATCATGGGTCACACTTGTTCTCTGTGTGTTTGGTTTTTAAAGGTGGGAACAACACGCCCTCTGCAGGTTCAGACAAAAACTCTTCAAGGAATGCAAACCAAGGATTTCAGTTGTGTTTCTAAGCTGTCACCCTAGCGTTATTCACATTATTGCTGGTCCATATACTGTATTAATTGCCTAGGCTCAACTCATATCTTTACATAATGATTAATATTAACAGTTGCTTTATTTGCACAGCAGTGGTGCGGAACGGCAGCTTCTCTGCTTTACACCTGATTGCTTTATTTAGCCTTGTCCTCCTTATCAGCACAAGCACGAGGGTTGGAATGTTGGACTTCCCTAACAACAGCGTCCCTAGTTACAGTACTGTACATCACGTTTCTCTGCAAAAAGCTAAACAGGGTTTTCTCCCTTACAAATAACACTGAACGATCTATATTGCAGTATTTTTAAGCAGTACTATTGCAGTAATACAGTACTACTAAATGCATTAAGTAGGCACAGTATACAATATGTATTGTAATGCTTAAAATGCTGCATTATACCGTTGCAATATATTTTTTGGAATTGATAACAGATTGAAAATAAAAACCATTGCATGCACGTATCTACTAATTTACCTGACACTGCTACAAACCACAGCCAGGGTAACGGTACTAAGACCTGCAATCTGCATTTGTTTTACATAAAAAAAATAATATATATCTTAATTTGCATTTTGTGCAGCCAGGCTTGTGTTTTACAAGCCGCAATATTTGTCGTAGAGAACGCATGCACGTGAACACGGATAACAGGGATTGTTTGTAATAAACGGAAGTTGAGTACAAAAAATATGTACCTCTCTGTCTCTTTAAAAAAAAAATGGGAACTTCCTGCACCCTGTCCTCCATTGCGTCCGCGCCACCCTCCTGGCTGCAGCCGCACTGAGACCGGTTCAAGCTTGCAGAATATACAAAGTGCTGTTACCTTTCGTTGAAAAACAGACCCACACATCCCAATAAAAGGACCTATCCAGATTGTTTAACGTACCGGTTCATGAACTTCAACCCTGCCCTGACACAAAACCGCCCGCAGCAAGCCGGTAAGGCACCAGATTCGTATTTTAATTTGAATGTTTATAACAACTGGCCATTGAATGTTGTTGGTAGGCCTTGTTCGTTGTAAATAAACACTAACAACTTGGCTCTGGTGAAGCAGAGCTCGCTTTGAAAACTGTCCGCGAGTGCAGATTATATTACAGCAATAACAGACAGGGGCACAATAACACAAACACATTAACACTGTACCAATGCATTTGCTGTAGACGCTCGAAACGTTACGCATCCTTTCTCTTCCTCGGTTACAGCAATGTGGACATGATCATGAAGGCGCGCTTGTTGTTACTGCGTTTGTGATTAAACCAGAAGCTACAGTTGTCTAGAGATTTTTGTCACTGAGACGTCAACAATGTTAAAATAATTCCTTATTAGGCATGTTCGTACGTTTGCCAATGGTCAAATGACACAATAATATTTTGATTGCATAATCAGCCTCTAGTGCATGTTTAGAAAAACGTACTTCCTCTGCCTGCCCATTGTGTAAATCTTATTATTTTTATATGATTATAATAATACAGTCCATGCGCACTTTTAGGAACATTTTACCAGCTGTTTTTGCACACCATAAAAATACCTTTTCTTGCAAAAATGAGCCATTCTCTGTATGCACTGGGAATCGTGTTCGGCAGTGGCTTGTGGTGTTGTCAAAGTTACACATTTAAAATGTGATATGTGCCTTTTACAATCAGTTTACTAAGACACAGCTGAACTGGTTACCTATGGTAGCTAATCAAGCTTATAGTATAACCTGGAATGGATGGAACTGCTATGCAATAGGAGTCCTGAGGCCAGTCAAGTACTTGAATCACTGTAAACACAAGCAGACAGGATACAAATATAACAGTATTTAACCTGCTTTTAAACAATAATAATAATAATAATAATAATAATAATAATAATAATAATAATAATAATAATATAAATTAGTTTATTTTACAATGCATTAGCAATCCTTGCTGTAGTGTGTAGTCTCTTATGAGACTAGATAACGAAAGCATTAATATCAAAACAGAAGGGGCTTTGTTGTTATGCTAGGAGGTAAGAGAATATTTCTTGTTTCGCTTTTAAAACCCACCGGAGACTGCAGGTTTAAATTGTAGGGTCCCATGTTGAATGATTGAATCCTACATTCTTCAAGCTGAAATTACAGAGCAGCAAGCTACTGCAGCACTTCACTGAAGCAGAAAACAGTTTGCTTTAAAAGTGACGCTGTCGCTCCCAAGATCACTCGGTAATTGGAGTTTTTTTCTTTTTTTTTTTTTTTTTATATTTGTTTTGTTGTTTCTGCAATACTGACAGAACATAAACATGAAGGTCCAGGCGTCAGATTAACTAGTTTAGAAAGACAGTTTTGGATTGGGCTTGTTGGTATTGTGACTGACGATCCTGAAAAATTACTGGAGCTTCTGCAATAGCTGAAGAAAGCTTCCTTAAAAAAAAGAAAGTCATACCAACATTGGGACATTTTGCTATTCCAATAGCTTCAATGTTAGGCATTGTATTAGTCGTGTAGTATTGCATTTGATAGAAACACACGGAACAGAACTTTCCTTTGTAAAATGACAACATAATCTTGGTTGGAAGTTTTGCTGGTTACAGGTACAGTATCTTCTGTCCAGAACCGCGACATTTAATTTATATATTTAGAATTACAGAGAATGCACCATCAGTTTTTTTTTGTTTGTTTGTAGTCTGGTAGCCTTACAGTAACATACAATTCATTTTAATGTGTGTAACTCCTGAGCATTACTGTATGAATCCTTCTTTACTCTTAGGTTTGCACTGACGGTGTAGAAGGGAAGACACAGCCCTTTAAAGACCGGCCTGTTCTGGAATGGCAGGGGGAAGGAGAGGGCCGAACAGGACGTCCTACTGCCGCCCCCCTCTGAATGAGACCGGCTCCATCGGCAACGGCAACCACTCCACCAGCGCCCCCGTCACGGGAGTGCGGTCCCGGACAAGGTGAGGGGACAGAGACGCCCTGTTTGAACCCTTTGCACACTCTGAAATCCGACCCTTTTGAGGTTCGACTGTCATGGCTTGATCTCTAGTGGCTAGTGACATGTGTTTTGATTGGCGTTTCATCCCTGAGGTTTCTCCTATGGGTATGTCGCTGCAGTAAATATTTTTGTTAGTTTCTTTTTTTGGGGTTTATGAACATTTTGGGGCGATTTAGTGTGACTTCAGGTAAGCTTTGTGCTTGTGATCGCAGAAAGCAAAAAAAATAAAGGTTGCAAAAAAATAAATATCGCTCTTGTTTTATACAGTAGACCCGACTAACTGAGTTTTGGTTCATTGTCTAAAGTCTGATGAAGGCTTTTTTGCTAATTTGAAAGAAAAGAACACGCTTGTCACTTGCAGTTACGTCATCGATCTAAATGGACTTCAATTAGAATGGGCCGTCTGCAAAGAGTTAGACCTATCACTGATCAAGCCGACCGTGCTTCTTATCCATGCTGTTCTTGTGTTTTGTTTCCTGGGCAGGAGTGGCTCGGGTACAGGGATCTCCAGCCCTCCGCTAGCGACTCAGAGTGTGGTCCCCCTGAAACACTGCAAGATCCCGGAGCTTCCCATCGACAAGAGCGTGCTGTTCGAGCTGCACCTCTTCTTCTGCCACCTGCTGGCTCTGTTTGTCCATTACATCAACATCTACAGAACCGTGTGGTGGTACCCTCCCTCACACCCGCCTTCACACACCTCTCTGGTGAGAATCACACCCTGCACAGACTAACTAACATCACAGGGGCCTGTGCAATCTGATTTGAGCTATCACAGGGATGGAAATCAGACTCCCATTGCATAGCAGTTTGATCCAACCCTGGTTTTACTATGAGTTTAATAAGACACACCTAAGCTTGCTCCCTATACACTGGGGCTAATCAAGCACATATTAAAACCTGGAATGGGTGAAACTGCTATGCAATGTGAGTCTTATTTCCATCCCTATGTCATAAATATTTGCTATGAAAAGTAGACTTAGATTTAGTTTTTCTACATCACTGTTGTATTTTCACATACAGTATTCAACTACAGTGGCTTCAGATGCATCAAATTATATGCAGTTCATTTTCAGTTTAATGTTAAGCAAAACTGTTACTGCCTTTTAAACCCTTAATTGTTCACAGCCTGCAAGTTTTTGAATCTGGGTGTTTTTCTTTCTCCTGCAGAACTTTCACCTCATTGACTACAATTTGTTAATCTTCACTGTGGTTGTGCTGGCGCGTCGACTGATCGCAGCCATTGTGAAAGAGGTAAGATTAACACACTGCATTCCTGTTGCTGTTTAAAGATGATTTGATCCTGCCTGTACCCTGCCAGAACAAGCCACAGCTAGATTTGTTTTATATCTAGATTGCATCAAACCACGTCTCTCTAGGGGTAATCCAGTTGCATAAAACCCCTTTTGTAAAATGTCCCCTTAGTTTTCCCCTTGTGTTCCTTGAGTTTTAGGGTCTTGCAGAGAGCAGCTTAACATATTCAACATATTAATCAACAGGTGCGTTGTTTTTATTGCACAAGCTTCCATAAAACCTTTCTTTTCCCTTTTTCCCACGCCCAGGCTTCCCAAAGTACAAAGATCTCTTTCCCCCAGTCTATTTTCCTCGTGACGACCCGGTTTGCAATCCTGACTGGCACCGGGTGGACTTTGTGTCGGTCCTTGATTTATCTCTTTAGGACCTACTCTGCCCTAAACCTGTTATTTCTGTGTTACCCGTAAGTGGATTTTTCAGATGTATTTATTTCAATCAAACTGCAGTCTACTCTCACATATATTCGCCTCTCAATTGCACGGAACAAGCAGTTAATCGTCATGATGGCATGGACCAGACGTCAGCAGATTGGTATTCAGATATTTGTCACTCCATCATTAAACTATCTGAGCATAGACTGGGCTTCTGGTAGCGTTGTGCTGTTATTCGTTTTAGCTCTCACCGATGCAGAGACCATTAATGCTATTATAAACCACACAAATGTGAAACATACAGAGTGTTTTTCAAAGTACTATACTATCTTTTTTTCATATACTGTATCTGCAGTTGCAGTAGGCTAGACTTTTTGTTTAGTGTTGTTTTGCTTAGAGACACACGCAAGACATTTTATCCGTTTTATAACAAACCTACGACTTTGCATTCACGCGCCTCTTTTCCTCGTCTCATTGCCTTCTATTCTGCCGCCACATTTAAGGTTCGGGATGTACATCCCTTTGTTCCGCTTGAGCTGTGACTTCCGGAGGTCCAGCCCCCTGTCCCCGGTCACCAGCTTCGGGCCCAAAGAACCCGGGCTGGTGAATGGCAGGAGTAAGGACTACCTGACGGTGCTGAAGGAGACGTGGAAGCAGCACGCCAGCCAGCTGAACGGGGCGGAGTCCATGCCCTCCCACGCCTGCTGCCTGTCCCCAGACCTCATCCGCAAAGAGGTGGAGTACCTCAAGATGGACTTCAACTGGAGGATGAAGGAGGTGCTGGTCAGCGCCATGCTCAGCGCCTACTATGTGGCCTTCGTTCCAGTCTGGTTTATAAAGGTCCGTCCCACTTGGATAGGTTGGGGTCTCAATCAGAAATGAGTACATCTCTCTTAATAAACAGCTGAGGGGTGGAAATGAGACTCCCATTGCAGGCGACGACAATAAAATGCACAGGGCCATGTTCACAAAGCTTTTACCACGAGTTAAAAAAATTAGTGCCTTGAGATGAAAGGACCTCTGATCCAAAATCTAATGTAACTTTGCCTGTCTTTGCAGAGCACGCAGTACTATGATAAGAGATGGTCGTGTGAACTGTTCATCCTGGTCTCCGTCAGCACCTCGGTCATACTGATGAGACACCTGCTCCCTCCCCGGTACTGTGACCTGCTACACAAAGCGGCAGCACACCTGGGCTGCTGGCAGAAAGTGGACCCGGCACTGTGCTCCAACGTGCTGCAGCACCCGTGAGAAATCCTTCCAGCACCTTCCTAGACCCAATCAGAGCCCGACTGCCCTTAGAAAAGGCTCCCACAGTAAAAGCATAGCAAAATGTAATAGAGCTCAGTAAAAGCATGGTAAAGCATAGGGAAGCATTGTAAAGAATAGGGAGGTATGGTATATTGATAAACATGGAAAACTAAGGTACACTATGGTAAATGCGTACTATAAGCATGAGAAAAGCATAGGAAAACTTCAAAAATACCAGGCAAAAATATGTGGTAAAATTTTATAAGGGTGCGAACCCCGTTACAAGAGAGAATTCCATTTCTCATCTCTCGTTAGCAATATTGTCAGTGTGATTAATATTGTTTTCTTTTTCTTTTGCTTATTCTGCTCGCTTCCATTCATATTAATGACGGTACACATTAGTTACAGACAGTGCTTTACAAATTGTAGTGATTAAGATTTTAAAGCTTCAGTAACCCTTTCTTTCTCCTGCCTTTAAATAACCATTACCCAGTCAGAACAGAGTGCCCCACATTCCTTGAGTACCAACTGTGTATTAAAGTTCCCTATATGTGCCTCTTTCAGTGTTAACAAATACACTTTCTCCCTGTTTGTTCCAGATGGACAGAAGAATACATGTGGCCACAAGGGGTACTGGTAAAACACAACAAGAATGTATACAAGGCAATGGGTCACTACAATGTGGCCGTTCCATCCGATGTTTCTCACTATCGGTTTTATGTAAGTACAGCAGTTAGAGAATCGATTGCATTCACGTTGGCAGTCCAGTTAATTGTCGTTTCCTCCTCCTGTTTGCTACCAACACACTCACTCTCTGCATTGCTGATATTGTAAACAATTTACAAGTCACGTATGGGATGGCATAGTCAACATGGGCTTCTATGGGGAAAAGTAACCATTTTTGGAAATATGAAGTGTTTTAAAAAGTGTAACAGACACTATGGTTTTAGTAGCCTCTGCTCTAAGTAAATAAAATCCATCTCTGACACATGGTTTACTTAAACTAAATGTAGAAATATGTCATTAAGATTAATATTGAGTCATTGCAGGAATCTGGCAATGGTATATCCTTATCTAGAGTTTATTTAATGTAAACTGTCCTTTGATTTTAGCAGCTCAAAGGAAGTGCTATTCAGTGTGTTACTGTGCTTGATCATGTACAGCACAAAAGCCTTGTGCCTGATTGATTGGTCATGTTTTTCCTGTGGCAGCCTGCATGCTGTAGAATGAAACTGTATTGCAGTTTCTGACAGAGGTGGGAGTGAATATGCATTTCCCCTTTTTGACATAATGAGCCAGGACTTTTCTTATTTCATGCAAGACGCTGATGAGCTTGCAACAAAACTGCCCAGGGTTAACCATGTAGGGCTGTTTGCTACCCTGGGCAACATACCAAGCAAAGATGGAATGCAAGGCAACTGCAGGGTGTTAGATATCTAGATATGGACTGTGTCATAGGAAATATGCAAAACATGTTTTCAAATATGTCTGATATATATATTTTTTTCTATCTTTTCAGTTTTTCTTCAACAAACCTTTACGAATACTGAATATCCTCATTATTCTGGAGGGAGCGATGATATTCTATCAGCTGTATTCTTTAATGTGTTCAGAAAAGTGGCACCAAATGATATCGTTGGCTTTAATACTGTTCAGCAATTACTACGCTTTCTTTAAGCTGCTCCGAGACCGCATCGTCCTGGGGAAAGCATACGCCTATTCCACGAGCAGCTCAGACCACAAATTAACTTAAATTATTGTGCGTGGTGATGGATCAGCTTCAAAAGAAGGCAGAGCTTTGTATTTTTGCTACAAATGTTTTTTTTTTTTTTCTTGTCACTTGCCATAATTAAAAAAATCATATTTTTGTATTCCTAAAAGATGTACTTTCCTAATTTCTCTGGTGTTGGTGATTTATTTATTTATTTATTTTTTACTGCTTTTTGCATTGTAATAGTATGGCATTTCACAGTGATCAGGTTGGTAAGATAACACTGCTCTATGTGCCTTTAAAGACCAAAGAAACTGTATCAAAAGAAAATGCATTAGGAGTGACTTACAGTTGAACAATAACATTACTACTGGAACAGTAACAATGGATTTAACCTTTTCATGTATGGGGACAGATAAAAAAAAAATGTGGACATGTGAAGATGCAAATGCATTATTTTCTATATTTCATGCATGAAAGGGTTGATTCTGTGTTTTATAGAATCTTGATAGATGGAATTCTTTACTTTGAGAAGGCATTCTTTTTTCTGCAGTGGCCTGTGACTCACTCCATATAGAGAGCTTGCACTTGCCACCAAATATACGCAGACTTGACACTTTATTAGGACCAGTACATAATACAGGATTGGCCAAACAAAAGGGAAGAATCTTAAGTACACTTTTTATTATCAGCAGCAAAAATAGACAGATAAAGTTAGAAGTAAAGTTAGAAGTGCAAAGCCTGCGGTTAAACCTGTCCTTTATCTAGTTGCAGGTTTCCTCTTGTTCAACAGCAGCGTATTCTGTGGATTCAGTGAGACTCTCTTACCCAAGGGCTTGATTGGGTAACAGGGAATAGCAGGAAAGCGGAACAGTGTGCCTCTGCAGTTAAAGGTTGTGGCTGTCGGCATTTCTGTGGATCGGAATTAGGAAATTTGCAAGTTGCTTTCTGCAGGGCTTTGTCAGCCAACAAAAAGGGTGTCGTCTTCATCGTAACACAGAGAATATCATATAGGGTGCTGTATGATTCAAGCTTGTATCTTACAAAGCATCCTTTATATATATATATATATATAATTGTGATGTCATTTCCACGTGAAACAAACTTATTATTATTTGCTTATTTAGCAGATCCCTTTATCCAAGGCAATGTATTATAATATTACATTGCTTGTTAAGGGGCTGATTTGATCAATTTATTCCCTGTCATGATAAACTTCAACTGCATTGTTAAAGACTATTTTACAGTACTTGGGACAGTACCCCAGTGGATTGCTTCAAGTACCTATATTTCCAGGTAATCCCCAGATAACCACACGTATGTGATGGATGGTTTCCCCTCGGTTCTTTTAAAATGCTCCAGTGGAGTCTAGCTGTGGGTTATTCTGTATACATTGATCAAATGCACCCCTTAGTGCAAGATCCTTGTAACTTCAGAATTGCAAACAGTAAGACACATCTGACAGCCTAGTTAAGTTTTGATATTAAATCTCATAACTGTGATTTTGTTACTAACAGTGTTCTTAATGTCAGACACCAATATGCACTGGCCGCCAACAAAGACACAAGGTGATATATAGTAAATGTGGACTGGAGAGGCGGGCCATAGTGGAAAATTGTTAACAACAGGGGGCTATAATGCCCGAAGCCATGGCGTTCCTTTGAAAAGGGGCGAGATTGACAGTGCTGTGAACCAATCACATGTCAAAGGGAGACTGTTGCCCGGTGGTGTAAGGATGTTAGGGCAATAGATTTTTTTGCACCTGTGATGAAAACTTTTAATGCTGTGGTTCCAAAGGACCCCATTCTTGCACTGCCACAAGTGTTCATAGGGGATATAGAACTGAATGTCTGATCTATCATGGCACTATCAATACAAACTCCAGGAATCAGATTTTTCCCAGGGCGTTCTTTCACTCATACCTTTTTTTCCCCCCCTATACTTTTGACACGCAAATTAATTATTGCAGTTCCTGTAACATTTCACTGCAAACGTTAATCAGCAGATGACAAAAATAACCTTTTAACAAAGGAATCCCCTCGTTACTCATTTACTAAACCGTAAATGCGGTGAGATTCAAAATTATATATTCATCTCAACAACATTATGAATCAAAATATTCAGTAAATAAACGTCTTAGGACATTAACTTCTTGACTTCAAGTAAATGATAAAACAAAAATAAATAAATAAATAGTAATAATAATCAATGCAATGTAATCAACGTTGCCTACTTGAGCTCGTTCAGTCTTGTTTACTGGCCCCCTAGGCGTTTAGCGGCCTGTTAATAAAGACAAAATAAACATTTAATTGATCAATTTGCCATCAAACAAATTAGGGTTGTGTGCACCTGCATCATTATCTATACATAAAAGTACACACTTTGTTATGGACAGACAGTACACACTATATGTCAGTACAAAGGTGCAAAAGTTTCGAATTTACTGTTTGTTTGTTTTTAAATATATAAATCTGAATCAAGTGTACAAATTTGTTCCATTTTGTTAGATTTACGTTTTCAGAGGGTTTGGTAGTTTATATATATATATATATATATTTAAGAGCTATTTGGGGCAGATGAAACGTACTGGTAGTATCATCGATGATTTTACAGTTGGTTTTTAATATTATTGCACTATATTTTATGTTCATGTTATTTAAAAATAGTGTAAACGTGAAAATCCAGCAATAAACATGTATGGTGTGGATTATTATTATTATTAGAGGCCCTTGGTTTCTTTAATCTGAAAAAAATGTACTGTTGCCCTTTAAAAGTGTGCATCCGGCGTTTGAGCAAAAAAAAACAAAAAAAAAAACCGCAAAGTTCTACCGACATCCGTTGTGTGTCCTCCGGGCCACCGTCGTTCTCCGACATATTGTCTGCGGACAGCAAATTCTGGAAGGGAGGGAGAGTCCTGAGATTAAAAATTATTTAAGCGCAGGACAGATAGAGACGTCAATAGAAATCGCAGCAAGAATGGGTGAGTAAGACTGTCGTCTTTGTAATTAAAGCGGATCAAACGTTTTCAAGAGGTTAGGTGAAAATCCACCCAGTTCGGGTATATCATGCTTGCCGAATCGTGTCTTGCTTTCTGTCTCTTACCAGGTCCTCGGTGAGGAAAGCGGCGAACACCGTTGCGTGTGTGTCTTTGGAGCAAAATATACAAGAACCGTTGAAATGTGACATTTAATGTAAAATAGATGTCATGGAAAGGATTTAATGAGAATTATAAACAGGTTGCTGCTGATTTAGGCAGGGGTAGCGCCAAATCGTGTGGTGCGACTACATTCACAAGAAATGTGTGCTGGTCACTGTGTATACTACTCCACAGGCCGAGAAATGGTATAGACTATTTTACCAGATACGGCTACGTTGCGCGTTAAATAATGATGACAAAAAAGCACTGTACTAAAACACTCCCAAAAAACGCGTAGTGTGTACATCCTGAATATATACGTAAAGATGTAAAAGTATTGTCATTTATTGTTTGCCCTTTTTAAATTAACAGATCATCGATTAGAATAGTATGTGTCATTTTAAAAACAAATGTATTTTTTTTCTTGATACATAGCGGTTGTTTTAGTAATCTGTTGTTTATGTACAGAAATCACTGTCAAACCTAAGTGGATGTCTGCTGTTCGTTTCAGGCCTGTTATGTTTTCCTTGGGTGGTATTCAGGTGAGCACCCCCCGTGTACCACTGCTAATCTGGTGGTAGTGCAGATTATATACCCAGATTAACTGGTTTGTGTGAGGAAATTTGTGTCGCATTATAATTCTGACTCGTGTGGTTTACGAAAGGTGAAAAAAAGGCATTCAAATCCAGTGTGTGTGATGACGGACCGAAACAGTGGTGTAGCGATACCGCCGAGGTGTCAAATTCAAGTGGAGTATCGCATAGCGATTCGATTAACTATAACACAATTTTTGTTCCTGGGTAGTAAGTGTTATTTCTTAATTGCTTATGCCTCAAAAGTATAGAAAATGGTTATTCCCCACAAACTGCTTTTGTGACCAGGACAGTAACAGTGAAATTTACCTATTTCCAATGAGAGAACGGGCGAATTTGTGTCTCTTCGTTCACATACAGTCAGAAAAAAACAACATATGAATTTAAATTAACATGTATTTATACTAAAGTAATACAAAATTGACTACAAAAGATTTAGAAGTGAGTAGTTTTTCGAGATTTACGATTATACTGTAAATCACTTTCATGAATCAGCCCCCAAATGTAGTCTCCCATCATGTTCTCCTTATACTGTCCTTGGTAGCGGCGTTCAAAGTCCAGTATATCCTGGTGGAAGCGCTCGCCTTGCTCCTCCGAGTACGCTCCCATGTTCTCCTTGAATTTATCAAGATGAGCATCAAGGATATGGACTTTGAGGGACATCCTACAGCCCATTGTGCCGTAGTTCTTCACCAGAGTCTCAACCAGCTCCACATAGTTTTCGGCCTTGTGATTGCCCAGGAAGCCCCGAACCACTGCGACAAAGCTGTTCCAAGCCGCTTTCTCCTTACTAGTGAGCTTCTTGGGGAATTCATTGCACTCCAGGATGGTCCGACGAAGACACCGGCTTTGACCTTTGCCTCGGACAGCTTAGGGAAGAAGTCTTGAAGGTATATCCTAGGTGTTGCTTGCATGTTATGTTTTCAATCTCGATTTAACACCCAACTCTGATTAATTAATCTACACAGTAGTAAATTCTTTTGTTTAATGTTCCTAGTCAGACAAATTGGCAACAGGGCCAGATTTATGAACTAGTACTCAATCTGTGACTCATTCAGTAAAGCTTACTGTGTAGCGCACCTTGCATTACTGCAGTGCTCCCAGCCTTGGAGGAGTAGTATCGCAGGTTAGCATTCGTTCTGCTGTGGTTTTTCCTTGTTTTCATGGGATGCTGACAGTCAGATGGTAAAGAGATTGTGCAGGCATTGCTCAGGGCTCTCCTATACCAGGTGTGTCCATTTGAAATGATTGCTAATGTGTTCATTCTCTGTAGTGAGTCAACATTTGGCATTCGGGCTGTTGGGAAAACAGCAAGTGGAGCTCTCCACTTCCCTAAACATGGTATCTAAGACAGCTCTGATGGCTCCAAGGTCATTCCCAACTATGTTGTGTTTTTTTTTTTTAGCAATATGAAAAACAACCAGCTAGTGTTACAGAACTAGCAGAGGGATGGAAATAAGCATAATTGCATAGCAGTTTCACCCATTCCAGGTTTTAATAGGAGCTTGATTAACCCCAGCGTATACGTAACAAACTCAGGTATGTCTTACTCATAGTGAAACCAGGAAGCTGAGATGCAATGGGAGTCTTATTTTCATCCCTGGAGCAAGATGACAGCATTTTGTTTTCTTATGAAACCAAACCTGGTGTTAATTTAAGTTGGTGGTAGAAGCTTTGTGAATGTGCCCCAGTGCATTGTGTTGTTGTAAAGCCCCTCCTTTATGAGCACAGTGTTTTGACTTCTGCTTCTTTTAACTACATGACAGCTGCATCCAGGCACACTGCCTGTTTTATTTTTATTTTGTCCTGATCCGATCTGAGGAATTTGTAACTCCAAAATAGCTAGCAGACTGCTACAGCGATCCTTTCTGTCTCCAGGAAGCTGGCTGCTGAAATGACTGCAGATTTTTTTCAATAGTATGAATGAGTCGCGTCTGATTGGCTCCAAAGGAAGCCCCAAAGAGTTGAAGCCAGTTCATGGGAAGCATGAAGTGTGGAGCTGTTCTACCTCCATGCAGCGTCATCTTTATGTCTCAACCAGTGAGCGCTGCCTATTTAGCACAGAGCTGACTGCTACATGCTGCAGAGCTAATTAATCATTTTACATTCGAAAATTCCTGTTTTGGCACCAACTGTGTCTTGTCAAAACTAAAAATATGGAAACCTTTTTTGACTCCTAGGGCAAGCACTCTATTTTGAAATGCAACACTATGGATCAATATTTGCATCCTGGTACCTGTGTTGTAGGTCACATGGCAGGACCGTCAGAGCGGATTCATTTAAACTAGAACACACTAAGTGATAAGGCACCACGATGCAGAACAGTGGAATAGGAGGGTGATATTGCTAATAGAAGCTAAGGCAATTGATTGTAAACCCTTGGCTTGGTCTTCATTAATATAAGTGAAGGTTCAGTATGTATTCACTGCTGGCTGTAGTCATCCGGTGTGTGGTACAAAGCTGTCTTTAAGCTTCTAACTCTCCTGTACTGTGTATCAGTTGCTTTCGTGAGATTAGCGTTTCCCCTTTTTCCTGTGGCTAACCAATTTGAGGTAAATAGAAACTCGGTTGACGTACAACAGCTTCACATGCTTTATATGTAGTAGTTGTGGTTTAGAAATATTGTACTTCCTAACCTTTTATGATTGCTTGTTATGTATGTTTGTCAGACGTAACGGGCAGCTCTGATGGATTTTGGTTGTCAGGTGCTGAATTTCCAGGAGTATACAAATTACCCCTGTCCTGATACAGGGG
This sequence comes from Acipenser ruthenus, assembly GCF_902713425.1. NCBI lineage: Eukaryota > Metazoa > Chordata > Actinopteri > Acipenseriformes > Acipenseridae > Acipenser > Acipenser ruthenus. The sequence continues at coordinate 1,961,908 of NC_081211.1, forward strand.
ATCGTTTGCATGGAAAGCCTATTTTCAAATGTGTGTGTGTGTGTGCTTCATACCAGTTAAATGTATCTGTCTACAGGGGTCCACACTGAAGATACAGGCTCAGTAAGAAATGATACAAGCCTACGATTCTATCTGCCTGCCAAAAGTAAAACCTGCACACCAGAGTGTTTTGCACATTAGGTGTTTGTGCTTATCTTTGCAATAACATAGTGTGTGTTATCTAGCTTATCTTTGGCTTGATCCTTATTTGATGTCATAGGGGCTGTACTAGACGTGCTTTCTTTTGTTGCCCTAAGACAACTTATTCCTGTGATAGTGCAGAGAACATGCAGTTTCAAGGGTTGCAGGCGTAGTGCAAGCACATCTTGAGGCATTTTGCATACTAGATAGGACCTTGCTTGGTGGCCCCTCGTACTTTTATGTAAAGATTTATTTATGTTAATTTTATGTTGTTAAAAGGACTGGATTAAAATTGATAGTACTGAATCGGAGTTATTCTTTCAACATGTAGCAGTGGATATTCTGGGTTTCATCACCCTAATAAACATTGATAAATAGAAATAATTTGAATGCTGAACCAGATAGATCATTTCTAAAACTCTCATGGGTCTAGTTAGCAGTTTTGTGCTTTCCTGTTGTCTTTGGGAGAAATAGAGTAAAGGGTACTAGCTCACCAAAGAGTTTAGTAATAATGCAAACCCAGAGCATGGTTAACAAAGATGACATACCTGTGTAAGACCTCAAGACACTACTAAATTACTTTTTTTGTATTTTTATTTACAGTGGTGGTCTAAGACCAGTCAATCCATTATTTAAATTGGATGCCACAATGCAATCCAGCTTCTTTAATTACCTTTTGCAACTAAATTTGGACCAAGGTCCTTTTTTATATGGCCTTTGGAATAATGTTGGTTTAGTTGTTGGAGTTGAGGACTGAGCGGTGGGATCAGTTGACCTCCTGGTGTCTCAACAAAACATAGCTTGTGAAATGAGATGCATGCGAACATTTACTGAATACCCTGACTAGAAAGGCTTGCACAGGGAGAGGGAAGCAATTGTCTGCTACTGGCTGCCTTTGAGAGCTGAGCAGTATAAATCCTTTGTGAATCTTCCACAGCTTCTGTTAGGCAGTGCAGAGCAGACTCTGGGCTTCTCCAGTTGAGTTTTCCAGGAACAGAGCATTGCAGCTGTCTGTCTGGAGAGGAACGTGGGGTGTCTAGATTTCCTTCCTAGGCACAGAATGATAGCTTGGCTGATGCCTTTGAAAGTGGGTTTTGCTGTCATTTTTGGAGCAGATGGGAGCATCATAAGACTGTGCCCACGGGTCGAATGTACTTTCCATCTTTAGAGTCAAGAGACACTGTAAGATAAAGGATGGAAATAAAGCTGCGTGCTTCCATTTACCCACTATTTGAAAGCGATTTTGCAATCAGCCCAGTGTGTTTAGAAGCAGAACAAATTCAAACCCATTTGTCTGTTTCTACTGTATTTCTTAGAATTGTTTTGACAAGGGAGGGGACCTAATGATAAGCATCTATGTTTAACTCTTTGAGGTTTCGAAGCAGAACTAAAAACATTGCATTTAATGTGTAGAAAAAACAGTAGGCTGTCAGTGGCTTGCTGTGGTCTTAGGGTAGCCCAGCACACAAAAAGCTAGCAAGGGATTGTCAGAAACAAGAATCTCTTCTTCTGCATGGGAATCCCTTGACCTCTGTTTGAACATCCGTACACTTTGAATTAATGACTGCAGAAGGGTTATCTTGAGTCATGTTTTAACTCTCATCAGTTGTGACTTGTGTCTTTATCGGTAGTTCTTTCACTCTCACACACAGCTTTGTTTTTGTCTCCTTGTAAAATAAAGCCATACCATTCTTCTTCCACAGTAGAGGAGGGACTGAATTCATTTTCTGATGCCCAGTCTACAGTAAGAGAGGAACAATACATCTAGCAATGATGCTGATCCTTTTTAGAGATAGAGGACTGTCAAACATGAATAAATCAAAACCTACAGTATAGAAAATATTATTTACATTCCTTTCTAAATTATCTTAAGCATTTTTGTGTGTTTACCACATCGAGCACACAATAAACTATAAGACTAGCTTCTTTAGCTGCATTCAAGCTGATCTCAACAAACAGCTATTCGAATTCTAGATTTGCATGTGTCTTCTGTACTGGCTTACCTTGTGAGTTCCTATACACTGTGACCACACGTCACACAGTTTGAGTCAGACAGTCTTGGAATGATACTGTTCAGCAGCCTATTCTTGGAAGCATTACTGAGTGTACTGTACCAGCTTTTAATAACGCAACAAGGCAAAGTCACAGTAACGCTACAAAAGTGGGAGCTTTGATCAGTTGAATCTGATGTAGCGTTTTCAAGTTGTACAGAAGCAGTAAATACGTCGGCACCAGAGCTCAGAAATAGACGGCGACATTGCAGATGTGCTGATCGTTCTTGGATTGAAAGTAACCTGCTGACAGGGAGTTATAAGTAGCAGTTAAGCATGCAAGATCCACAGTAACAGCTCTCATTCTCGTGTCTGTCACTTAAGAGCCAGCCACTGTTTGTTTTTAACCATTCCACCCCCCTGGATAACGATCCAAAGCTCAGTCACGATACAATATAGACACCGCAGGAAGTATTTTAACCCCTGCCAGGCACCTCCGACAAAGCCTTGAAAGACTGTTGAAGTTGCAGAGATGAGAAGCCTGCTGGTTAACATTTCAGGCTAGGGATTTAAGAGAGAGTCCGAGTTCCAGTTTAGCTGCTGACTCAGTCTATCCTTGGTGCAATCTGCTTACTCTCTACCCAGCTGCAATATAGAAATGAACTGTAGGTTTTTGCTTCTGACTGGATGTAGCATTAAGCTTTTATGTAAACAGAGCAGTACATACTAGGGATGGGCTGGTATACCATTTCCATGACACGATAACTGTAAAAAAAAAAATACTATAGCCACCTTAATATCACGATATACATAATGCATTCAAAAGAAGGCTTGCTGAAAGTGGAGAAATACTACTGTAAATTAGTGCTGTAACTCACAAACATACAAAATACACTTTTCACTGAATGATTTTTAACTTTCACTTTAAAAATTTCACTGACCAAAAGCTAAAAAAAAAAAAAAGCATAGCGCTTTTAAATCTAAATGGCTTATTTAAACCAATTTGTAGGTTTGCGGTTGTGCAGAATGTTTAGGCTTTAAGGGTTCATTGAAGAAATGGCCATTCATTATTTACATCTTCCTGTACCATTACTCTGACTTCACTTCATCAGACTGATGTATTGTTAACATTACCATCCACACACATCCACATAAGAGGGGCATGCTGGCTTTGGCTTAGAGACATCTCAGCCATGAGAATCCTCTGGAGGATCTTAAGATGTTTTCATCTCTGGATTCTGTGACCTGCCTGTTTGAACCAGGGCGAACGTGTGAGACTAACTGTGACCCCGGTGTCCTTAAAGAAATGCAGTCAGCTATAGCCTATGTGTCATCGTTCAACATGACAGAATAATCACGAGAGGTCAATACCTTATCAGTGTTCGGAGGAGTTTCATTTTTTTATTTTTTTTCAGAAACCACAGCAAGTCCTGCGAAAGACAACTACAGAATGAATCGGTACAAGAACAAAGCCCTCAACCCAGAGGAGATGCGCAGGAGGAGGGAGGAGGAGGGGATTCAGCTGCGGAAACAGAAACGAGAAGAGCAGGTGTTGACCTTTTTATAGAGAAGTGGTACTTTCGAAGAATTCCAAATGGGCTGGTGCTCGGAGATTCTGGTTTCTATTTGTGTTGCTGGGCCTGTTTATTTTGTACATGCTGATTCTGGGACAAGAAACTGAACTGCCCAATCTGCCTTGTGCTCGGGTTTTACCCGATTGTAAATCCTCCTGAATGTTGTAAAACAAATGTTTTAGCTAAGTGATGAATACTTCAACTGTCAAAAAAGACTTTCTATGTAACAACAAAAGGAATGATGCAAGCGATGGTGATTTTATAATTGCTGTTGATTTACTGTCCTGTGCTTTTAGCTCTTCAAAAGAAGAAACGTGGAGTTGATCAGTGATGAGGCGGGCATGTTTGACAGTCCATTGATGGACTCCATTGTCAGCTCAACCACAGCTGGGGTTAGTATGAACCTGGCAGCCACAATGTGGCCATGTTATTGGTGTATATATTCTGTATATGCAACACCCAGCTCTTCCTGTGTCCTCTTTCTGTTTTATCACTTCTGTGTATAGCTTGTATCATGTGTCTCTCTCAATAATGCACATTTATGTAGTGTAAATAGTTCTTCAATTGTCTACATATTGGAGTGTTTGCATTCTAGAAAGTTTAAGTGTTTTAAGGTGTTGTGATTGAATGCATTGTACACGTAAGCTCAAAGGAGCTGCATTATTTAGTTTCTTGGCTAACCCCGTTGATGTGTAATTGTGTGTTTCAGGACGGTGTTATTACAAGAGACATGGTCGAGATGCTTTTTTCAGAGGATCCCGAACTTCAGCTAGCCACAACCCAGAAATTCAGAAAACTGCTGTCTAAAGGTATCGCTTTCAAGCACAGCCGCCTTGCAATGTGTGCTAAAGCAATGCTAATGTGACACCTACTAGATTATGCTGATTATCACATAAATTTGCTCAACATGTGAATAAACCTGAACGTACTGTACAGGTGCAGTTAATTCTAAAAGTGTGCCCTTACTCTTGAGAGTGCATCATTAAGCCAGCCGTGTACAGTTGCTGCATTTGATTTCATTGCTCTGTTCATGTTCTTGAATTCCTGTATTTTATTTTGCTATTAGAGCCAAACCCACCAATTGATGAAGTCATTAACACCTCCGGGGTAGTGGAGAGGTTTGTCGAATTCCTGAAGAAGAGCGACAACTGCACATTACAGGTATAACATTAAAACACTGCTGATTTCCATATGAAGTGCTAGAAACTGCATATGAAGACCAGCTCACTATTCACTTTGTATCTGATGAGCTCCCCCCCCCCCCCCCCCCTCTCTCTCTCTGGGTGAAACGTCTATGCAGTAGGAGTTTCATTTCCATCCCTGCAATTATAAATGAAAATCCCAGTAGAAGTTACCTTTTGGTTTTCTTTTACCCCTCTGTTCCAGTTCGAAGCAGCGTGGGCTTTGACAAACATTGCATCCGGAACCTCCCAACAGACCAAGATAGTGATTGAGGCTGGGGCAGTGCCTATCTTCATTGAGCTTCTCAACTCAGACTTTGAGGACGTACAGGAACAGGTAAGACTGTCCGTGCTACACATCAGTTAACTTCTGTGTGCAGCATTGCGTGGTGAATTGGATCAGTGCTAAAACTACTTTCTGGTGAATGTGAACACACTTGACTGACAACTGGGCTAAGCTATAGAGCAACCTATTATATTTTTAAATGTAATCTCATAGTGGTGTTTTGAAATGTATGAGTTGTAGTTATTGGAATCTCTCCTCAGTTCACCCAAGCAATCGTTCTCTGTTGTATGCATTTCAGGCAGTGTGGGCCCTTGGTAACATTGCTGGAGACAGTGCTGTGTGCAGAGACTATGTGCTGAACTGCAACATCCTTCAGCCACTATTACTGTGAGTGAATCTGTACTCTAACCTGGCATTCTCTGTGCTTGTACTTCGCTTTGCCCTGTCTTTTGTTACATGATTGTTTTATTTTTGATGGGTACCTGGAGTAAACTGTTTTATCCTGATGTCTATTTTAAAGGTTACTTACCAAGTCCACTAGGCTGACTATGACCAGAAATGCAGTCTGGGCCTTGTCTAACCTGTGCAGAGGAAAGAGCCCCCCTCCAGACTTTGACAAGGTAACCTTCTCTTACTAACCTTTTTGTTTGCATATGTTTATTCAATATTTATGTGCAGATTTATCCGACAGAATATTCAGCTAAAGTTAAAATATTTTAAGTCCTATTAAAATCCATAAAACATTTAGAATAAATGCTCAGAACACGTGGCCAACAACAATCTCACATTTGTTTCCTCCTTCTTGGTCATCCCTTCACATGCTGCTTTTTATATTTTTGAATTCATTATTCATGCCATAAATGTGTGTGTCGATTTTAAACATCCCTTTACACACCTAGGCTTGCAAACAAACACAATCGGAACAAATCCTTCTGGTAAATAAACCCTTTCTCAAAACAGTTTCATTAGATTGTGTTTTGGTTTTTTTTCTTCAGAATTCATAGTGTCCTATGTTTCCACGTTTTTCACCCTATCTATTTTGGAAGCACCTTTCTGTTTTTGATTTAACCTCCACATAGGTTATGAGAGTTTCCTCTCCATGCTGTGGATACAGGTCCCTCCTAACGGTATTCAGGGTTCTTGAACGTTGTCTCTTGTCTGTTTCAGGTGTCACCTTGTCTGCCAGTGCTGTCCCGGTTGCTGTTCAGCAGCGATCCTGATTTGTTAGCAGATGCCTGCTGGGCCCTCTCCTATCTCTCCGATGGGCCAAACGACAAAATCCAGGCTGTGATTGACTCTGGGGTCTGCAGACGACTAGTAGAACTTCTGATGTTAGTATTACCTGTAGTACATATCCTGTAGCCTTTCTACAATTATCCGAACGCATGCTTCAGCAGATGACAATTTTATTTGTAGCTATTCTCGGCATGATACATAGATACCCCCAGTTTAACTTGCAGCTAGCAGTCAATGTATTAAGCATATTAGCTGCCACCTAACGCACTTAAACCATGCAAGTTATATTTTGTGTGTGGAGGGGGAGATAGGGGGAGACCATATCTTCTGAAACGTAACATTGCTTTTTTTTCCCCATCCTAGGCACACTGATTATAAAGTTGCATCCCCTGCACTGAGAGCTGTAGGAAACATTGTAACGGGCGATGACATCCAGACACAGGTAAGGAAGCCCTAAAGACAAATACAACAGAGCAAAAACTGCAGTACTTCTTATCCCCCTTTAGGGGGGCATCTAGTTGGAGCACCGCTAATCCAGTAGTGATGAAACTTGGCTAGGAAGTTGTATCTGTTAACAGCATTTTTTTTTTTTTCTTTGTTGCAGGTTGTTCTAAATTGCTCTGCCCTGCCATGTCTCCTACACTTATTAAGCAGTCCCAAGGAATCCATTCGCAAGGAGGCGTGCTGGACTATCTCAAACATCACTGCTGGAAACAGAGCTCAGATACAGGCAAGATACACACAATTCAATAATCGTCATGTTGGGAAATTTGGTCTTTGGGTCTATGAGACAAATTCAGTCTGTACTGAGATCAGGATTTTACAGCCCACCTGTCTTCTACAAAACAGATCAGTACTCTGTTAAACAGAGACTGAAGATACCAGTCAACTTTTCAAAGTAATTGGTGCTGGTCATTTATTAGATTAGAATCAAAGGGTATTCAAGTTTTTAAACATTTGTAACTCTCTCTCGCTCTCTTGTCTTTTTAGGCAGTCATAGATGCAAACATCTTCCCAGTGCTAATAGACATATTGCAGAAAGCAGAGTTTCGCACAAGGAAGGAAGCTGCTTGGGCGATCACAAACGCCACATCAGGAGGAACTCCAGAACAGATCAGGTGAGGCCTGAATCCATTGTTGATTATGTCACCAGCGCACTTGCATTGTTTCCATGTCAAACACTTTGGTACAAGTGGCGAGTGTGTTGACCTTCTGTAATCTGAGTGTAAAGTAAATCCTAAAATGGATTCAACTCCTCCTGCAGTGAGTATTTGCTTCCCTGTAAATGAAATGTTTTATCTTGATCATTTTTAATTGTAAGCTCTTTTCCAGCCTGTGTTGTGATAGTACTGTTTTCCTGGCCAGACATATCGTTGCTGGGCTGTGTGGTTCAAGTATAGAGAGGCACAGGAATTCCTGGTATGAGAAATGTGGCTCCAGACCTCCTGGTGATGTTTAAGTGTTCATGTAGATTCAATTACAGCACTAAGAAATATTCACATTTTCTGGTTATGTCGGTATTTGACTGCTCACAAGCCAGATGTTTAGAACTGTTTTCAAACTCCCTTGTCGATTCTTTTTTTTTTTTTTTTTTTGCAGAAAAACTGCTGCCTGTTTTTTGAGCGATGTTGAATTTGGGCCTCTTATCTTTTCTGACTATTCTACACAAGCAGCTCTTGATCTGTTCGTAGTAGTTTTTACAATGAACCCTTAAAAAAAAAAAAAACAGGATTGTTTTACGCAAAAGTCAAATGTGCTACCTTTCCTGCCAGGGAGTGTCAGGTTTCTAATGTACAGACTAGAGTGTGTGGTGTAAACATAAATGATTAATCAGCAGAATGCTTTGTGTTCTTGTCAGTCCCTGATTTTTGAGCCACGGTTTTTGCTGCTATTGTCAGAGGCTTATGGATGTTCAGTGTCTTGTTTTCATCGAACCTGCATTAGAACATCATCTTCTGTCGGAAGCCAAATCAATTCCAAGGATATTTGAGTGGTTATATATTTCACAGTTCATCTTAAATTAAAATCCTAGTTTTCATATGATTGAGTCATATTTTTTTTTAAATTTATATTGTGAATAAATCTTGCAAGGCAATGATGTGGAAAATTAATTCCTGTACAGTTTTTAAAAAGGCTGTTGCAATATAAGCTCATGTCCTTGTATTTACTGTAGAAATAACTATATAAACACCTTTGAGCACCCTTGGGTTGTAGACTTTACCTTTTTGTTCTTTTTTTTTTTTTTTCTTCTATTTCCACTTCCTGTAGGTACCTGGTAAACCTGGGCTGCATCAAGCCGCTGTGCGACCTGCTCACAGTCATGGACTCCAAGATCGTGCAGGTGGCTCTCACCGGCCTGGAGAACATCCTCCGTCTGGGGGAGCAGGAGTCCAAGCAGAATGGCAGCGGGCTGAACCCCTACTGCAGCCTCATCGAGGAGGCTTACGGTAAGGACTTTAAGACCCTAGAGAATGGGTGCGAGTGGGCAGCATGGCACGCCTTTCAACTCCTGAAGGCCTTGGCTCACATCGGGTTCTGATCACAAGTGAAATTTTTTAAATTCCTTTTTAAAATCTGTTTCCAGTTCCCTTTCCCTTTTAATCAATTGGAATTGACCTTAATCCTGACCAGGACTGAATGGCATTCAATTTAGCTTCATTCATCACCATCTCTAAATCTATAGTAGTTTCCCTAGTGAAAACAAATTTCAAGTTGGCTGTGTTCTCTGAGTGAACAAGCTCCCTGTGCTTCCTAGCCCCTTCATGTGTGTGTGTTCTTTCCTTGTGTGTCTCTCAGGTCTGGATAAGATTGAGTTCCTCCAGAGCCATGAGAATCAAGACATCTATCAGAAAGCCTTCGACCTGATCGAGCATTACTTCGGTGTGGACGAGGAGGACCCCAGCCTGGCACCACAGGTGGACGACAGCCAGCAGCAGTTCCTGTTCCCACAGCAGGAGGCCCCCATGGAGGGCTTCCAGCTATAACGCCCGTCTGAAAATGAGGAAATAATAATGATTAATAAAAAAATTGAAATTCACTAGCAGCCGGAGCCATGAGACCACCACCATCCATCAACCAGTAAAATCAGAAGAGGTTTGAACCCCCCCTCCCCCAAAAAAATCCTCCCCACTCGCAAGAAAAAGAAAAAAACTTAAATATTTATCTGCTTGACTATTGTTCACTAGAGCAATTTGATTTACAAGTGGAGGGAGGAGATTAAACAATTTTTTTTTTTTTCCCCCATTTGTTTTTGTTGATTTGGATACCTATTCTGCCTTTAAAAAAAAAAAAAAAGTGAATTTAGTGATGAACTGAATAATCTACTCTTGAGTTTTCATGTCTTTAAACTTAAGAGCAGAAAGTCTGGCAGTAAAACAAGGAATTCAAGCGTTAGACATGGTCAATGGGCAGAGAAATTCTCTAGACAGGTACTTCCCTGCGTTGGTAAAAAAAAATAGGGGTTGAGAGTTTAGAGTGAAATTTATGGCCTTCTGTTGGATTGAGCAGATTTTTTTATTTTTTTATTTCTCAGTATCATTATTTTGTTTGTCTCTTAAAGAAAGCCACTGTAAACACAGCTCTTAAAGTGTTCAGAACATTTTCTATTCAATAACAGGCTCCGCTGCAAGGACTTCAACAGCCGTATTGCTATTTTAGAATCGTATGCTTTTCAAGCAGAAAGGTGGCATACTATAGAATTGGCACTGGCTTTCAAAGGAGCTCATTTGTTGTTTTGCTACTGATCCTAACAGCACGCTGAAGTTTTTGGATATGTTGAAAACTTAAGTTTACTTGATCGGGTTTAATTTAAGCAGTGTTTTTTGGTTACAGGGAGGGTGGGTACCTGGGAAAAATGGTTCTACAGAAAAAAATATATAGCCAACAGCTGATCAAAGCTGGTAAAGTAGATATAATGTAAGTTGTGTGCTGTGTTTTAATAATAACAATTTAAGAAATAAAATTAAAATGCAGTAAAAAGTGCCTGCTTGAGTTCTCTGGTCTTGCATCGCCCCACAGCACTGGATTATGTACATTTCTGAAACTAAACTTATTTTTTATATATATCTCTCTATATATAGTCTTGATTCGGCTTAAAAGTTGCGAGATTAGAGGCTAATGTAAATAAAAAGCTGTGGTGTGCGGACCTCGGAACATCAGTCAGTGCACTTTTGAGTTTTGCATGGTGTTAATATATTCAAGACACGTGTTACCTCCCTTGCCAAATACCTGGTGGTGAACGGGCTTAAGATGCTGTGTCAGACATATGAAGGAACACCTTATAGTTTCCATTGTGTAGCATTTCAGTATCAAAATCTGCATTTATCTGCTGCATTTAGGGTACATTTAAGCTAATTTAGTCTGAACACTAAATTAACATTTAAGAAAAGACATTTTGTAGATGTTGGTTGGTTGGTTGATCTGCTAGATGCTTTTGTAATGAAATTGGAAGAATAGCCTCAATTTATAAATTAAACATTTAGGCTCCAAAGTTGTTACTTTTTTATTTGTACTTCCTCCTTGGGAACAGTCTGTACTCAAGAGTTTGAAATAAGAGAGCAACTGGACATGTGCAGAACCTGCAAGTAATGATGGGAATTGTAGTTTTAAAATGGTATTGATTTTGATGGGCCCTACATGATCAGGTATTCATTTTACTTTGAGTCAGTCCTTGAGGGTGTAGCTGCTTTCATGTCATGGCCAGGTAGGATTACTAACGTACTAGGCAGGCTGGAGCCCTGAATATACCACAGCTTCTTGCCGTGCAAAATCTAACCTGAAATGGTTGTCTGGATCCTTCTAGCAGGTATTAGATTAAACGTGAGAGGGTCAAGGTGACCTTTCATTACTGGTTGGATAACTTCTCTAAAGAATCTGGATAGTTCAAGTTACCTTTAACTGGATCCTGATTGCTCAGATTCCTACTATTTTGGTACCAAATCTCAGCAAGGTACAGTGCAAATACCCAGTCCACAAAGGGACTGAAGAGAGGTGTCTGTAGGGGTGGAATAAACGTCCGCTAACGTGGGATTTGCGGCCGCACCTAGAAAAAAGGAACAAGTCAGTTTGCCTAGCCGAACTTTTAGGTAAACACTGTGAATCTGTATTGAGTCAGGGTGGAGGGTGCACTTCACAAACTAGTTTTCAGATCAGTTCCCCTCCAGGAGTGATACGAACACTCCCTGTAATAAACTGATGCTTGGTAAATCATGTTCCAGAAAGTTTAGGGTTTAGCCAGTGCTTCCAGTTTTGAGGGATCTAACAGAAATTGACCTGACCACATCTACAAAACTGTTCTTGAGATTCCTGACTAATGTATGGGCTCCCAATTCAGAAGCACAGGAGCTTTTACAGGAACCAGGTACAGATGAAGCTTACAAACTGAGGGAGGGGAATTCTCTGAAAAATAATTTAAGTAATTGATTTATTGGTATGCAATAGTTATTTGCTTTGCATACTTTTTTATGTAGCAAATTATACAGTAAAAAAAGAGGATGATCAAATTGTTCTTTTTAAAACTCAATTTCAGAATGTGTAGTCTACCTTTGGGATGAAGGAGCAGCGCTTGCTGTAAATTTCTACATGTTGTATTCTGTTTGTAGAAATGTGCTGGCTAATCCAAGCTTTGGCAAGGGACATGTTCTTAAATTTTATGAAACAGACAGACAGATGTAACACAATTTGCACACACCACTGCAGACATGACCAGCAGACACTTCACACACCACGGCCTGGATTCACTCAGAAATCATAGTGGTGTCCTAGCTGTTATAAAGCATTGTTATGGCTCTGCTGTAATTTTATTTGAATTCAGGCCTGAGACATTCTTATAACACTAGAGGAAAATAGCTTCCATGATACAGATCAGAAGGACAAGTGCTTCAAAAGCAATTATATGTCTACTTTTCTATTGCTATTTTTGATAGACATTTCTCTAGATGCTCATAATTGGTTTCTCCAGCAATTCTTGCAGTTCTGGTAAATGCATTATTAAGCTGCGATTGGTAGACAAAATGCACTTTGGACTTTTATTTTGAGTTCAGCGCATTTTAGGTTTTTTTTTTTTCTTTTTGGAAGGGGGGTGTCCTTTTCCAAAATGACTTGGTAAAAGATACAAAAGAAAACCACAAAAGAGTTTTGAGTCTTTTTCATATTACCTCTGAATTTAAAAAAAACAAACAAAAAAAAAAAAAAACCTGTGACTTTGAATTTTAAAGTGTTTTGGATGAGTGCTCTCATGCTCCCTGTACTCGTGGGATTAAATTGTGGAAGCGTTTTTCTCTACCTCTGCCATTGCAACGGCTTTGCGTTCGAGGGCAGACCGATCGCACATCCGACTGGTGTGACACTGACTGACCGGAGCTGTGTGAGGGGGAGAGATTGTACTGTACACTTCCATTCACTTCAGAGCCAACAGCATTTCTCTCTGGTGTTCCCTTTACATTAATACGAGGTGGGGCAGGAAACCAAGTTGCTTGGTGTGGTTTGACACTTTCAGGAACATGATACAATACAAGGGATAGCCAGCTTTGCCAGTATCAGATTCAGTATCAGAATCCTGCCACTGTTTAGGTAAAGTGGGTCTTTTCTCTATGTCCAGGTTAGATCTAGAGATGCATGCAGAGAAGGGGCTAGAACAATGACTAAAGTCCTGTATCTGTAAAGCTTACTTGGCTTCTGTGATTGGTTTTCTGCGTTCCTCTATTGAGTGTTTTATTGGTGGCAGCTGTTAATCAGCGATGTTTGTTTGACCTTTCTTGGTGCCAGAGAGCAGCTTTAATTAAAGGGCACTCTGTAGATCCTGTAGTTAGGTTTAGTTCCCTTTTCATAAATTGAAGCGAACCAGGGTAGGCAGGTAAGGACCTGGTACCAGTCATGACTATTGGGGTCCTTGTACTTCTACACCAGGCTGTATCTTTTACATACCAGATTTCTCATCTGTGAATGGGTGGCTAGATCATTTTCTGCTTTGTTGTCTGCCAGGAAGAACAATGCACCAAGAATTGCAGTAAATACTTGACCTTACAAGTCCAAACATCCTTCTAAAATTCAATCAGTCAACCAGGCACTGGAGTTGGTGTTCTCTGTTAGCTGCAAAAGGACTGTGTGCTTTAGAATGAGGACTCTGGAAGAATAAACATGTGACATGATACATGACCAAGTCAAGAAGATAAATGTTTAGACCAAATGGCCTCTTTATATAAATTGGTTTATTTCTGTGACTATCATTGCATGTATTTTAAGAATCAAAACTCTTTGTTACTCTGATTTTTAGTTTTGCATCTTGAGCCCTTTTGCAGTGAACATCATCAGCCTAGAACTCTGTGCTCCCAGTTCAGCGATTTGCCATCATAAGCTTCAAAACATGCCAACTATGCAAAATGCAATTCGATCGAGTCCTTCTGACAAGGGTCCCCATCTTTTGATTTTTTTATATATTCCAGTCTCTTTGTCTATAGGTGATTTTTGTACAGTTTTTCTACTATTTTGATGTAAAGTAGTTTGGCTAGTTTCGATTTAGTCTGAATTGGAGCTGATCAACAGGTGTAAACAAATACTGTTTTGAGGGTGAACAGTTCTGCAGATAAAATGAGGAAATATTTAAAATAATAAACAAAAGAAAAAAAAAGCTGCTTCATTTGTTTGGGCAACCGTTTCTGTAGGATTAAAACAGCTTACAGATTTGACCTGGTGTAGTTTTTTTTAAAAGAAAATCTATAAGAAGAGTGAAACAAAAAAAATATCATTACAAAATAAAAAAAGAAAGCAGGCGCTGCTCTGTTCACTCAAGTGCCAATCCGGCCATCAAATGCCCTGGAGGGCTGTCTTTGTATCTTCTTGGTCTTTTATGACTTTTTTTTTTTGTTTTGATTTACTTGAATGTGCGCGAATTGTGTGCAAACATTGCAGCTTGTGGTATATTACCTTAACCAATCCTTACATTACTTGGCTACATTCAAGCGTCATCCTTTACTATTCTTGCACTAAAGTTTATTTTCTTTATTGGATCAGGACAGAGGAGAAATAGAATTGGACGGGTAATAACTTTGAGTCTTCAACGTATTCCAGGCCAGCAAGGCCATGGTGTGTTTATTCAAGTTCTGGTGAACTATATGGGTTCCTCTTCAGCAGGCAACACACTGTTTTAATACACTTTGTAGCTGAATTAAGATATTTAGGATTGTGTGGCAAACCTTCAGCTGCTGTTGTCTTTAGAATACTTGTGTAAAGTAATGGTGGGCTTTTCAATGTTTCAGATACCCATTTTACATTCAGCCAATTCATTCCCAGTTCCATACACCAGATTTCTAGGATGTGTGGTGGAGTAATTCCACAGTACTCTGCCCTGGCGTCTCGACTGTACCAATTCTACTAAAAGTTCTCCAGTTCCACAAGATCTGGCGTTGATTTAAAGAACTGGAATAGGGAATGAAGAAATGATTTGATTAGTTTTCGGTTGCATTCGAAACATCACTCTTATAACTGCAACAGCTGCAGTTTTGCAGATGAAGTATAATGATCAACTCAATAGACTGCCATAACTGTGAATAAATGCACTATTTGGTATTTTTCCAGGTAAATAAAAGTATATCAGCTTGTTGAAATTTAAGATGCTCCCTGCGTTTCAGTGAATTGTTTCAGGTTATTGAACGTTGGATATGTTCTACAAATCTGAGCAAAAAAAAAGATGCAAATAATTGAATAACCTGATGAAAAGCAAATCAAAAAGTGCATTTAAACAGTACCCCTTAATCTGTGGAAACAGCTAAGTGGACTGAAAACAGGAACAAGGGTTCGCTTGTCTTCTGTCCAGACTAACGCAAATAAAACTTTACTCAATTCACAGTTGGTGTGTTGAAATTATTGCATGCAAAATGGCTTGTTTTCAATAAACGTGAAGATGAACTCACAGGTTACTTTTAAAGGGTGTTATCTGAGAAGACTTATATAAGGGACATCTAATGATTGCTTTATTAATAGGATTATAGAATTGATTACCATTCTGATTAGATGCACATTTTAATGTAATCTAGAAGAAACTGGAGACCCCCTTTTTATGAATTCCTTTTCTGGTCCACTGTTTTACTCCTTTTTTTATTATTATTATTTATTGATCTTTTTTGTTTTTGTTGTTTCTGGGTTGGACATGCTATGTCCCATGATACTTTGACGTCGACAGACTGACCGACCGACCGACTTTTATGAATGCGCGTGACGAAGGACAGCCAAAAAACAGAACATGACACATACATACATAAACACACACACACACACAAAAAAAAAATTGTTCTTTGGGGTTACACTGTAAACGAAAAACGATGTTAAATAAAAAATAAATGTGGCAACCCTTACTAACTTGTGTGTGTCTTTTGTTTTAATTTATTTATATATATAATTTATTTTAATTGCATTTTTTGAAATAGGAAAAAAAAAAAAAAAATGTGACCTTTATTGGGTTGGAGAAGTTGCCCTGCCAAAACTAGAAAAACACATATATGCATTATACTGGACATGCATATATAGGAAAGTTAACATGGCACAATTCTGCATGCGGCGACGTGGGATACGCCTATCTGTGCTTATCTCAGGACTAAGTGTGTGTGTGATGCAATCCAAGAATATACTTGTAAAATCTTCTACTAAAATCCAGCTGTGAACCATTCCGCTGAGTATAGTTTGATCAAGTCAACCACTTCAAAATCCAGAGACTATCGGAGTAACAGAAGACATAACCATTTAGAATGGTTGCAAACCTCATGAAAATACAAGTCTATTGTGTTTTTATTTCATGAGACTAGACAGATCTGAACGATATGATTTCTTACTTTTCTGGGACATGTGCAATTTTTACAGCTGAACAGCCCAGTCTGCTACAATGAGCAAAAACGTGTTTCCTGTGTACGTCGGACAATGGGAACATACCCCGGTCAGTGCATCTCACTAAATTACAGCTGCAGCTATTCAATATTGTTCTGTGATTTATAAATAGACACGCATCACAATTAGACCACTGTATCAAACCCCTTCCAATAAATTGACCTTGAAGAGGAGTGCAAAAAAAGGTTCGGTCCCTTCCACCAATACTGAATACTCTCCAGCTTTCCAGTACAAATACATCAAACTGACCATTGGAGTTTAGCACACAGTGCCACCAGTGGCCAGGGTTGCACCTGATTTTTCTTTCATTTTTTGGAACCTCAGCTGGCTAAATGTGGTAATGACAGCAGGGGTCTTAAAAGGAAACAACAATTATCTGCAAACCCCTATAGTCTATACACAACCTTATACATTGTATGCAGTTGATACATGGTCATGTATTTTATTTACTTAAGCCAATAATGGCCTGTTTTACTTTTTCACAGAGAAAATTACAAGTGCGGTTATCAAAATACATAGTACACGATTGCACAGCAGAGATTACAGGGTAATACATCGTCTACTTTTATGTTACATTATCTGCTTCTCCAACTTGCGCATTTTCTTTTTTGTTATTTTGTTTTTTTGTAAACGGGTATGTAACATGCGGTGACATTTAAAGTTAGGAACATGATCTAAACACGGTGTGTAGTAAGTGTACCCTCACCTCAGTGAAAGTCACTGATCTGAGTGAATCCTATGAATTATCGCTTCCAGCAAAACAGTGCATTAGCTGTCTGTGCTGTATCGGCGTTCTGTTTGCCAGAGAACAGTACTTAAATAAACTGATCAGGGGGTAGTGTTCTAGAAGGTTTTAAAAATAGTTTTCAAGGAAGTAACTAAGAGGGTTTTCGCTCAATACGACCAGCTTGTAAGTGCTTGAAGATCTGTATTCATGACCAGCAGGTACAGTATTGGGGGGGGGGGGGCTACGTCGTGGAGTGTAAACTGGACTGTCAACAAAGAACAGCAGAAAAAAACTAAATTATGGCAGAAAGATGGAAATAAATAAATGTGTAAAATTGAACATGATTGTGGGAGGCTGCAGCTTGAAATATACATATCCCTTTTTTTTCCTTTTTAAACACTAACCGTGTCACTTCTGCTTTTTAGACTGTAAATGTACATAATCGCTGCATTGTGGGAATTTAAGTTCTTACTGCGATTCTGTGGGCGAAAAGACTACAAGGTCCACGATGCATTGCGGACTGTCTTAGACCCGCCTTTTCCGTCTTCTCCATACATCTATTGGGTTATCTTGGTGAGTTCCGCCTGCCGTCTCTCCAATGGCGGTCCGTCATTTCTTCAGACTTTCCGGTTTGGCAGTTGGCAGAAGTGAAAGCTGGTAGTGGCACGGAGAGCTGAAGTGAATATTGTATTCTACAATCCGGCAACTGACAGGTAATATATATTGAACGGCAACTATTAATATAATAATTAAACACGGAGTTATCTCTTGTTAGGGATGTAGAAGTACATATTAAGTGATAAAGTAGAGTTAGCGACTGGCAGGACTACTAATTCGTTTGGTGTTTACTCGACCCGTATGCGTTGATGCAACGATATCACTTACTACTTTGTTTTTTTATTCCAGTCGCAGGATATTGTGTTATGTTTGTTTGGTTGCGGTAAGTTGACGAGGAATTCTCTGAGGTTTATTTTTGAAGACCGTATCCTGTCTGATTCCTAAATGCTGTGCTGATTTTCCCATTCCTAATCACACAGACGACGCGGTCTGTTTTTTTGAGTTTCGCTTGTCTTGAAACTGAAGAAATGGTTATTGAGAAATAAATCTTAATACCGAAGGCTATTTTGCTGACGTGATGTTGGCAGTGTATTCATTGTTCAGTACTTAGTAAATACGGGCGGCGTAATGTGAAAACATTTTAGTGAACCCTCTGTTTTGTGCACTGTTCCAAAACGGATTGAAACTAAGTAACCAAAGCAACGAAGAGAAACACACTTTGCAGGCTGAATTGCTGAAAATCAGTTAAGGCAGTTTGAACACCACTGGGATGCAAATCAGACTTCCATTGCAGAGCAGTTTGATCCTAACCTTGCTTTACTGTGGGTTTAATAAGACTCACCTGAGCTTGTTACCTGTAAACTGTGGATAATCAAGCTTGTAGTAAAACCTGGAATGGGTGAAACTGCTACCCAGCAGGAGTCTTCTTTCCATCCCTGCTCCATGAAAACTACAGTGGTCAATGAAAACAGATACGATTGTGACAAACACTCCTGGTTTATATTGAATATTATTAGGAGGGCACGTTTGGATATCATCCCTATTGAATCCGGTATACTGGAAGTGATGTTGGGACAAGAAACGCAATGTGTAATTCTGTTTGAATGGCAGTTTCAGTAGTGTCCCTAGATTCCATGTTTATCTGCAGTTTCATATTTATATGTGTTATCATTTATGCTTTATTTTGAGCCTGGTCGTCAATATTTCCTAGTCAGGTGCACATATTTGTAAAGTCTAAGGCATGACGTCTTTTATCTCTTAACATTCAACTAACTACTTAATACAAAGTTTAATCAAACTGCACATACACAGTGACTGGTAGCAAAGCGTATTCGATTGTAATGGCTTTAGTTCCCCTAGTCTGCTACATCAGTTTTTCAGATGTCAGCTGGCATCAAGGGCACAACACTTGTCTGGCAGGCACAATTCTGCCCTTGGGCACAGCACAGCTGGTTTAGATCTATAACAACCTGTAGAGCTGATTGTTCCATACTGACACTGTTTCTTTTTCTCCAGTTCTAATTATGAAAAACCAGGACTCCGAGAGCAAGGACCAGCAGTGTGCTGAGAACACAGTCCAGGCCAGTGGTGGTGCAGCCCAGGAACCCGCTGTGGATCCTGAGATGGCATCAAACCATGAGGTTCAGACCAGCCCCGGCCAGCCTGATACCACACCGCCAGAGAACCACCCAGCCAAGAGTCCAACTCCGGACACTGAAACTAAAAATGGGGGTAAGCAGGGATGCACTGATAATCACAATTTGAGACCACTCAACACCTCAGTGTATGCATATACATGTTCAGTAAGCGTTTTGACTTCACAGTGTAATGCAAAATTAATTTCTAGCAGAATGTATTGCCTATGAAATACATGCAAGTAAAATATTTTGTGTTCAGTTTTAAGCTTAAGTATATTTTCAAGCAAGCAGAAACCCCGATTTACAGTGATTTAATAATGAAAACAATTGGTATCGACATTATCGATATGGCATGTTGGAAATTGTAATTGGTGCATCCCTAAAAATAAGTGATAATTTAGAGTTGAATAATAGTGTAAATATGAATTAAAGTGTTGTATGTTTCCCTCTCCTGCTTTGCAGTGCACCTGTGGTTGTGTCGCTAATAAAATAGTATTTTGCTCTTATTTCTCTTTCCCTGAAGCTGTGGAAGGCCTGTGTCCTCCCGTTGGCAGCGATATGGCCGAGGAGCTGAGCAGGAAACTGGAGGACATTCTAAACACCTACTGCCTGGAGGGCGAGGACGGGGCGCAGAAGGGAGGTGCAGAGTCCCCCCAGAACGGGCTGCCGTGTGTGGAGGTGAACGGAATAGTCCACAGAGAGGAGACCAAGGCTGAGGTGGTGTTCGTAGAGGAGCCCAAGATAAACGGCAGCACTGGGGAGAAGGAGCAGAAAAAGCCGCAAGAGAAGAAAAAAGCCAAAGGACTTGGTGAGCTGTGTTCTTATTCTTACTAAACTCTGTCACTGTTCAAAATATTTAAGAAAAGTTATGTGATAGTTCTAAAGCTCGTAGTGAAACCAGGAGTGGATTAAACTGCTATGCAATGGGAGTCTTATTTCCATCCCTGCGCTCAAATTCCAATCTGTTCTCTGCTCTACAGCATGGTATTTGGAATATAAAATGTTCTTTAATTACTTTAATTATATTATAGTATTTATTATACTGTAATATTTTCTTTGTTACATTTTAGGAAAGGAGATTACACTGTTAATGCAAACTCTGAATACTCTGAGCACTCCAGAAGAGAAGCTTGCTGCACTTTGCAAGAAATATGCTGAACTGGTGAGTCGAGCATCTATAACAACTGCTTTTATAATCTGTAAATTCTGTATATTTGTCAGAATATAGACCTTCACATGTTTACAAGCTTTCTATACTTTGACACGCTACTGAAAGCAATGAAATTGCTGAGCTTTGAAATTCAGAGCGACCTCTCTCAACTTGAAAGCCTTTTACAGTGCCTTGCGAAAGTATTCGGCCCCCTCGAACTTTGCGACCTTTTGCCACATTTCAGGCTTCAAACATAAAGATATGAAACTGTAATTTTTTGTGAAGAATCAACAACAAGTGGGACACAATCATGAAGTGGAACGAAATTTATTGGATATTTCAAACTTTTTTAACAAATAAAAAACTGAAAAATTGGGCGTGCAAAATTATTCAGCCCCCTTAAGTTAATACTTTGTAGCGCCACCTTTTGCTGCGATTACAGCTGTAAGTCGCTTGGGGTATGTCTCTATCAGTTTTGCACATCGAGAGACTGAAATTTTTGCCCATTCCTCCTTGCAAAACAGCTCGAGCTCAGTGAGGTTGGATGGAGAGCATTTGTGAACAGCAGTTTTTAGTTCTTTCCACAGATTCTCGATTGGATTCAGGTCTGGACTTTGACTTGGCCATTCTAACACCTGGATATGTTTATTTGTGAACCATTCCATTGTAGATTTTGCTTTATGTTTTGGATCATTGTCTTGTTGGAAGACAAATCTCCGTCCCAGTCTCAGGTCTTTTGCAGACTCCATCAGGTTTTCTTCCAGAATGGTCCTGTATTTGGCTCCATCCATCTTCCCATCAATTTTAACCATCTTCCCTGTCCCTGCTGAAGAAAAGCAGGCCCAAACCATGATGCTGCCACCACCATGTTTGACAGTGGGGATGGTGTGTTCAGGGTGATGAGCTGTGTTGCTTTTACGCCAAACATAGCGTTTTGCATTGTTGCCAAAAAGTTCGATTTTGGTTTCATCTGACCAGAGCACCTTCTTCCACATGTTTGGTGTGTCTCCCAGGTGGCTTGTGGCAAACTGTAAACAACACTTTTTATGGATATCTTTAAGAAATGGCTTTCTTCTTGCCACTCTTCCATAAAGGCCAGATTTGTGCAGTATACGACTGATTGTTGTCCTATGGACAGAGTCTCCCACCTCAGCTGTAGATCTCTGCAGTTCATCCAGAGTGATCATGGGCCTCTTGGCTGCATCTCTGATCAGTCTTCTCCTTGTATGAGCTGAAAGTTTAGAGGGACGGCCAGGTCTTGGTAGATTTGCAGTGGTCTGATACTCCTTCCATTTCAATATTATCGCTTGCACAGTGCTCCTTGGGATGTTTAAAGCTTGGGAAATCTTTTTGTATCCAAATCCGGCTTTAAACTTCTCCACAACAGTATCTCGGACCTGCCTGGTGTGTTCCTTGTTCTTCATGATGCTCTCTGCGCTTTAAACGGACCTCTGAGACTATCACAGTGCAGGTGCATTTATACGGAGAATTGATTACACACAGGTGGATTCTATTTATCATCATTAGTCATTTAGGTCAACATTGGATCATTCAGAGATCCTCACTGAACTTCTGGAGAGAGTTTGCTGCACTGAAAGTAAAGGGGCTGAATAATTTTGCACGCCCAATTTTTCAGTTTTTTATTTGTTAAAAAAGTTTGAAATATCCAATAAATTTCGTTCCACTTCATGATTGTGTCCCACTTGTTGTTGATTCTTCACAAAAAATTACAGTTTCATATCTTTATGTTTGAAGCCTGAAATGTGGCAAAAGGTCACAAAGTTCGAGGGGGCCGAATACTTTCGCAAGGCACTGTAACTGTATTAATTCCATTTTAAAATAGAAATACCCTCTAGGTTTGAGCAGAAACGTAATCTTTTTTCATCTAAGTAATACATGAAATAACTTCATATTGCAAGTAAATGCAATGGCCATTCTGGCAGTTTTAATAGCTACATTGTCATTACGCTGTAATAGTGATCTAAGATTGCCTGGAAAATACAGCGCTCTTGACTTGAGTCGCATAGTAAAATTAGATTAATCAGCCTGGTTAAGTATACAAGATTGGGCAAGCTAGACCTGCAGTAAAACTAAATTGACTGTACTTTGGCTGATCGCAGTGTGTATTTTATTGCAGGGTGGTAAGACCATTGCCGACAGTCTGAACATCGTACAGTTCTCCCTCTTTGTAATAAACAGCCCTTTATATCGTGGAACAGGTTATGAGTACAGTGTTTTAAAGGGGGAGCACTGTGATTAGATGCTGGTATGGGAGACCTCACAGCCCAGTGTAAATGTCTTCTTTTTTGTCTTGCAGTTGGAAGAACACAGGAATTCCCAGAAGCAGATGAGGCTCCTGCAGAAGAAGCAGAACCAGCTGATCCAAGAGAAGGATAACCTGCGGAATGAGCACAGCAAAGCCATCCTCGCCCGCAGCAAGCTGGAAGGCCTGTGCAGGGAGCTGCAGAGACACAACCGCACGCTGAAGGTGAGTGCACAGCGGCAGCTTCGCAAACCTTCAGATACTGAAGAGAAACTGATAGAGTGCTCTGGATGGATTCATTAGGTGGGCACCTGACCCACTCCTCGTCATTTTAAAACATGCCCTGGCACCATTTCTGTCTTGGCTCCAGGCTTTTTGGGAGCTCCATGCTTTGTTTTTGTTTTTAAAGTCACAACAACACTATGATCTCCATATATCCGATTCATCTTTACAGTGATTCATTGGTCACTTGGGGCCATTTCTGTCTGAATAAATCTGGTCAAGTATGATATGCTAAGCTAAAGTTTGCAGTTTGCTGCAAGGCGTTTTTTGTTTTAATCTAATGTCTTTTGGTTTAACCCCCTCCCATGCTTCTGATATTGTGCATTTTAAGTCTTTACCCCCCCCTCTTCCCACACTACAGGAGGAAGGTGTGCAGCGCACCCGTGAGGAAGAGGAGAAGCGGAAGGAAGTGACCTCGCATTTCCAGGTGACCCTGAACGACATCCAGGTGCAGATGGAGCAGCACAACAAGCACAACGGCAAGCTGCGGCAGGAGAACGTGGAGCTGGCAGAGAAGCTCAAGAAACTCATCGAGCAGTACGAGCTCCGAGAGGAGGTGAGGGGACACCGCACCCCAGCCTCCCCCAGACCTCCTCTGCAGAGCTGGGGGAGGGGCAGGAAACCATTGCGTTTACTTGTGTGAACAGCAGGAACAAGTTACCCCTTGTTTCCCTGGATCCTTCAGTGGTTTTACTAGGATATAGCTCTGTTCGTAGTAATCTTTCTGACCAGAAGTTCCAGCGCTACACTTATCGCTTAACGGGATCGTCACTGCCACAACACATGTTATCTATTGATAGCGAGCCTGGTATTCCGATTCAGCACATTTCGTGAGCAGCATGATTGCATGACTTTGACAGTAAATTCTATATATTGGCTCCGACATCACTGGTTTTACTTGCTGCATTTCGTTAACGCCACCTGCCCACTTCTTTTGCAGCACATCGATAAGGTGTTCAAGCACAAGGACCTGCAGCAGCAGTTGGTAGATGCTAAACTGCAGCAAGCTCAGGAGCTGCTGAAGGAGTCCGAGGACGGGCATCAGCGAGAGAAAGACTTTGTAAGTATTTGCTGTGGAGAGAAGCTTTGCCATGCTGAGATCAGTTAGGTTCCCGTTATTCATCTGGGGAGGGGATGTTTTGAATGTCCTTTTTAGGAAGGTTTCCGTGTGTCAGGAAAATACTGCTGATGTTTCCACTTGTTAAATAAGTATCAGAAGTTAATACTTTGTGTGTGGGGTGTTGCTTTTTGTTATGAGAGGCGAGAGGACCACACAGCTGTTAAAACTGAAAAATGATTTCTGTAACAGTGAGACGCCCTACATATGACTATCTTAATATACAGTCGTGTGCAAATTTATTAGAACACTCCATTGCTTCTGTTTTGATTTGCTGTGCTTATCAAATCAAACCATTGTTACTGAAAACCTTAGAAAATTGTCAATAGGCGAATGTATAGATTGTCTAATTTAAGTGATGGCTTTAATAGGCCACACATGCAATTTTAAAATAGTAAGAGAAAAGGAACACAGCCATGAATGGTTAAAATGCACGAGGCTTTTTAGTTGTTTAATGCCAATTAAAGCACAAAGGGATCAAGTTTGCACACTACTGTAAGTCACAAACAGAATGTGCTCAGGAACTACTATTAAGCAAAGTGTTGTGTGTTCCCTGCACAGGATGACATCAATACACAGGATAAGATGAACTGGAATTGTGACAGATCCTTCATGCCGATTGGTTGATTTCCAGCATAGCGTTCTAATTGATGTGCATGTCTTGTCCTTTTCGCCTGCAGTTACTGAAGGAAGCAGTGGACTCACAGAGGATGTGTGAACTGATGAAGCAACAGGAGGTCCACCTCAAGCAACAGGTATTGAACAAGTGAAGTCTGTGTGAAGCAAATCCAAAAAAGCATTTCTGTTTATTTTATGTCTTCTTGGAATCAGTAGTATGGGTAAGCAGTCTGACATTTATATTTCTTTCTGCCTGTCTCTCTCTCTCTCTCTAGCTCTCTTTGTATACAGAAAAGTTTGAAGAATTCCAAACTACGCTGTCTAAAAGCAATGAGGTGTTTACAACGTTTAAGCAAGAGATGGAAAAGGTAGGCTGCTAATATTTAACAAACAGTATCTCTTATTTTTATAATTATCAAGCCTCAAACTCATTATCTTCTCCTGATTTTTTGTTTTTAGATGACAAAAAAAATTAAAAAACTGGAGAAGGAGACCACCATGTATCGCTCCAGATGGGAGAGCAGCAACAAGGCCCTCCTGGACATGGCAGAAGAGGTAAATCTTTCCATTGTTCTTTTGGGCATCTCGGTCTTGGTGAAATGTTGCATGTGTTTGCAGATGAAGACAGAACTTAGAGCTGAAAGTAAGCTTGTTATAAATCCGTGCATTTTATTTTATCATGAGTGAAATTGAAAATAGCTGAAAACAAGACATTTTGGACATGCAATAAATACATTTAATTATTTTTTAATTGCTTTTATATGGGAAATGTCATCCTCGTAGAAGGTCATCATGCATATGCATCTTCCATACGTCCCCATATAAAGACGAAAAACCTTTTTCTGTTGCCATGCATGAACGGTTTCAATCGCCATGAGTGACAGCAATTTATTTCCTTTTCCTTTTTAAAGAAAACTCTTTGCGACAGAGAATTCGAGGGCCTTCAGGTGAAGATTCTGAGGCTGGAGAAGCTGTGTCGGGCGCTGCAGATCGAACGCAACGAGCTGAGTAAAAAAGTACAGAGTCTGAGCACACAGGCGGGCCTGCAGGGCGGCGCTCTAGCTACACACGAGGCAGAGACCTGCCCGGGGGACGGCTGCTGTGAACCCCCAGAGAACCCCCAAGACCAAGAGACTTCCACCCACTCCGAGACCACGGAGCTTCCCTGCCTCCAGACCTGCAGCTGCACAAGAGAGCAGAGTGAAGAGCCCGAGGAGAGAGCGGGGGACCTGCACACAGAGGAGTAGCCCTGCATGTTTACCATGTGGGGACCCATCACTGTGTTACATGCCTGGTACAGTGTGATGTCATTTATCATGGGGGGGGGGGTGGAAACTAAATCTGACAAGTGATTTAAGATGGACTCAGTAGTTTTCCACAAAAGCACCTTTTTTTTTTTTTTTTTTTTTTTGACCACATTCCCCAGTTTCTTGTAAGCAGGTGCAACAATTTCACAATGAAATTCTCCAATCCTTTTTATAACTAATAAAAAAGTTGACTGTATTATTATTATTATTATTATTATTATTATTATTATTATTATTATTATTCTTATTCTAGATATAATTAGCCTATCTAATATCATTCTAGAAATGACCATTAGCCTGGCTTCCAGCCCTGGGGTTCAGAACTATTGGCATCTAGGTATATTACTGTATTTAAAGTATAAAGTGCAAGGAATCTGTGCAGTCTGCTCCCTGGTAATGTTCTCTGGTTTGCTTCTGTAGCAGCACAGATAACTAACTGGTGAACCATTACCTAAGGGTTCTGGTTAGCACCATAATGATTTTAAGACTGTTTGCTGTATTAACCCTCAGGTTTAGTATGGACCTCTATGCTCAGGTTTGTTACACTGGTTGTATACCTACAGTAATAAATACATACCAAACACTGATCATTCTAAAACCAGAGACTGGGTGACAGGAGAGAACTAATTATAAACCTGCTTCTTGTTCATTCCAGCTACACGTCTTAAGGTTTGTTCTTTTGTTTTTGGCTGTACCTTTAGTCAACAGTATCTTTTGAAGCATCCTTAATATTTTTTTTTTAATGCTTGTTTCTTATAATTTCGAGCACTTGTATCCAGATTTCCAAATCAAAAACAAACAACAAAAAGTTCCAGGTTATATGTGTGTCGGCTATTAAAAATGTATATCATCACTGTACCAGACTTTTTATTTTCCAATATCATTGATCATCTTTCACAATAAGAGCTCGGGCTATTTCAAGAAGGTTCAACAACCCATTTATTATTATTATTATTATTATTATTATTATTATTATTATTATTATTATTATTATTTATTGATAATTTGAAGTACAAGCTAAACAAAAACCAGAAAGCAAAATGCTACCGAGTGAAATGCATTTCTGATCACTGTTGGTGAGTTTTATTCTTGAAATGTCAGTCTAACTTCAAGTAAAGAAATGACGGTGACCTACCTGTAGTTTTACTTGTTAGTGTTTGTGTGTTCAGCATATCATGTCTTGGTTCATTTTAGGCTCTTGAAATATAATAATCATTTTGGTGATTTAATTCCATTGCATACTTGGACATTATGGTAATCATTGCTACACTAGTGAGATACTCCACTCGTAACTCACAACTAATTTTGTAGATGCTCACTGTTGCATAAAACGTCTTAAGCACCTAATATAAGCATATCCCTTAAGGCTCTTCTAAGGTATTAATTTCAGTGCTTTTTAAGGTGGATTTCTGAAACCCCTTGAATCTAAAACCACAGGAAATTAAACGTCCAGTATCGATTTTAATGATCTAGGGAGGCTAATCTAAACACCTGTCACCCCCCCGAGTTTCTTGACGTACTTGGATAAATAACTGCACTTTCTTGGAAGAGGGTGTTTGTCCCTCGAGTTGTTAACTATTTGATAATGTGTAACACTACTAAAATGGGCATTCACTTTCCATCCGGAAAGGGCTTGTGTTGTAACGAGGGCTGTGACGATAGAGTTTTTGAGGGGACTCTTCAGTGTTTTGCATGGTTATTGTGTGTGTGTTTGTTTGGTATTTAAAGAAAAACAAAAGGGCAGGATGTATCAAAATATTGGTTCAGCTGTTCAGTTGTATGTATTCAAATGTATCCTTACTCTGTGCATCTAAGCCTGTGAAGAGCCAGGTATTGCATCTCCCTCTGTGAAGCATGAGATGATAAGGTTAATGAAAGGTTAATCTGTACTGTAACACCCTCAATTCAGTTGTAAGACTGTCTTAGTAATCGGCACACCTCTTACGATGGAATGGATTTCTTTTGCTGTGCTTTTTGCTCACTATCTTTTACATTTTTGACTACTGGTATATTTTTATATACTGCTTTTTTTCTTAATTTAAAGTAAGTGCACATTCAGTTTACAAGAATAAAACCATGTAATATTATTATTTATATAATCGGGTACCAAAGAATGCATTCCACACTGACTTCTTTTTTTTTTTTGTATGTTTTCCTTTAGTCGTCATTTTTATCTCTGTATACGTTTATTTAGCATTTCAACATTTAAAAATAAATCTAAAACATATTGCAGCTTTCCAGTCTCCGGTTTGTTCCCATATCTTGGTGTCTCCTCTGGGACTAAATATTTGTGATTGTGGTGGGGGAACCAGGTGTTCTATAATTTTAGAATTTTTTTATTGTTGTTTTAAAGAATTACTAAGAAAAAGCCTTTACAGTGTGAAGGTTTAGACCTTGGTCACGTCTCTGTTGGTGTCCTAGACACACACACACACACACAAATGTTTTCACTCAAAGATCTTTGACCACTCAAGACCAGAATTTGTTTCCAGCACTTTGAAGACTCTGGTTAGAATGTAGGAAAGAAAAACAAGACTGAACATGAGTTGTGCTTTCATTGACTGACGCCTTTTAGGTAAAAAGATTTGAATGAAAGTGGTTGCCAATCACCAGTGGCAGCAGGTTGAGAGTTTTAAAGGCCAGTAAAGACCCGCTCCAGCCTATAGAAGAGACCCCCTTATTAACATCACTAAAAACAACCAAAACACAGGAAAGGGGGCTGAGGAAAGAGAAGGCTGTTAAGGCCGCTGTTACAGTCAAAGAGCAGGACAGGACAGGTCCGCTATCCCTGACCCCTCTTATTATCAATAATAATAATAATAATAACCGCGGGAGTATTGTTATAACAACATCTTATGAGGAAGTACCGTTACTGATACAGTCTGCTGGTTTAAGACCAGTGACACAGCCAAATACTTTGAGTAACGGGAAACCCTGCCAGATTCTGAAAGGTAATGCCAGAAATGCAAGAAGAGCGAGCTTTGTGTTTGCAATAAAATAGCATCCTGTCATCAAATGATCCCAGAGCAGACTTTGCATGTGAATTACAGCTCCTCCAGTGACTAATGCATTGATTGTTATGTTGACTTGCTGGATGGATCACAGCTGCTTGTATACCGATGCCTAATTATCAGCAGATTCCCATAACTCATGTATTAATGAGACTTTCCACACCTGCATTGCAAGCTCAGTATGTCTGCATGCCCTGAGCCTCTTCACCTAGCTGGTATGGGGAGCTCATATCAGAGAGAGGAAGGACAGCACAGCATTGTACAAAGGTGTTGTATTAGTTAGGTGCCACTGTTGGGAATCAAATAGTCTATTTGTATGTATGTATTTATTTATTAGCTTTGATTAGTTGTGTCCTTATTTTGACACAGGTGAGTTTATTCCACCTTCAAATCTCTATCTATCTAGCTATTTATATAATTTTCAATTACTCATTTATAGATAAGTAATTATTTTGTTTGCATTTATTATTTGTTGTTGTGTTATAATAACAATGGTGTATTATTATTATTATTAGTAGTAGTAGTAGTCGTAGTAGTAGTAGTATTTGTGTAAAATTACTTTGTGTTATCACCATAATAAGACATGTGAAGGCAAGTCCAGCGGCTCTGAAAATTGCATTTTTGTGTGCGTATGCGCCACATCATCTTAGAAATGGGGAGCCTTCCCCTTTAAATGGAAAGGAGCCCATTGATTGAAAGTGATAAACAGCCGGGGCGAGATGGTGGAGGCGATGTTTTGTTACTATGATAACAACATTAGTCGGTTTCTGAAGATCACATCTGATCGGGGTTTTGCAAACTCTAAATAAAACATCCAGCAGCGGAAGAGTGTTGCATTGTACATCGGATTCCGTTTTGGTGATACAGTTTGTCGAAAAGAAATACTACTACATTGTTCTGTTGACATTTTTCTTGCAGCTCGGTTCTTGCACACAAATCTTTTTTTTTTCTTCTTTTTTTGCACGGTAAGACGTGAAGTGTTGTTTGCTGTTTTATTGATAAGCATTTTAACGCACGATGGTTCAGATATACATGCATTCAAATACTGTATTGCTTTTAGTATGTCTCTGTTTTTAAAGCGTGTGGAAAGAAAGAAACGCTATATAAGGATTGCATTGTAGAAGTGATTGATGCAAATGGCCCAGCGCTTGGGTGCTGAGGCGTTGTGTTCAGAGCGGTGATTCGGATGTACTGTTTTGAGCGGAGGAGTCAGATGGCAGTTCCAACTTTGGTCTGTTTTCGAAGATTTCAATAATTTAGTTTATTATATCAACTAAATCATTTGCTTGTGTAATTTTAATGTAAATAGTATTTAAAACAAAGTTCCCGTGATGGAATGGAATGTTGTATAGTGTTTTATTTTGTATTTATTTATTTTTCTTGATGACACACAACAAAACTTATGATAAATAATAGAAGTTGTTACTGATCCGTCACACCGTGCAGTTATGTGATGATTCTGAACAATCCATGCAATACCGCGCGTATAGCGTTTCAGTTATTTTTTATTGTCAAGGTTGTGTAATGCATGTACTGCAGAAACAATGGATTTATTTTTTCTCCAAAGTTTGACTAATGCACTGATACATTATTACTGGTGTTGAAAAAACAAAACAAAACAGTAGAGACAGGCACAGCACGCCTGTACTGTACCTTTAAATGCTGAGACGGGCAGAGGGCAAGATGATAGCATTACTACACCCATGGGATTGTTATTTTTAGCAGCTGAAGGTCTGCAGTGTTAAGAAGGCTTAAACTGCGGCGCAGATGCTAAAGTATTGGCAGATGGGAGACCAATTGCTGCCTTTGCCACTGGGTGGCACTGTTTGCTATGCCCGAAGTCCCATTAAACTACGACAGAGACAACATGGAAGTGTGTTTCAGAACAGTATGTTGCCTTATTCCTGTGTTTTTCTACCCCATTGTGAAGAAATGGAGGACAAGAAGAAGAAGAGGAGCCCAAAGGTGTGTCTCGCCCAGCTGGCCCCCCCGGTGAACCCCCGCAAGCTCTCCGTGCCGGCCAGCAAGAGCACCACCTTCTCCCTGGGGCTGCCCCAGCCCCCCTCCCCTAAACCCAGGACCAGGTTCAAGAGGTCAGTACAGATTCACCATAATCTGCTCAAACGGCCGTTCCAACTCCAATGAGCTTCAAATAAAATATTAGCACAATCTCATTTACAGTACGGTACTGATGCATTCGCCTTTAATAGCTACCCAGGGTTTGCTGTAACATTCAGGGCTCCCATTGCATAGCTGTTTGATCCATTCCTGGTTTTACTAAGAGTTTAATAAGGCACACCTGAGCTTGTACCCTTTACAAGCTTGTAGTAAAACCTGGAATGGGTGAAACTGCTGTGCAATAGGAGTCTTATTTCCATCTCTGTACGTGATTTCAAAAGTCGGGTAGGGTAAGGAGGAGATTTTGTTATAGATAGTTTTTAAACAGTTTGTTTGAATAAAGAAATTCATTTTAAGCGTCGTACAGGATGCTTCCTTGATTGCATTAAAAGCCGGAGCTGCTTTCATGTTCTTTTTATGACGCATGGTTTTGTTTTGTTTTTTCTTTCGAGGTCCCACAAAGAGAAGGAGCGAGCCCCCCAGCCCGCAGGCCCCAGCAAGGTGAACCAGTCCTCCCCCCTGCAACACTCCTTCCTGACGGACGTCTCCGATGTGCGGGAGATGGAGGGGGGGCTCCTCAGCCTGCTCAACGACTTCCACTCCGGCAAACTGCAGGCCTTCGGTAAGGTTGAGATTCAGGACTACACTGCTATTGTTAAGGGAATCCTACTATAGCCAGGGCAGGTTGAGCTGAGCAACTGTCAGAGCCGTGGAGCAGGGAGAAGTGAGGCTTCCTGTAATACTGCTGAGGGGCTCCTATCATCAAGGCACAGGCAGGTTGAGCCACGCAGCACGTCTTTGTTAAGATTGCTAAGGGACTCCTCATCACCACCAAGCAGGGTACAGCTTCCTGTAATACTGCCAAGGGGCTCCGACTGTTGCCATGGCAACTTGGGTGATGCTGCAGGTCTTTGAGACTGCTAAGGGATGCTATAGAGCTCTGAAGCAATCGGGACAAAAGGACGTGGGGGGTGAGTTACAAAACGTAATGCTGATTGAATTCAGCAATCTCGCTAATATAAGGGATTGGGGACAGACGGGTACTATGACAAGGGAAACTCATGAAACTCTGCCTTTAATATCAAGACATTTGGGGCAACAAATGAAAGACGAATGATTTAGTTTTTTTACCGAAAAAAATGTAAAAACCAAAGGACTCGTATTATTTTAATAATATCACTGGTTTTGTGCCACAAGCGTGGAGGCTGTGAGAGGGGCTTGTTAAGCACAGTTTTTGTGTGTGTCTCAGGGAAGGTGTGCTCGTTTGAGCAGCTGGAGCACGTGAGGGAGATGCAGGAGAAGCTGGCCCGCCTGCACTTCAGCATGGATAGCCACGTGGAGGAGCTCTCTGAGGACCAGAAGAAATCCGCCTCGGATCACAACCTGGAGCACCTGCTGTGCAACGTAGGTCCATTGCCAGCCTTGCTGCTGCAGCGTGCAATACTAGGATAGGGACGCTGGGGTGGCATGTACTGCATGGCACTGAAACAGCAAGCAGTTGTCATTTTAATAGATTCTTTACATTTCCTTTGAGGCTGGTTACCTACTTTTTGCATGATTTTGACAGTGCTTGGCTGAGCTATTAAAGGCTGCAGCGTGGGGACTCTGTTTTGATGAAGCTCAGCATGCTACATACTTATTCATAGCTGTACTTTTTAAAAATAGAATTAGAATCACAGCAGGCCTTTTGATTGCACGTAGGTCAAGATTGCAAAATGAATGGTGTGTTTTTTTTTTCACAGCTGGAAGAACTCAGCAGCTCAATGTATCCTTTTGAAAGCTTTTAAAATGATTATTCATTCACGTGTTTGTTGTGTGGAGTGCAGTTCAGGGCCAGAGAGACATTAAATCATAGCATTTACTATAACATGTGTTCAGTTGAATTCAGACAATGTAGTATCCTAGAATACTACTGTTTGCACTGCAGTATACTAGAGGAAACTAGAGTGTTTTGGACAGCACTAAAGTATTTTAATTTACAGTGCCCTGTTTCTGCATTTCACCTCCTTGTTTTAATACTCTGCAATGCATAATGTAACGGCAGTAACGATGACACCAACACTGGCATTTCCCGGGACTTCATGTTTTCTCTTGTGTATTAGGAGGTTTCCTTAACGTTAATTATTATTGCAGACAGAAGCTACACTTAGCAGAAAACCAAGAACTGGCCAAGCCTTCTGCATCATAAAGCTAAAAGAGGTCCTGATGAAGCAGGTCCTGGACTGAGCCTCAATGCAAAGCTGATTCAGAGCCACGGAAACGCCGAGCGGTGTGTTCAGTACACTGAAGAAAAGTGACAAATACGCTCTAGTCACGGCCCCACACAACTCCCGCTCAGTTTTACACTAATAGATATTTCCTTGGTGTCTGTTTGCTATATTCGTCCTTAGTTTAGCCTTCTGTACTAAATTTAAAAAAAGACCAGTTGGCAGCCCAGTTTGTTTACATTCCCCTAAATGTTGCTGTAGGGGCACAAGCAACACCCACCCTCCCCCTGCCCCCCCCCCATTCATTTGTATTCCTTCACTTCTTCCATAGAAAGACTTGAAATGTATTTCACAAGCACAACTTCCCAGTCGTACAGTAGTTCAGAAATACCACGTTTACGAAGATCAGATTGCATTGGAACTGTGTTAAAACAAAATGAATAAATCGAGAATTCGAATTAACTGAGCTTTTATTTGAAAATGCACTGCAGATTATTGACAACTTAAGTGCCAGTCGTTGAGGGTTCAATTGCAGTATTTAGTTTTGCTATCAAACTTTTAAGCCATTGATTTTAATATAAGCCGATGCATAGTTAGTGTCTGTTTACAGTGTCTTCAAAGTAAAAAAAATAAAATAAAAACTATAATGTTTTATTAATTCAATATGTATTACAAATAACAGTGAATCCATCAAACATACAGTAATACAGGCAAAAACATGATCTGGGATTCAAGCCATCGCACATGTTAAATGCAAATGCTGTTGGAATAGAATTTTGTATTGTTTTGCAAAACACTGATCAAAGTTCACGTTGCATAGCATTAACTTTGTATCGCGCTGTGGGATACCATGGCGTGAAGGACGCTATGTACATATAAATATGTATTGTATTGTATTGTATTGTATTGTTGAGTGTCGTGCTGTAGCAGATGTTGGTGGGTCACAAAAGGGATGAGGCGGTTGGTATAGGATTTATAACACTGACTGAACAGGTGACAGCAAAACTGTGAATTCCTTTCCAATCCTGAACACTAAATGACTTTGAACTGGACTAGATGTTTAAGTATTACTGGACTGCTTCCTCGTAGCTGTAAGAACTGCATGTATGTATGTACTGTATGTCATGATAACAAACGTTGTACTTTTTTTTTGTTTAATAAAGGGATTTTGTATTATTTTAACGCTTTTAAGATAAAGTAAAAATAAAAAACTGGACTACACTGTTAACTGTCTTGTGTTTTTCTCTTTTGATCTGAATGCTCTCATTGTACAATGTATTTCTACAGAATTATGAAATTAATCCGGGGGGGGCATAGAATTGATAAAGGGTCATTGAGATTTGTACATGCCAAAAAAAAAAAGGCCATTATGTTTTACTTATGCACGTGTTTTAAAAATAAAGATGTGTGTATTGAGTTTGCACATAAACTCCAAAAAATGTTCATTAAACGATGCTGCTCGTGTCCACACGAGGGCAGAGTGGAGCTGCAGTGCGCTTTCAGAAACGTATAGAAGAACGGAAACCACTGCACAGCGTTTGCAACGGCGATATAGTAAAATGAATTATTTTGATGCATTCGCGTTCCAGTAACCACAAGGGTGGAAAGGATTATTTCTCTGTTAAACGTCTTTTTTTATTAGCTAGCGTCCTTGCAGCCGGAAGTTTGGGTCTTGTTTCTAAGGAAGTAGCATGTTTTTGACTTCCTGCAAAGACTTTGAAATGAAGAGGCAGGAGTTGGAGAACAGAATCGTCATTTTACAGGTTGGTTTGGGGACTTTATATATATATATATATATAAAAAAAAATATAAAATCACTCATGTTTTTGGCATAACTTAAATGAATTATCCTGGCTTCTTAATTAACAAATGGGAGCCGTTGTGCGTTTGTAATTTGTTGGTGATCCAGATTGCAGAATAGTCGTGTTCACGTAGTGTTTTTCTTTTTGAAATGGGTCGTCCGTGCTTTCTTTGCCAGTTTGACTGTACGTGTACATGCAGATCTCCAGATTGTATAAGCAATGTAACTCCGCTGTACTGTCTGATCCAGGCTCGTGTTAGAGGTTACCTTGTCAGAAAGAAGTTATCAAGTTTGCGTGAGGAATATGAAAACATTGTGAGAGAAATAGAGGGAGACTTGGCCCTGCTAGAGTGGTGCGGAGAGACGATACAGAGACCTGTATTTGTGAACAAGGTAAGTTTACCCCGATATATGTTTAAATGTGTAATACAATATTTCTCATAAATGGTAAATATGTTAGAGAAAAGTCTATAACGCACCTTATTTTTGCCTTTTTTTTATTACAAGTAAACTTTTTTGATTTGCAGAAAAGGGCAGTGTCACAAGCCACCAGCTGTACAGCTGCGGAGGAGCCTGCAGAAGACCACAGCAGTGCTGCTCGCACTAACAAAACAACATGCAGGACTTCAGAAATGTTACAGCCCGAAAGAGACACCGACGGAGCGACGCTCTTTGCTGTCGAACAGCATCCCCGTGAAGAGAGAGCGGTTCCTGAGCTCCTCAGTGAGGGAGCACGGCACGTACCGGAGTCTGCCTCTGCGAGTGTGTCTGAGCTTTCAGGTTCAGCAGAGGAGGAGGAGAGAGACTTGAGGAGTTGCACTGATTTGACGTCTGTGTGGAATAGCACAACTCAGGACTCCGGCTCCAGTGTTATCCACAAGGGTAAGAGACCTTGGAGCGAATAGATGATCACATTAATAATCCAGCTCACAAGCTCTATGGTATTGTAATGAGGCATTAGGGCTAATAGCAGGTATATTATATTTTGCATGGAGAGACTAAGGAGCCGCCTTCTTAATCCATTAACCTCCAACTATTTTGACAGTCAGCACATTAACCAAACAACAATCACAGACACAACTGCATTACACCAATCACCTGCACGCTGGTAACATCATATGCATTTCTTTAATAAACCCCAGTGTATTGTTCGGCTCAGACTCTCTCTGCAGAACACAGAGCAAGGAAATGCCAAAGTCCAAAGAAGGCCTGCGGCTGTACAGAAGTAACCTGGCTATGGAGCTACTGTGGCTGCAGCAGGCAATCGCAAGTCGAAAAAAAGTAAGTAAGTAAGCAAGCGACTGTAGAGTCTGTTTGACGGCTCTTGAATCCAAAACCAGACGTTGCTGACGATGCGTTTCAACAATTGATTATCAGAGACAAGCTGCATCCGCCTGTAACATTGCACTGAAACACTATGCAAACTATTTGAGTGAAACGTCAATCAGTAGTATTTTTTTCTTTTTTTAAAACGATTCCAATTTCATGTGCCACATATATTTTGGCTAGAGTACTGTAATCATAACTGATTTGAGTTTGTTGGTATAATGAAACAGACTCTGACAGCATAAGAAACACGATTCCTGTGTGAAATGTTCTTTAAAATGTGAAACCCCTGCCCCGTTGAGTCCTGTCTGCTTCCACTTCTGGGTTCTTAACACAATTTGCATCGGCTACAAAAAAGGAGTTGAATAATCTAGCTTGATTATTTCATTGTCTTGTGTGTCTTTTCAGTATTTGTCCCTGAAGCAAACCCTGGGAACTCCAGAGCGATAGAGGGGTGTTGTACATGTGTGGGTGTTTCAATTGCCCCCTCTCAGATACATCCTACTCTGCAAAGGACTGCTGACAGTGTGTCAGTGTGGTTTCCAGACACTGCAAGACGTTTGGAATTGCGATTTCTGGAGCTTTCCAAGCCATTATTTAACTATGGTTGCCGAAGCAAGATGTTACAGCCTTGACCTTTTGGAAACGGTCAACATGGGAGCTCTAGTTCAAACACTCAAGCTGTCTCGTACCCTTCAAGTTGGTTACGCCCCGCTCTCCTAGTCTAGCTGTGTTGTGTCTCTGAACAATATGTGAAAACAACACACAAATTAACAGTAAGATGTGTATAAAACCTTAATGATGTCATTGTTACTTAACTTTCTGGTGTCTGTTTGTATAGTGTATGCAATCCTAGCACATCATATTTTACACAAATATAGTGTCACCCGCTGTATTTTGATATATGTTATGTCTACCATTAATGTTTTTGTAAGAAATGACAAATAAATCTCAGTGTATATTTTTCCAAAATGTGCTGGTGTTGTTTTCTTAAGGTTGTGGTTCTATGCATTTAAATAAGAGTGATGTATGACTCGCCACTGTTTCTTTTTTACTTGGTTTGCTGAGACTGATTGATATTCTAGAACAAAAATGGCAGTGAAACTTTGCATATGCTTACTCTTAATTCTAAAGTCAAGACTAAAAAGACTTTTGCATATTCACTGTAACATGACTTTCAAGGATCCTTTTCTGTTTTGATTTCAACTGTGCAACTGGCTGTAGACCTCTTAACACGGGTTTGGCTTTCATTGTGTAGATCAAATGCTGCACAGAGATGAGTATTTTCAATGATTCCCAAGATGCAGTTCGAATGACAGTGTTTTGCCTGTACTGTATTGACTTCCAGTTTGAGGAATATACCAAGGTACACCACCTAATATGCGTGCAATATAACATTTCCGAAATTAAGTTGCATTTCATAACGTGCACAGTTACAGTTGATTTGGAACTAATTTTGGAAAAAACAAGAAACAAGACGTTGCCTTAAGCAGTGCTCTGTGCGGCTGCATTTTTAATTAAGGAAACAGTTAAGGTTTTTTGTGCCCAGTCTGAGGAATGTGGCTGTGTGCTCCAAACGGAACTGCTCCCTTGATTAAACATTAACCACAGAAAACATTCCACTTGTTCGTGTTTATGAACCTAAATGTTGTGCTATAAGGTTATTGAGGATCTGTTATTGTTGCTTGGTATGGTAATAAGATGAAACGCCCCAGAATCCAGCTCCAATCCATCAGCCAATCATGACCTTTATTTAACCAGACGAGTCGATGACGAGCTGGCAAGAGGCTCCCACCACCTTCACAGCAAGCATCATCAAACACCATGAATAACAAGTGCAAAACGCAGAGTCAATCATAAAACATAAAACTCAACTTAGCAGCTACAGCTTAGCAGAGCTTTGTTGCGAGCATAGCAGAGGCCCTCGGAAAGTGAGATAGAATCACTGATATTAATTAATGATTGAGCCGCTGCTACTCCTCAGCCGAATGGATTTTTTTTTGGTACAGCACCTGGAGGTGTATTTGCTTTAAACAGCCCCTGAGTTCAATCTCTTGCCCTCTAGTCTAGTGGAATTTTATTGGGAGCCAATCGTAATGATCCTGTGCTGTGTAATATTTCAGGGGACCTGGCTGCCAAACAGTGAGGTGTTCGGTTTATCTTATTGACTCTGCCTTCAAGGGTATGCTGGAGGGTTGGTTTACAAATCCTGCTATTGCTAGAGTTGCTGCCTTGGCAACCGGGAAATACTCCTAGCATAGCCACAGTCTCTCAGTTTAGACAATACACACAACACAAGGCAAGCCAAGGACTCTGCTTAAGCAGCAGCAGCATAACAAGCCAATTATATTAATTTTGTATTCTTTTTTATTTTAAATATTCCTTTTTAAAAAATGACTTCTCACGGGACGGTGCTCCCGCTAACGAAGAACGTGGTGGTCTACAAAAACGGGGACCCCTTTTTCAACGGGAGGAAGTTTGTGGTGAACCAGAAGCAGTTTGTGACGTACGAATCCTTTCTGAATGAGGTGACGGACAACATTCAAGCCTCCGCGGCCGTGAGGAACCTGTACACACCTCGAGAGGGCCACAGAGTGCACGACCTGAGCGAGCTGCAGAGCGGCTCTCAGTACGTGGCAGCTGGGTTTGAACGCTTCAAGAAGCTTGAGTGAGTACCCTCACCCCTTTCAACTGTCAACTTCTTGTGCTCTTTCCCTGGTTCCTTAGATGATCTCTTGTACTCTGAAATGTTAGGTGTCAGTAATTCAAAGGTAATTAAAGTATTAAAGTAAAATATATGTAATTTACATCCACTTGAACTATGTGCTGTTACCAGCCAGTAAACCTCACTTTTTTTCAGTACAAGTGAAGGACCTAGGTTTCTTGAATAAGCAGCCACAAATATTCAGAACTTTACTTAGTGGTTAATTCAGGTTTCACTAGATGTATAAACTCCAACCTGGTGAATTAATCCTTATTTTAAAGTGACACTAGATCTAGTATAAATAACTGTTTTCATATTTGTAATGCCATATGAACTTGAATCTTTTGGGTCTATTTTATTTGGAGTTCAGTTCATTTTGGTAATTTTTTTGCAGCTACCTGAATCCAGGGAGTAAAAAGCCTGCTGTGATCAAAAAGAGAGATGGATTACAGGTGAGTCCTGCAGGTTGTGTGTATTGCGGTCTCATTATAAGCCTTTAGACAGTGGAACTGGTTAAGGTAGTATGGGCTTAGCTCACATTTTATAGCACCTGCATTTGGCGGAACACAAATAGCTGTCTCTTAACTATGGCTCATGACTACAGCATTACAGAGATGGAAATAAGACTCCTATTGCATAGCAGTGTCACCCATTCCAGGTTTTAATACAAGCTTGATCAGCTACAGGTAACAAGCTCAAGTGTGTCTTAAACTCAAAGCAAAACCAGGATTGGATCAAACTGCTATGCAACAGGAGCCTTATTGCTTATTGCATTATATAGGGGGAACACTGCACATGCATGCTGTATGTATTGTGCATATTTTGCTGCTAAAAACATCACTAATCAGTAACTTCACCAGTAAAAAGGTACAGTTCCAAATAAGTATATTCATTAAGCTTTGTTCTAGGACCTGTTTATTTAGGAGCACAGTATAAATGGTGCTGTGATGGGACCGGAGCTCCCCCAGCCTTGAAAACGACAGAGGGGTTGTTCAAACTGAACCTTCACACTTTCAGTTCAGAGAAACAAATGCGATGTTAAAGGCTCTGTCAAACAAGGTCACTGTGTGCAATACACTGTTTTCCCACGTCTGCCACATTTGCTGGCGATTAATTGAAAGGCCTATTTACATTGCTGGGAGTGTAGCTACGCGGGGCTCCTGGGGTTTGTCAACGGCATAATAAAATTAAAAATCACAAAGTGATATCATAATTAAAACTGACGGTTTGAATACTATTTGGGAGGGGTGTGGTGGTACTCGTTACTCGCCCTTGTATCAAAACCAAAGGAGAGCCGTTCCCCAAAATACCCTCCAAGGCTCAGTCAACCCAGTGTCAGTACCAAGGAGACCGTGACCAAGATTCGTCACAGTCGGCTAAACAGTTCTTGCAGTACACAGTGCAACCCTTAACAGAGCAGAATTTAGCCGTGGCATTGCATTTCCACAAAACCTGTATGTAACCTTCACCTGCATTCACTTTATAAAGCGGAAGACCTAGCATAGTACAGTCTCTGAACTATGGCTCCTGAAAACAGATCAGAAGAACACAGAGATGTGCATGTCACCTGTCCACAGCTGTCCCTTCCAATGGATAATGAAAGGTGTTGCACTGTTGATCCATTGTTTGACTTGGCAAGTGACTCCACAAGCCCACGGGCCTCAAGCAGGATACAGAGAGTTACAAGTAAAATCCGTTCTATGATCAAAAACAAGGAGAGAAATCTTTCCTGATTACCACCAGACTGGAGTGCAAGTCCAGGCACGCCCTGGAGTCAGGACTCTAATGCATTGTTTTGATACAGTGCAACCATTGCCGCAGACTTCGTTTCATCAGCTAAAGATGTATTCAAAGGCTTATTTAATTATCTGGTGGTCAGAATTGGCTAATGGATATTCTGGCATTGTGCTTGAGTATGAAATAGAGATCCTGTTTTTTAGAGGCTTGCATTATGGAACTAGTTAATGTTTTACTATAGATTTGACTATATAGGACTCCATATCCAGACTAAAATATATAATGTGTACTTTCATTAGTGTGTTTGCAATGTGTAAAGTTAATTTTCCTTTTAATATATTTATTTATTAGTGTCAAAATGCGATTTGATTGCTTCTGACTACGACCACAGACAATGTGTTGCAAAGAGGCCAATATTAATTATTGTTTTAATCCCAGTCCCCATGCAAGAAGCTCTGGCACACTAGTACAGAATTGGGTTTTTAATCCTCTGCAGAAGGCTTTTTTAATTTAGATGCACGTTTGTGTTTCAGATGAGGCCCGTGTACAGAGCGAACGTCTCTGCGAAATGGAGGAAGCACATCCATATGCCATCTGTAATCCAGTAAGTAAACTGGGTATGTACCCATACTCACAACTCCAGTGTAGACGTAGTGTAGCTGACACTGTATTGTATGTAATTCCATTGTAAGGCTCAGTATTATGTAGGTAGGATATCACCTTTGCGTGATGGACAAAAGGGCTGGGTGGGTGCAGTGTGTTAATAACAGGTTGGTGTGTTGTTATGTAATTGCTCTGCGGTTCACCTGTAATAGGGGAATGTCCAGGAGCGCCTGTATGCTGCACACATTCTATGTGGCCCCCTAGCTTGTTATGGCACAGCCAGCACGTTCCAGCAGAGGAAATGCAATGAAAAGAGGCCGCTTTGTAAGCGATGCGCTGTACGGAACTGTGCTGTTTGCTTTGCAGCGTGTTTCGAAACGGGGACCTGCTCTGCCCCCCTTTCCGATTAATCATCCCCAAGAACATGCGCCAGGACTGGGAGAAAATACTCATCGAGGTCACGGAGAAAGCAAACCTCAGGACTGGGGCTGTTCGCAGGTGAGGGGATGGACATTTAGCATCTCGGAGGGGTGGACATCGCCGTCCTGGATATCGAATATGATCAGGTGCAATCAGGCCCATACTCAAAGTGAACTGTCTTCCCTCCACGGTTGCCTGGGTCTCTTCCAGGGGATAAGCCATTAAAGATCTAAAGATGAAAGTAAGGCTTATTACTGTTTGGATAATTCTTGGAAAAAGTATGGTTTCATATTGCTGCCACGTGATCATTTTAGTCAGAATGAATTATCCTGAATTCATGTAAAAACAAACAAGAACTAAAAGATTTTCAGCACAACAGAATGGGGATCAGTAATAATGTTAATAAAGCATTGGCTAGCACTCCTTTAAAGAAAAGATATACATACAGTATATATGCATCTCCCTGTGAAACAGTAACCGTGTGTTCTGATACTCAGGCTGTGCACAGTAGATGGGGTGACGGTCTCCAGCGAGGAGGAGCTGGTGAGTGGACAGTACTATGTTGCCGTGGGGACAGAAAAATTCAAGAAGCTGCCCTACGTTGAACTCCTTGTTCCTAAAGCACCAGCACACAACGGTCTCAGGTAACAGTGATCATGCTGTGGAAATGACATCCACAAGAGGGCGATAAAACATGGCAGGTAGCTGACACCCTTTAACTGGGTGCTGTTCGTATCCGGGAGGTGTTATTTTGAACATCTTAATGCAGCATTTTCATTGGAACGCACATGGCTTGTTGACAATGTTTTTTCCACTGTGGTGTGAAATCGATTCAGTTTCAGAATTGTTTTTTTTTAGCTTGTTTCCATTTCTTTCAGAAACCACCCAGGAAACAGACGCATTACAAAAGGAAACGAGGTATACCATTTCAGCAAAGCATTTAGCTTGCTGTTTCAAGCAGCTTAGATAGTCTTCTTGACCAGCTAAATCTCATGCAGCACTGTGCAAAAAAAATTGCATTCTTTCAATGATGGAAAGTTGGCAGGTTAGGTGAGAATTACTCAATACAGTATCTTCAGTTACAGTACTTTACATAATTATAATGATCTCAGGTTGTCTTTGATTAACTGCATTTTGATATACTAATGTTTATCCCTGGTTTGGTTTACTAGTATAGGAAAACTACCAGTGTTCCACAAGATGGAGTGAGCGATTCTGCTCTCCTGCATTCCCCAGAGGAGGTACAGTCACACTTTGTATTCATTTATATAATAGATAGTGAAGCCCTGTCAGCACTGTGTAAGCTTTACAAAAATGCATCATTCTGTATGGCACGTGAAAATGACTTTGCTCTCTCTACTAGTTTTCCCTTTCTTCTAATTTTGTACTGTACGTGTCAAATGAGAAACATCTTGCTCAGATGAAAAACAGCTGATCTAAACTGAAAAAAATAAAAAGGATGTCAACTTAGTAGAAGGTTGTGAACTTTACTGGAACCTCAGTTTAACTGCTCTTCAACTATATGTAGGATCCCAAATTGCAGTAGCTACTGTTTGAATACAAAGAACTTCCATAGTTGGTTTTCATAATATTGTGTACTCTTGGCAATTAAAGTGATTATATCATTTTTTTTTGCAGTCTGACAGCCGGCGAGTGAAGTCGACAGGAGCGGCAGGTGAAGACACCAGCCCCGTCTCTCCCCGAGCCGGGAGAAGGAAACCACAGAAAAACACCGGGGAGGAAGAGCAATCCCTCTTCTACGCCAAGCCAGTCCGGGTCCGACACTCCAGGAAGAACTCCAAAACCACTCCGCAGGAGACGCAAGAGGGTGAGCGCCCCTGACATGGTTTATCACAATGTTACAATCAGCTTGAAACCAAAACGTCAATGCGTTTAGCACAACAGGGGCAGGAGAGCCTTAACATGCAACAGACCAATGACCAGAGGGGTGTGTTCAAGGTTTTACTGCTGTACGGTAGTTAAATTGTTCACTACATTGTGTTTGTTGTAGAAGACTCAGGGGTGTTTAAAGTGAACCGGGAGAGACGGGAGGTGCAACGAGCTCCCGAAGTGCCTGAAGATGAGAACATCAGAGTGGAGCTCCCAGTGGATCAGGTAACTGCAGCTTCTACTGCCGGGACACAGGGATCAGGTGGGGCAAAACAATACAAACACGGTCAGCAGTGCAGGGCCACCATGGACAGCCAGGACGTGACATTGAGTCAGCAGGGCTTTTTAAAATGCTCTACGTGACCATTTCTCAAAGATAGACGCTTCTAATTCTTTTAGGGAAGTTTAGGTTGAAGCAAAGTCTATTCTCAAGAATGCCCCCCTTAGAGTCATTACAACAACATGGAGTTAGCTCAGCCTGAAACCTGATCTTGACTGAACTTTTGAGAACTTAGTACGAATTACTGTACATGCAAAAAACATGGTTTCTAATCCTGTAACTTCCAGAGAGTTGCAGATACTGTTGAAGATGAAACGATAGCAGCGTACGATCATGGAGAAGATGAGGTAAGGGAACAGGGATTTGATTCACTAGTCCTGGAATAAGCCCAGTTTCAGATCACTTGTGGGAAAGTACAATCCATGTGAAATTTACAGTAGCATGTAAAAAACAAAAGTACCATACTCCTGTACATGTAAATTAAGATTCTGCATGTTCCCTCTTATTATTAAATTTACCAATTACATTTCTTTTTTTTACTATTGAGGGACTACTGCAGGATTTGTGAATGGCCTAAATATGAAGAACCTCAATCACAAATGAATGATCATGAAAAAAACAAGGAAGTTCTTTAATTCTATAGTAAAGTTAAAAAACAAGTGAGTAAAGCTGATGTGTTTGTAATGTTGTAATTTCAGAGAGAAGCAAAGATTCCTGATGATGAAGCAGTTCCACTGAACCATACAGATCGGGTAGAAGACGGGGTAAGGGAATATATATATATATATAATTTGGTTAAGTAAAGACGTGTTAATA
Organism: Acipenser ruthenus; assembly: GCF_902713425.1. NCBI lineage: Eukaryota > Metazoa > Chordata > Actinopteri > Acipenseriformes > Acipenseridae > Acipenser > Acipenser ruthenus. Next base: position 2,006,804 of record NC_081211.1, read on the forward strand.
CTATGGGAGCTAACCAGCCACCCTTAAACTTGAAAAGAGATCTCTGTAACTGCTAACCAAAGAGAATCTGCATCATCTTTCTTAAATACAATGTTATAAATTTCAAGTCACAAGCTTAATAATTCAACCTCTTGACTCAAGGTTTACAACCATACATTGCTGGTTCCTTTACACCACTTTGACGAACATGCTTACTTCTTCATTGTCATTGTGTATGGAGTTGCAGTGTCAGGTAAGAAAGCAAGCTGGGCTATTATTTGAAGACATGTCCATGTCTTTTATTTTACTGAAGGAACTCCCCTATCGGGAAACAAAAAGAAGCCCTAGACCTGAGAATGGTAGATCACGTGACTACCACAGTGTGGAGCGGAATGGAAGGACAAGCCACGCCTCCTCTCACAGGCTGCAAGAGTAAATGATTGCTGAGAACTGGAACACAGAGAGGAATGATTCTCAGAACAAATTTATACTTAAATATTGTGTCGTCTACAACACAATTGGGTCTTTTCAATTGCTCTAAACAAATAATAATAAATTAGGAACAAAACCTGTAATTTTACTTTTTTTTTTAAAGACAATACACCTAAAGTCCTATTCTTTTAACAATTTAAAGAACAGCAGTTTTTTGATCTGCCATTCTTAGCACAATTGAAAAGACCACTGTGTGCCTACCATGTTACCATGCCTGCTCCCTGCTATATGAATGCATGTCCACGTTTACAGTATTTTAAATACAAAAATGTACCTATATTGTTTACTGTATTCATATATCCTCAACAGCCCTAATTATTATTTTTTAAATATATAATTATATTTATAGAACATACCCATGAACCAAAAGGGAATGTCCTTTTAAACAGAAAGAAATTATATGTAGGCAAAAATATTCATAAAACTTGCATCTGATAATACCAAATACTAACACCGGAATGCCACACTCGTCCTGTAGGTGCATCTCTGGTCTGGAGCAGCATAAATGTGTCAGTCTGGTAGCAGTGTGGCGTAGTGGTTAGGGCTCTGGACTCTTGACTGGAGGGTTGTGGGTTCAATCCCCAGTGGGGGACACTGCTGCTGTACCTTTGAGCAAGGTACTTTACCTAGATTGCTCCAGTAAAAACCCAGCTGTATAAATGGGTAATTGTATGTAAAAAAAAATAATGTAATTGTATGTAAAAATAATGTGATATCTTGTAACAACTGTAAGTCGCCCTGGATAAGGGCGTCTGCTAAGAAATAAATAATAATAATAAATATAGTGATGTATATTACTGTATATGGAAAATACTAGATTAGTTTAATATAATGTAAGAACATGATTAGTTGTAATGTATTTGATTTACTTTTATTAGTAAAAATTCACCAATGTACAAAATATTTTTAAACCTTTATAATCCTCTTAAGTCAGTGTTTCTGGGTGATATTAATATATATTTTGATATTATCAATATCAGTAATGATAATGTAATGAATAATTTGAAAATATCTGAATCAAAAACTGTAAAAAAATAACAATTGTTTTATTTTAGAAATACATATTTATATGGCATACATAACTTTCAATATTTACAGATTTTTTTTTTGCAAGAGACAAACAATTTACTATCTGGAATTGTATGTTAAACAGTGCTTACAAATTACTTTAATAAGTCTATTTGGTTTCAATAAAAATCTAACTTTATATAAATGTAGTGTGTGTTTCTTGAATGATTTTGAAGGACCTGTTAACTTCATGTTCCTTGTTTTTGCCCTTTAATTGTAAATCTGAACAACCTGAACACCCTTGTCCGAAGACCTCATTTTATAGTGTCTGCTGCAGCTTGCACAGAACTAGACAAGGACAGCATGTACAGTTCTTCAGAATCGAGTTGTTCCTCCTGAAGATTCCTTGGTATGGAACCAGGACGTGTTTGGAGCACACCTTGGACCCAGGTGTTGCTGGCTTCTCAGAGAACCTGCATCAGTTCCTACAGCCAGGGCATGGTCTGTAGTATCAGGGCACTGTGTAGACCTGGGCAGTCCGTGTGACTGCTTTTCTTTTTCAGTATTTTGCTCCCTTTTCATATTTGGATATACAAGTTATCCATTTTAGCTGTTCTCCCCAACAGAGCTGGCCACACAGAGTGTAACGCCAAGCATAGTGAGGAACATCCCAAACACAGCCCCTGAAATAAACGGTAAAACATCTGATTAGCTGTGCTGTTAGAAGATGAAATGACAAGTCACTTCAATCCAGTCTTGTTTCAACACATTGTTTGAATGCATAGTGGTTAATAAATTAGCCAGGAAAAGGGAATTAGGCTGCATTGGAATTTTGTATTAGACACAGTGGTTAACAAACACACTCTCTTTATTGAAATATGTCATAAAGCCACAGATCAACCTTTACCCCACTTACATAATCCATTTTATTGGAGCATCTTACAGCACTGGGGAAATCACCCCAAATTACATCAGCCACCTATTCATGGTTATCTGGGGGTGTTGCCTCTGATATATCTTTTACTTACGTTTCCCACCAATTTCTTCACCCAAGAGCTTTCCTGTTAACAGCGTAAACAGGAATGTGAGGGAGTTGGATACAGGCACAGCTAAAGACAAGTCTGGGGAGGAGAAAATTACAAAATCAAATGATATTTAAAACATAAGAACATAAGAAAGTTTACAAACGAGAGGAGGCCATTCAGCCCATCTTGCTCGTTTGGTTGTTAATAGCTTATTGATCCCAGAATCTCATCAAGCAGCTTCTTGAAGGATCCCAGGGTGTCAGCATCAACAACATTACTGGGGAGTTGGTTCCAGACTCCCACGATTCTCTGTGTAAAAAAGTGCCTCCTATTTTCTGTTCTGAATGCCCCTTTAATCTCCATTTGTGACCCCTGGTCCTTGTTTCTTTTTTCAGGTCAAAGAAGTCCCCTGGGTCGACATTGTCTATACCTTTTAGGATTTTGAATGTTTGAATCAGATCACCGCGTAGTCTTCTTTGTTCAAGACTGAATAGATTCAATTCTTTTAGCCTGTCTGCATACGACATGCTTTTTAAACCCAGGATAATTCTGGTTGCTCTTTGCACTCTTTCTACAGCAGCAATATCCTTTTTGAATAATAACTTACATGAATGGTAATGGTATTATTGATATCATGAACATGTTTACAGTATCAAATAGTGCGTTATAGATTTTTTCATACTAAAGGCTATCCAGACAACTGCACCTTGACTTCAGGTGCAGTTGTCATGATAGCATAATTGTGTCAAAAACTATATTTATCCTTATAACAATTACATTCTGCCACAGTGCCATGCAATCTGTCAATGTGAGGCCATGCGTTTCTTTTGAGACACAAATATAAAAAGCAAAGTGCTCCACTCTACCTGTAGAGGCCAGTGTAAGATAGTAAATGACTGATCCACTTTGATTTAAAAGAAATGGCACCAAATACTGAAAAAGAAATGACACCATTAGGGGATTCTGGAACATTGTGGAGATAAACAGCTCAGCCTTAAAGTTTTTGTGTCTAATATATAATAATTCTTTACACAAGAAATACGTTATACTGGATATTGTGTTAGACTGTCTGAAACTCTTCATAATAAGCGTTAATTGGTGTTTGGGCTATACTTGCACACGCTATTAATAATGACGACCTGGCTATATTTATAATTATAATATTTATAAGTGCTGTTTTTTAATAGTGTTTAAAATGACATCATGCAAAAACTGTTATTTGAAAACTGAGAATACGCTTCAAACATTCTCTAAAAAAAAAAGTTGAAAGGGGTTTTATGAACTGCAAACGAAATATATGAATTACAATGGGCTTAATAATAATAAAAAAGCTTTACATTCCTTAAAACTGTCCTTAAGGTTTGTCTATGGAGCCGCATTATCTAGATTTGGTTTGGGGTTACAGGCAGCATACATGTTTGTACGGGTACTGTAACAACCGGTACGTGAAAACATCATGTCAGTCTTGTTAAGTAGCTACTTTCCTGATACGTGTTCGTGTTTTTTTTTTTTTTTTTTAAACTCCTGTGTACTAACACAGCAATTAGTTGGATAACATAACCATTATTAAATATGCGTGTCGCTGCCAAACGTTAAATAAAACACACAATTTAAATCGGTAGGGTTTTGCAAAAATAAGAATATATATATACAAACTCACACAAAGACACCATGGTAACAAGGACGACACCGGAAGCTGAGTGTATCACGTGACCGCCGGTACTGACTGCACTTTCAACTCTGACCCCGAAACAACTCCCTTTCTTTCCGCTCGGTGCTGCTTCGTGTGCTGTTGTCAGGCCTAGGCTTGCCTGCCGTCTACTTCGCGTTTTTGTACAAATATAAAACAACCGGAGAGAGACTCCGAGTCAAGCAGCGCCGATATGGTAAGTGTAACAAAGAGCTGTCTCCGAAAAACATGCGTGTTGACGCTGTACAGGTTGGAAATAGCTTGTGGGATGCTGGATTACGGCTGTGAACACAAGGCGGCTTTTCAGCATACATAGAGCTGGTTCATTGCTAATAAGCGGTGTGTACAAGTTGGATGGTAAATGTGATACAAGAATAATTCTTGTAAAACAATTATTAAAACCTGTATTGTGACAGTGCTAGTATATACAGCAACTTGGGTGATGTACCCAAACTAAATTAAAACACTTCTATAAATTGTGTCGATCGCTTCATGTGATGAGCGATGTACTGTCCCATTCACGTACCGATACACAGATGTATTGTCTCCCTTGTGTCGTGGACTTCTTAAATCTACTAGGTTGTCTATATTATCAACTCTGCATAGATTAAATATATATTTTCTACGGTAGCCCTAATTCGCTGTTTGTACTGAGACGTTTATTCCATGTTTGTTGGTGATGATTTCTTTGGCAGATGTTGTCAGTACCACTTGGATTTTTACTGGCACTAAGGTTACACCGGCAACACTGCCAGTAGCTGCACAAAACAAATACTTAAAAGGTTTCTAATTAATTCCAGGTGATTTTGTATTTATTTTTTTCAGAGACCCATCCTCTTGCAAGGCCACGAAAGGTCAATCACACAGATCAAATACAACAGGGAAGGAGACCTCATTTTTTCTGTAGCTAAAGATACGGTACGTAGTTGTTTTTTTAAAGCTTACAGCTGCATATTCTGTGCTCAGAAACCAGCGAATCGGAGAGAGCAGTCGGAGCACAAGCTTCCTCCCTCCCTGATACTTGTTTGTCACTAGATCACACTGAGCCAAAGGAGTGTGATCTTGCTACTATGACATAGTATCATTTTAGCTGTTTCTGCTGGCAGCCAATACATACATTCCCATAGAATAAATAAGTCAATTCATACATATGTTTTCTAGTAGACTGATGTGTGTTGTTCTGAATTCATTTCCAAGATGTGGAGATCTCAACAGTTCTAACAAAGCATTGCATGATAACATCATCTTCATCATTATTATCATTATCATGATCATGTTTTACCTATAAAGTTATGTCAGACATGTCAGTATCATATGCTTTGTGATGAATCATGGTGGTTTATTTTCATAACAGGTCGTCAATGCCTGGTACTCCGCAAATGGGGAGAGACTTGGCACGTACAATGGACACACAGGAGCAGTGTGGTGTGTGGATGTAGACTGTATCCTTTTTCTGTGTCATATCACATATACACTCTTTTTTTAGTGTGAATCTGTTTGTTTTGGTCCTAACTCTTATAAATCATAATAAACAACACTTTAGAGGCTTGATCTAAATGGACCGTGCAGGTTTTGTGTTCACCCTTGGAACTTATGTAGGCAGGGTTGCCAGTCATTGTTAGTGGCTGAGTATAGTTCTAAATACAGAATCCAGCATGGACTTGGAGATATTATCCAGAGCCATGAGACCTGCTGTTCCTAATGAGGCTTGGCTATTGTGTTATTCTTCTCAACTCCCTTAGCTTGGATCTTCTTCTAAAAGGGATCTCTCTGTCTAAATGTGGTTTTGCTCTGTGTTTGGGTAAAATGCAGTGTTGGTATTTTTATTTAGTAAAGATCCACTTAGTCACTGATGAGTGAGCTTGAACAATTGAAAGCTGACATGCCTGATGTGACTCAGTAACCGAACACATGCTCCCTGCACTGTGTACACATCTTTGTGAATACCTCCCTCTTTAACTGACTGTTCAGGGGACACGAAACATGTGCTGACTGGATCTGCAGACAACTCCTGCAGACTGTGGGACTGTCAGACAGGTGAGTGCAACACCTTTAATATAGGGATGACATTGACATTGAGAAAACCCTCGGGGTTGCTAGTTGCACATAATGGGGGGGGGGGGGGGGAGCCAAAGTCACTACGCATTTATTCCAGTGTGCTATGTTTTTAGGTTTAAAACAAATTGGTAATAAAAATGCATACGCAATGCTAATGCAATTGCAGCACTGCTTTGTAACTTTGGCTTATTGTAACTACTGTGTAACCAAAACTACACAAAAAATATCGAGTCAAGACAGGACCAGTAGTCTGCGTTCAGCATTATTGCAAATAAGAGGTTCCAGGTGAAAAATGTATGCATTGGTTAAGAGTATTAAAACAGGACATCCCTGGAAACTAGATGTTGCTTGTCAGTGTGTCATGTTTCCTGTATAATTGAAAGATCTTCAGATTTATTAAATTCCTTCTTCATGCAGGTAAACAGCTTGCTCTGTTGAAGACCAGCTCCGCGGTGAGGACCTGTGGCTTCGACTTCAGTGGAAACATCATCATGTACTCCACAGACAAGCAGATGGGTTACCAGTGTTTCCTGCACTACTTCGACCTCCGAGACCCGTCCCAGATTGGTAAGTAGTTATCCCCTTCACTTCTGTATTGTCATCACGTGAGAATTGCCCTGTCTAAGCTACAGCAAGACTCAAGTGTCAAGTCACTCAATTGTTTTAAAGACTATTTGGAGGCTGTTTAGGTTTTAAGTTTGAGATCTGTGTTTTAATGATTTTGGTCTGTTTTTTTTGTTCTATTTGCTTTGTTTTTAAAGAGGACAACGAGCCCTACATTAAGGTTCCTTGCAGCGAGTCCAAGATCACCAGTGCAGTGTGGGGGCCGCTGGGGGAGTATGTCATTGCTGGCCACGAAAACGGAGAAATCAACCAGTTTAGTGCTAAGGTAAGGAGCGATGTCCTGGAGTGACCAACACTACGAGACACAACGGGCCAACAGTGGGTTTCACAGACCCCAAATACCAGTAAGCTTTGACTGCCTTACCTAAGGCTGGTTTCACAGATTAGAGCTCACCTTAGACTATCTTCTTAACATTAGGTAGTCCAAAATGAGTGGTAATTGTGTCTGTGAAACCAGCCACTAAGGTAACAAAATACGTGTTTTCAATAAATTGAATACAAAATGTATATGATGTTGGTATATTAGGAATATCCTAGATTTCTCTTCTATTATTAACTCTTAAACACAGACCTGTAACGAGATATGCCTGTAAATAATGTTAGTATGGCTTTGTAGAGTACAAGGCACTGATATTAAGTGAGTTTTATAAGAGGGTTCTTTGTAATACTGAAGGAGTAAAAAGTAGAAGCCCAGGCATTCTGAGGAGTTTTGTGCAGCGCATTAAAGGCTTTTCTTAATTGTTGTATTTCGGATGACGAGAGCTGTGTGGTTTCTCTCTGTAGTCTGGCGAGATCATAAAGACAGTGAAGGAGCACAGCAAGCAGATTAATGACATCCAGACATCGATTGACCTGACCATGGTTATCACAGCTTCGAAGGACAACACTGCCAAGGTCAGGGGGGTGGACTGTATTAAGCACATTAACACATTTCAACAGACTAATTAACACAGTCATAGACCAACAGCAAGCTACTGGAATATATTTTTCCCAGGCTATAAATATTATCTGTTCTTGTAAGCCCATGCTTGAGAAAGCATATGAGTGCATTGTATTATTTGGGAGGTAGCTTGGGATTTATTTATTTATTCATATATATTTTTTGTTGAAAGTGGATTCCTATTGCTGTACAGTAGCTTGCCAGGCTGGTGGTGTAATGGCAATATTTGATCAATTAGAAGTTTGCATTTTTAGCTGTTTAATATGGTAAGAACAGCTGTTCTTATCTGAACAGGGCATGAGGTCTTGCATGTATTGTCTATTTCTGCTTGGCATTAACTTGTAATCTTTTTCTCCTTTTTTGTGCAGTTGTTCGACTCTTACACGTTAGACCACATTAAGACGTTTAAGACAGAGAGACCGGTCAACTCTGCTGCTGTCTCCCCAATAATGGATCATGTAAGATGGGGTTTAGTTTCTTTGCACACAGCTGCTGTGCCCCACAATCCTGTTCAGTGTTTGATACATTATTTCACACTTCAGATTTCTGTGTGCTGTACTTTAACAGAAATGGGATCAGACCTGAGGTCAGTCACTATTCTAATCGTAGTGGAGCCTTGGCACACCTGTGTAATTGTAATCATTTCCAGTTCAATTATGCATTTATTTGTGATCTGATCATTATTCTTGTAGTGCCGCAAATTATAATGAAAGCAGGAGGTGTTTGCTATCTCCTTCACAATTTAATATACTCCCCAGCCGTGCAGTATCTGTCACAACCTCACACCGTAATCATTTTTCACTGCCCTTCCTCTCCTCCCTGAAATACGAGCACAGATCACAAAGCGCTGATAACTGCTATCATTGCCCCTGCCTGCTCACACATCGCCTGCTGTAGACAGTAATGGAAAGAGTCATTTTTCAATTGAACTTGTTCTGCACGATCGCATGCCTCGGAGACGAAGGTTATTGAAATAAACACTGCGGTTCATTTTACTAACTTTGTCATACATGTTACTTCTGTTTATTATAAGCACATGTATAATTACAATTACAGCAGAATTGTTTGCAGAAATTACAATTACAATGCTATTTTGTTAAATTAGTTACAATTATACTGCAGTAATTAATTATAATTTACAATTACACTAAAAAAGTAACAAACAACTACACACTAACACATTTATTCTAAATAACCCAAGCAATGATCACAGGTAATTGATCGATTGTATAGTATAATTACAATTACACAGGCGTGCCACGGTTCAATTAGAATTACATTGCAATTACGAATCGCAGCGTTGCAATTGAGTGAAACTATTGTGAATCAAGTCCTGCAGTGTTTCTTATCTTCTAAAGCAGTTGTGCTTGCCTGTTATATCATCTACACAAGAATGAATAACCCCAGGTAATTGAACTGCATGGCCGTGTTTGCCATGTTGCCTCTGACTTCTCTGTACCTGATACTGCCTCCATTGTCGCAGCCATAATGGCGTTGGCTGTTACAATGGTGCAGATTAGTGTGTTTTCTTTTTGTTTCTGATTTCCCTGTCATTAATTATGGTGTACAAACACTTTAAAAGGTGTGAACTCCTAATTAAAGTGTTTTGTTGTTTTCAGGTGGTTATGGGAGGCGGTCAGGAAGCTATGGAAGTAACAACAACCTCCACGAGGATCGGCAAGTTTGAAGCCAGGTCAGTGTTGTAGAATAAACTCAAACTTGTAAACCTCGCCTCTCTTACACTCTACCTGATTCACTAAACGTCCTGCAATCTTGATGACTACTCTTTCATAGTGGCTATGGTCATTTTTTAATCCCCCCCCCCCCCCCCCCCCCCCCACAGGTTCTTCCATGCAGCTTTTGAAGAGGAGTTTGGGAGAGTAAAGGGACATTTCGGACCCATCAACTGTGTGGCTTTCCATCCCGATGGAAAGAGGTAAGGTCTCAGATCTCAGATTGCCTGCAGCAGCGTCTTCAAAACAAGGTCTTTTATGCAGAATGTTCTAAACTAGTGGCCAGACGTTTTGCACTGTGTGTTGTTGATTGGTGCAATGACTTGATGTACAGGTGCATTTCATATAATTTTTTTGTTGAATTGCTGTATTTTGTAGGAAAAGCAAAAAATAAAATGTAAAATTGCTCATGTAGTAATAGGTTACATGTAGAACTGTCTGTAGTTTGGCTGCCGGAGCGGGGCTGAAGCGTCTCGTCTCCCAGAGAAAGCCACAGCTCCTCTCGCAGCAAAAAAGTAAATACATTCAGAAAGATAACCACGTAATAGACCTAATATTTATTTATTAGTTATAAAGTGCCAGCACAGCTTTTCTTTAGTTCAAGTACTGTATCAAAAGGGAGACAGAAACGGAAGTTAGACCGAGAAGATGTTTACTGTTTGAACAACACCAGTACTGTATTTACTGTAGAAATATTGCATGAATCATTAGTATAGGGAATTGGGGGACCTGCTGTAGGAGCATTATAAATGAGAGCCTTATAGCGAGGGAGCACTGTATGCCCTTCATTCTGTGTTAAATCACCTGGATATAATGTAGTTGGGCCCTCCATCTGTCCATGCGCTTCTCAATGTCCAAAGCACTTGTAGGTTTCCAAGAACAGCTTAGATTTTATAATACATATCGTTAAATAAACAAACTTCTGTTTTCTTCTCTCTTCACAGCTACAGCAGTGGTGGGGAGGATGGTTACGTCAGAATACATTACTTCGACCCCCAGTACTTTGAATTTGAGATTGAATCTTAGAAAGCAACTGGAAAAGGAGTTGCCTACATACAGCCACGTCCACATTTCATTCACATTTTTAAAAAGTGCCCCTAAAGCACTGCGTATAGTATTGACTTTCAGAGCTTTACAGTACACTTGTCAATTCCGTCTTAAGTTATTGGGTAAATTGGCCTGGAAATGGTATAAAGGACATTCAGAAGTCAATTTTTATAGTAGTTTTTTATATCAAGAAAAACAAATTCCACATCCCCAGCAGGAAATATTCTGTTAAAGTTCATTATTATTCTCAATAAACATTACTACAGTTAAATATGTTCCTTGTGTCATTACCTGAAAATGCCAGATACTGTCATTGAGATGCAGCGGTTCAAGAACGGAGACCAATGAGAAAATATGCTATTGAGAATGCTTTTTACTGCTGTCAAACCAGACTGAAGTTCATATTCATACAATACATTAAAACACACTCTTTTTACTCCTGCAAATATTTAAATATTCAGTATTGTATTCCAGAAGAAAAGTAAAATCATAAGGTAATGAAAATAAATAGGTTTGTTTTTTTAATGTCAAAATATGCTTGACTGACAGAAAATAAAATACCTTAGTGTAAGACACTTGGTGTCAACCTGCATCCCCCTTCACCCCTGACGTGTTTGTCTCCGGTTCTCTCATGCCAAGGAGACCGCGAATGTGAAAACTAACAGGCATCTGGGCAAGTCCCAGTTGTTTTTGGATGTAATGTAGCCTCTTGAGTTCCAGCGATTGTGTGGATCCGTGGCTAGCTCTCCTCTCTCTGCGCTCTGACGCTCCGCAGCATGTCGCTCACCAGCTCGGGCAGGCTGAAAGACGGCTTCCAGCCCCAATCCCTGCGAGCGTTGCTGTCATCGAAACGCCTCGGCCAGCTGTCCGCTGTGAACAGAGAAGAAATGAGAAATCAGTTAAAACTGAAATGCACTGTTTATCCGTCGAGAATGGTTTCCAGAAAAGGATCTTGGGCACTGGAAACAGAAATAGAAACACATGCCAGTCCCTGGCAATCAGTAGCTAAGCAAGTGGATCTGCAATTGAATATAGGTTGTAAGTACTCGCCTATTAACCTCTTCACGTTATCAGCAGACTCTTCACATATGCAGCGGCCTTGAACCACTTGACTTCCAGGTGACGGTATACTAGAAACTACCCAGCTTGTACCAGTATATTAGGAAAAGCTTTTTTAACATCACTGAGGAAAGTTCAAATTATAACCTTGGGTCTAAAAAAGCTTTGAAAGTAAGGTTGGAAGGGAATGATAAAAAAAATTCATAAGCGCAAGTCAATGATTGGTTCCTGTTTAATCCTACACATCCATGCTTGGGAGATAAGGTGGGTGATTTATAACACTAATTTCCAGCTGCATTAAACCTCTCATTGGAAGTAATCCGCCGCCTGGCTGCACACTGAAAGGTGACTTTCTGAATCAATTACGTGGGACTGCTCTGCAGTGAGGTGGACCATCCAGGGAGCCTCATAAATCACACAAGTCACCCAGGCTGCAGCTGATCACCTTCACAGTGAGTGGAGTAAGAAACTTCCTATTCCATCTTAGTTTTTTTTACTGCCTCCTTCCTATTTCATGATGATTGCAAATCATACTCACACAATACTGCCTGTGTTCAGGGACTGCTCTTCATTTCTAGTTGCCTGTCATAGACATAATGTAGGCTAGATCATCCAGAGGGTATTTAAATTACTAAGCACCATATAGTGTATTGACAACTTGCTTCTAAAGTGGCAGATCACTAGAGCTCTTCAATAAAGACTCTTTCTCTGATCTAGGCTGGTAGATATATCTACTGGCAGGCAGCAAACAACACTGAAGAGCATCTCCTGAACTCGGGTGAAGTTCAGCAAAGGCTTACCAAAACTAAATCAAACGCAGCACTGAAGCAATGGCAATTAGAACCATGCAGAATGATTATACACATCACAAAAAGGTAAAGGGGGCGGTGCAAATCAAATACAATTAGAAGCTACTTTAAGGGTTAAAAGTAAATCTGCTCCTCACTGGTTTAAATGACACATTTTGTGAGAGGTTATTCTGCGCTTTGTATGTTTTGCAAGAGGGTTGGTTTGTGACTGACTGGGCAATTGAAGGTTATGCCGTGGCTGTGGGGCATTGCTGCGCTGTTTCTCTTACCCACCTATGCTCTGCCGCACAGCGTCGAGGGTGTAGGTGACCCGCAGCTCGGGGATGTGACTGCGGATCTCTGCGGCCACCTCCTCCGGGGTGAAGCTCACGGCTCCGATGTTGTAGGTCCTGAGAGTAAGCTGCCCTGCCGGGGCCTGCAGGAACTCCAGAGTGGCACGGTGACAGTCGCTGATGTGCATCATGGGAAGGCGGGTGTCCGGTCGCAGGTAGCAGTCGAATGTCTTGCTATTGATGGCGTCGTGAAAGATTTTGACTGCATAGTCTTGTATGGGAATAAAACAGGTAGAAAAAAATCACTGGTGTGGCTAATATCATTCTCGTTTTGTAGTAACTGTGGATTGAAAATGTATTGCTAATGTTAAACCACTTTGCTGAAAATTACTTTGTAAGTAGAGTTGCTAAGGTAAATACCCACTTGACCTTATGCTTACGACGACTGATTGATAAGACATGTGCTAGAAAGTATGGGAAAGGAGAAATATATGCTAAACAATTAACCACAGTAACCTTGTAAAAGAGAGTAGTTTTTGGTTGGTTTCACCTTAGTGAAGTAATAGCTGAACAACCAATTTCAATTATAATTAGTAAGATAACAAACAAACGAGTCACGTAGGCTCTGAGCCTACTGGAGTATAAACAACAGGCATAGGTGTGACACAGACAGAAGCTCCCAAAACCTCCAGATCATCGGGACCATCGGTGTAGCATCTGAGAGCTCTCCAGGGGTTCAGGTAATTTTATCAATTGCTAAACAATAACGTTCAATGTAGAATGTAATGTTTGCTATTTTGGAACTAATAAATGGTAGACATTGGTAACATTTGAAACATGGTCTGGTCTCATCCTTATAGCGTAACAAAGCAGTTATTCCATGTTTAACTTAATTTTTTATAAACCTTGCACAACCTTGGCAGAAGCTAAGCAAGATTATTTTATTTATTCATATATTATTACTTTTGCTGCCAGATATTTGACCCCAGTTTTTCTTCCCAATTTAGAGGGTCCAATCATGTCTCCTTCACCGCAGCAACTCCCCACAAGAGCTCAGCATTGAGACCTCCTGAATACGTTCCCCTTGTACCTGTGGTTCCTCCTCCTGGCTCTGTGTCTGCTGAGATGATTCCTGGGTATCGCAGGCAGCGGAAGTCCAAGCCGTACTTGTGGTGGAAGTACTGGAAAAAGTAAACGGCTTAATGGTTGGTAAACCGTGCATCTCAGAACTTGGTTTCCTTATAGATGTGAGAACTTGGTAACCAGCAGTTCCTAAGTAAGTGTTCGATAAATACGGTGTAGTTCATTATTAGTTAACTATTACATTTGTACGTGGTTAGTACTTAGTAATCTGTGCTGTCATAAGTAAGGGGAGCTTTTAGTTCACATACATGTTCTAATATCTGCGTCCCTGAGAGTGTGTTTGGTAATGGCTGTTGAACATAACTTTACCCACATGTGACAATTCACAGTTTATGCAGCCATAAGGGGTAGAATTACAGAATAGATTTCATATACATTTAAAAGATGCACCTATATTTTCATATATATATATATATATGTTTTTTTTTTCAAAGATAATACCCAACCAAGCAAGAGAGATGATGTGTGGCAGGTTTGTAATTTGCTGGTAAACTGCTGGTGAGGTCTGATCCTTGTGAAAGCCTTGTATAAAGTGGGGGTCTCACCTCGCCTATGAGCTCGGTGTGCACTTTAGACACCCCGTAGATGGTGCGGGGTCTCTGGATGCACAGGTCTGGGGTGGGGTCCCGGGGGGAGGTGGGGCCGAATGCTCCGATGGTGCTGGGTACGAAAAGCCGCAGGCGGTTCTCCAGCGCGATATCCAGGACGTTGTGCAGGCCTGAGGCAGACGCACGCACGCACACACACGTCAGGGAGCTCTCTGTATAGGGTTTATACATAAGAAAAGCCAAGCACAAAGAGGCCTCACCTGTAATATTGACTCTGCGTGCCAGCGCTACATTGGCCTCTCCGATGGCGCTCAGCAAGGCGCTGTAGTGCACCAGCCACGTGATCCGGTTGTTGATCACCAGCTCCTGTAGGTTCTTATAGTCGAGGACGTCTGCGTAAATGAAGGGGCCTGTGGGAAGACACAGGAGCACAATTTCGTTTTTTTTTTTTTTTTTTTTTTTTTTTTATTCCTTTCAATAATCTACCAGTTCCTTATTGGTTGAGTCTAGTTCCCATAAGGTGAGAGGACCCGGGTGGAGTAGAACAGCTACTGTCTTTGTGACAAACTGTTTGCAGTATTTCAGTTTGGAAGACAAAATCTCATTCCATGAGAAATCAACTACTGGTTACACCAGTTGGACATTCATGCATTTATGATTTAGTGAAATAGATTTCTTTATTGCTATTTTAAAAGAAAGGTGATTACAGGTCCAAACAAGCCTGCTCTTCAAATGATTTATAACCAAGGCTTTCTAAACCGTCTTTCTTCTCTATCTTGTTGGCCCAGGTGTTGGCTTCTCTTGAGGGTTAGAACCTCCAAATGTCTGCAACTCATTTTCAATTGATAAACATGTACATGTTAATGTATGCAAGCTCTGGTACCTACCACTGTTATAAACCTCGTCGGAGGGTTTCTTAATGTCTGATAGGATCACATTGTTCTTGCCATACTGTTTCCTGTTAGAAGAAATGTGATTATAACCATTAGAGAAAGAGGCATGCAGCAATTTGTAGTTCCAACATTAAAAAGTAAATCAAAAACCTGGAGACACCCAGTGGCCAGATAGGAGTACTTCAGGCGGTGGTTTTCGCTGTATTTCAAGTCTATCAGGACCTAATCTTTTGTATTGGTTTGGTCTAACATGTTATTTTCTCGTGCTTGGTAATACACTTTCGCAAATAAAAGATGACGTATCCTGTGGTGCTGTGTGGTTCGGCACTGCAGCGTGCGTCTGCCGCTAACAGATGAAGCGTGGAGCAGGTAATCGATGCGACACCATTTCATAATGGAAACTCGTCAATTTCAACTCACCTTAAAAGTCGGGCCAGCCCAACTCCCAGCTGCCCCAGACCACCTTGAACAAAATGAAAGAAACGACGTCGCTTTAATCCATATCTGTCTAGCAGGTCTCTGGAGTCATTCCAGCTCAATTTGTCAGTCTGTACACGAGCAACATTTATTAAATGCGCATGGTCCTCGTCCGTGAAATGATATATGACATTGAAAATCTATTACATAAACACATATACCGATATTGTAATGTTTCATACAAACATGATTTTTATATAACTTTATATGCGTTAGGATATATGTCACATGGGCATTCATCCATAGTGTGACAACCCGAGCCCCTTCTTCGTTCCCCGTGACGCACCTGTGATAAGCACTCTGGGGTGCTCGCTCTTGACGGTGTCCGGTGGGTTGGATATTTGTACCCGCAGTTGCCGCGGGGACCAGCTCCTGCACCTCGTTGATTCTCGCATCAACGGGATCTTATTGGTGCACCCAAGACAGAACCTCAAGCTCGCTGCTGAGCCCGGACTGCAGACCCGCACAGACAGCATGTTGAGTCTGCTGATAAGCAAAAAAAAAAAAAAAAAAAAAAAAGTGCTCATGAGAGATTACCAAAAAAAACAACAACACATAAATAAAAATACATACATGAAACTGAAAGCAAAACTTTATTGGATACCAATTCGATTTTGAAATGTACAACACTCAACTGTAATGTAATAAATATGCAATCTAATAGCCGTTTTGGTAAGAATGCATAGGCTACAATCCGTTTATTTTAATCAAATATTATTAAACTCCATTAGTAGCATAATACATTTCACAGCACGCTGGTTATGTGTGTTTGCTTAATAAAAGGTGACGAAAAAATATGACAAATATATTTTTCTTCTAATACTAACGACAGTCTTTTGGTATTATTATTATTATTATTATTATTATTATTATTATTGCTATTGCAGAAAATAGCCATTTTCCTCTATTTAAAAATGTACATTGTTATAAAACGTAGTTACGGTGCGCGCATACTTGCCGGAATTAAAATTATTTAACAAATCAAACGTCGTACTGTGTACTTGTTCGATATGTGTTTAAACCATATTCAGTGACAACGCTTTCAATATAATACAATACAATACGGATTTATAAAGCGACTTCTGGAACACCTCAAAGCGCTGTACACTTACAGAGAAACTAAAATTCTTCAACAAAACAGTGTATAAACTTACCTTCAAAAGTCACGTAACTATAGCTCCCCGCACTGTAAACTTCAGAGGAAATGTGGCGATAAAATGGATTTAGAGGTATGTATCCCTTGGAATTAAAGGATTAAATTTTGATTGGCTGTTGATGAAGCGGACCGAAATTCTATTGGTCAGATAGCTGACCAACGAATTGCATGATGGGATTTGTAGTTCGGCTGCAACTGCAGCCCATTTGCGGGTCCTTGTTGTAGTTGACACAAAACTACATACCCCAGTGTGCGAAGCCAGACGTGTGTTAAAAATGCTGACTGCCAAACATTGCGGATTGTATTGTGTGCTCTGTGATGCTTGTGCTGAGTTAGTCGTTTGAGTGAACGGTTGTAGAATTTGTATTTCACTACCCTTTCGAATGTCATTTTGTTTTCTTCAGTCAAACTCATTACAGCCCGCTGTAACAGATCAGTAAAGGTTTAAAGATATAGAGTCCCACACCTTTGAATGTATTTTACATTTTTACATGTTTGATGTAAATTAAATTAGTATACAAAGGCAGCATTCAACCCGTTTTGTTTTTTTTTAAAAATTTTTTATAAATTGTGTTTAACTCTTTGAGTGCTACTGTGAATCTGTGTGGTCTGGTGGTTAAAGAAAACGGCCTGTAACCAGGAGGTCCCTGGTTCAAATCCCAGCTCAGCCATTGTGTTGATGTTGTTGTAAGTGACTCTGCAGCTGATGCATAGTTTATACACTCTGATCTCTATTCACCTTGAACAGAGGTGTCTGATAAATAATAATTAATTCAGACAGGCAATTACAGGGTAACGTAACATCGCTTACAAGGACTTCCTGCAGCAGGAAGGCATTTATTTTAACATTCAGATGTGTAACATCAGCCAACAAATACACTAACATGTTACAATACAGTGCATAAAACTAACAACAAAGATACATACGACCAAGAGCGGTCAGAGTTCTGAGGTCAGGGCAGCGCAGTACATTAAATTAGCAACCAGTGCAAAAAACAGCATTTAGAACCAAATATGCCATCAGTCAGTTTTACCAGGCTTACTTGTAATGTCCATTTTCAACCATGTGGGCTTCTTCTGAAAAGACTCCTTAAAGCTTAATCAGTGAGGCGGTTGTAGAAATGATTGCTAGGGGCGTGCATCTGTCATTACTACCCCTAAATTGTAAATTACAAAAACACAGACACAAAATATAAAAGATGACTCTAAATACTAAATCAAGTCTAGTTTTTCATTGACTATATATATATATATATATATATATATATATATATATATATATATATGTGTGTGTGTGTGTGTGTGTGTGTGTGTAACCTGCATACAACTCTTTACACATTTAATCCATTAGAATTACAGTAAATAAGGATTTAAGATGTGTTGAACTATATTTTTCCACAGCAGCAGTGACCGTGACTTTAAACCCACCCTGCCATGTACAGTAAAACATGGTATAAACATGGTTTGGAAGACACCTCAGTGGCTCGTGTCTGACTAAACCCATCCTGTATTACTAGAAGCAGCTACAAGATCTTTCATGTTCCGTTATGCCGACAACATGATTCCCTTATAAAAGTTTACAACAGCATTTTTGCACAGTGTTTCTGCAAGAGCAGAGACCTAGTGACGGGTTTATAGTCCAAAGACGTCACTGGTACTGTCAGAGAATTAAGCGAACGGGCCCAGCTGCAGTCTATTCTTTATTCCTGTAGAGCCCCCGCAGAGCAGATGAAGCTGGAATGCATGGCTGTGTCAAGCCGACACAGCAGCCTACGTCACACCCTTTAATAGAAATAGCTGCATCGCAGGACAATTAATCACAGCGAGCAAACAGAGCGGAAAATAACATTTGTGTCCCTAAATCCCAGTCGTGAAGTTATACATTGATCCATTGGATGCAGGGCATAATGGTACTGTGTAAACCACGCTCTCTCCTTGACAGAGTCATTTTAAAATTCTGTTTCATTTAAACCTGACGAGTGCAAGTCAAGTCAGTACAGTATTTTTTTTTTTTTTAATCATCCTGTGGGCTTTGCATAAACCAAAAAAAGCAGCATCATCACATTTGAAAAAAAAGCAATTTACTAAAGTTTCAGTCTGTGTTTTCAAGCAATAAGAGCCCATGGGAAACTGAATTCTCATTTGCAAAGATGTCTTGTGTGGAGACAGCTTTACAATATATGCAACAGGTGTTAACTAAACCCTTATCAAAGCTTTTAGGACAAGGGTCTGTAGCATGTCTGCAAGTGACAGGCACAAACAAATATAATGACATTTGTTTCACCTTTAATGGAGCTACCACTGGGTATATTTGCAGAAATTCTATTTGCTACACATGTTCAGAGCAGTCAGAACAATTTTCATTTCACATTCTCCTGAAGAGGAATTCTGAAAGAACACGGTTATTCCAGATGGTGCCACTGCACTTGGTCCTTTTTTTATTTTTATTTTTATTTTTTAATTTAGTCGTTGCCAATTAGTTTTTTTTTTTCTTTTTTTTTTTTTTCTTTTCTCCCCAATTTGAAATGCCCAATTATTTTTTAGGCTCAGCTCACCGCTACCACCCCTGCGCTGACTCGGGAGGGGCGAAGATGAACACACGCTGTCCTCCGAAGCATGTGCCGTCAGCTGCCCGCTTCTTTACACTCTGCAGACTCACCGTGCAGCCGCCTCAGAGCTACAGCGTCGGAGGACAACGCAGCTCTGGGCAGTTTACAGGCAAGCCCCCAGGCGCCCGGCCAGACTACAGGGGTCACTGGTGCGTGGTGAGCCGAGGACACCCTGGCCGATCTAACCCTCCCTCCCCCCGGACGACGCTCAGCCAATTGAGCACCGCCCCCTGGGAACTCCCGTCCACGGTCGGCTGTGGAATAGCCTGGACTCGAACCGGCGATGTCCAGGCTATAGAGCGCATCCTGCACTCTAGCGAGTGCTTTTACTGGATGCGTCACTCGGGAGCCCCTGCACTTGGTCCTTTTGAAAACAATACATACTGTCATTCGCTTGTACAAAGCGTGGTGCAGAATGTCGATGGTGACCTCACATTGCATCGGTGCTTGGTTCTGGATAGACAGTCCGCTGGGTCACCGGAGGTTCAGAGGTTAACAGCAAGGCTTACAGATCGAACTGATTCCCGCAGGGGCTTGTGAGTTTGACCCTCCTGGAAGCGTGCTGTCTGTATTGCCCTTTGCCTTGTGCTCACTCACAATGAGACTGATTTCCTCCCATGCCTCGTCCAGATGCTGTGTGGAGTGGCTCCACCTGAAGAACAAGCCTGTAAACACAAGAGGCTGCTGATCACTGCACCCCCTCCAGCCACGCTCCCTTACTGAAGCAGCACATGTCTGATCTCTAATTAGACCAAGCAATAATATAACTGCTCTTCTATTCCTTCTGTGGAAGACCTTTGTTCTATTTTTGAATTTGCTAATATTTCAAAGACAATTGTATAGACTGGAAGAGTTGCCCCTGCTGGTACTTAGTCCCATGAGTTGTAGCTCAAGTAATATATACTAAACACTGTCGTATAACCAAGTTAATACTGATGGAAGTGTCAGTTTGTATACTTTTTTTATACCAACCTGAGCTTTTGATTGAGTGTTTTAAAAAATATATAGAATGGTTTCTGGTGACCAATCACAAGAGCGCTTGCTTGAGTGGGTTACGCCTTGAAGTTTGGTATAGTACCTGGCCCTTACCAAACTGTACAAGGCTTTCCATTCAGACAGACAGACAGCATACCTTGCCACAGCTGGAGGCTCTGTGGGTTCACAGAGGGCCAGATCGCCAGGCTGTTGCACTCATAGAGGGGGTTGGTGTACCTGCCCAGCTCACAGGGCCTGTTGATCCAGGCCCACAGAGAGTTAGTCTTCTCCTTCACTCTGAAAGCACACCTGCAGACACAGGGGAAGGAGCAGGGGCTGAGTAACAGACCGATTACATGTGGGGATAATTAGTGCATCCTGTGTGCCTCCAGGTCGAGTGTTTAAAGGTATGAAAGAAATATATACACAGAGTCTTTACACATAAGAGTTGCTTGCTTGTCACACAACCAAAGAGAGCCAAATTGGCAAACCACACCCAGCTACAGCCACAGGTTTTGCATCACCCGATAGAATTAACACATTTTACTTCATACAGTCGAATACAAACTGCTGGATAATGTTACGTGAACATATTGAATTACATAGCGCTTTGTAATTTTTTTTTTTAATTTTGGCCGCAGCTGTTCTGATGACACTGAAGAAGGCACTACTGGAAACGTTTGTCTTCAGGTTTTATCTGTCTGGCCACGCCCGGGCTGCACGCACCGCTCCTTGTCGTTGTTGCACAGGAAGGTGCCGAAGTTGGATGCGTAGACCTCCTGGGAGAGGCGGGTGAGCAGGGCCTCGTTGAACTGCAGCGACAGCGGGAACTGGCGGGAGAGCTGCCAGCAGCAATCCAGGAAGAGCAGGAACACGGGCGCTTCATGGCGGAGTCGGGCGTGGGAGAAGGCAGAGTGGGCAGACCGCAGCTGGAAGGGGTGCCCGGCCTGAACACACAACCACAAAACAAGCACAGGAAGAGGGAGGAGAACGTTCAATCTAAAAAACATCATCACTTCAAAACTCAGAATCAGACAGAATTGTAAGGAAACCTTATAAACGAAGGCAAGTGGACAAATGTTTCAGCTGGTGCCTTTTTCAGCGTACACAAGGGCAGTAGCAGAAATGTCTGCCTACTTCGTTTTACCTCAGTTCAAAATATCTATGTGTTATTTCACTGTTCATTGGAGACATTCAATAAGGTCAGTTAAAGTAGTTTCTAACTTTCTGATAAGTTTCACCTTGAGAGTTTTAAGGTTATGGACGATATTCAATGAAATATTAACTAAGGGTTATAAAACACAAAGGGCATTTTTACAGGTGTCCCATGTCCTCCTTTATCCAGATGTTTGATTCAGTAGTGCCTTAGGAAATAATGCAGGGGATATATCCAAGCTGGTTTAAAACCTTGGTTATCAGTCCTCTCTCCTGGCTCTGGTGTGCGAGGGATCGTACCTGTATCCACTCCCTGTCAATGAGCGCCTGGAAGCCGGAGATCGTCCTGCACTCGGGGTCAAGGATGAGCCGTGCCAGGGAGGTGACCAGCAGCGTGGTGTCTGTGCCCTCGGAGCCGTGCACCAGCACCGAGCGCCCCTCCCTGGGGAAGACAAGCCACAGTAAGCCAGCTGGGTTTACTGGGGAGAACTGTTATGTAATTCATAGAACCTCTCTCCCACAAAGTCCTGCTTTTCAATGTGGGCGCCAACGTTGGCACATTCCAGGAGTGAAAACATGTAGAATGTTCAAGCATTTCTCCCTGGTAGTAAACGGATACAGAAGAAGACTTTACCTCTCCACGCACTCAGCCACCAGCCCTGCAGTGATCAGAGCAGAGTTGACGTGAGACAGCCACTTGGAGTTCTCCAGCTTGCTCAGCCAGCGGTCCATGTTGTTGGACTGGTCGTTACAGGCTTCCACGAGCTTAATCAAGCTCTCCTGCAGCACTTTGCCTCTGAAACGGAAAACACACACTCAAACCATTTCCTAGAACTAACCCCCAAATGCATGAAGTAAAGGGGTCCCCCTCCCCCAGTACTGTACCTCTCCAAGTTTCGGTGAAGTCTCTTCCAGTTAATGTAGTACGATTTGGACTCGCTGCCACCACCGATCAGCGTGGCTTGCTTCGCCAGCTGTGCGGAGCGCGTGTCGACGATGTAGCCGAAGTCAGATCCACCCAGCATAGCCTGCAGCAGGAGCTCATCCTCCTTACAGCGTCTTCTGTGAGCTCCGACCAGGGGCTGGCTGCTGCGCATGATCACCTGGCAGGACAGACACAGCCTTATGGAGGTCTACCATAGCAAAATGTAACAAAGCATGGTATATGTATATGCAAGGTGTATGTAAAGTATGGTAAAAAGTGCAAAAATACCTTACTAGACTTTTATTTGGGCAGACACAGGGACACACACTTCACTTTATTATTCCATTATTATATGTTATATGCTATAGAAACTGTGTTTTACATATGTATTTAACTTCACAGAAGCATTGCTGAATACCTTAAATACTGTACCATGTAACCTTGTGATATTGTTGTGTTGTATTTGAATTACAGTATTAAAGAGTAAAATATGCACAGCAGTGCCATTAGATGGCACTGTGGAGCATTCAAAATGGCTATTTTTGGGCTTGTTTTAAGATTGAGTAAGAATAGACTTTTGCAGAACAAAAACAGGGGTGTGAGAACTACCAGCTGTGCAGGATCCCTAGCTACAGAGTTAACTGTTCATTGTTTTTGGTTACACAAGTATATTGCATCTGCAAAGCGATTGACTTTGCAACATTTTTCGAAAATCTAGGCCCATTCAAAAAACCTTTATAAAGGCAGATACATCTCTTAAAAGTCTTAGCAGGGAAACTTCTTGTACCCCATAGAGTTCACATAAACAGTTTTAAAAATTGTTCTAAAAAATGACCGACGGGGCTAGAACAGGAGTAACAGCGATTCCATCTCATTAAGATTTTGAATTTGCAGCTATATTGTTTTGCTGACAGAACAAGCTAAAGTGGTGAGTCAGAGCTCAACGCCGCTGCAGAATGCGAGGGACTAGAAATATCTCCATTCCAGTCCCACTGGGACTATATTTAACATCAGCAGAAAACAAGTTCTACTTGATATCGGCAGGGCTCCAAATCAGCTCCACCCACAGAGAAACAGCCCTGTGCCTGTTACGAGAGCTCAGCTTACCATGCCATTGTTTCTGTGATAGTAACTGAGCACTGGGAACCTTCCTCCCTGCCTGAACCTGGCTGCTTTCTTCAGTGTCTCGTCCTCAATGGATCTGGGGACAATGACGGCCGTGGGGTAGGTGGGGCACACAGAGAAATCCTTATTCACACAGCTCAGTCTCCAGAGGTCTGTCTGAAGAGAAGAAGAGAATAACAAACTAATAATAATAATAATAATAATAATAATAATAATAATAATAATAATATCTCCCCTGTTAACTTAATAGCGGAACAGCACCCTAACGTACTGCAGATCAGTATAGCGGTCTAGGAAACAGGGTGGGGAATACCTGCAATAGGCTGACTCACTAACTGACTGATTCATTTATTAAGGGAAAGGCTCTGTCATGTTTTCTGCACTGTATACAAGCTGCATCTCCCTGTTGCAGGTCAGTTTCAGTCCCTTGCAGCACATCCGACAGACTCTGATATAGGGCTGACAGTAGGTACTGATGTTTCATTTTTTTGTACACTTTGTTTAAATTAGAACCAGCACTAATTGCTTTAGTTGTTAAAAAGGTCAGTGGTCTAAAATCCGGTTTTTCTGCAACATTGGTTGCAAAAGGCTTACATGTGAAGCTATCTGGTCGAAGTCCCGCTCAGGGGTGTGCAAACCCCATTCCTGCAGGTGTAAATTCAGGGGTCTGTAGAAGAAAGGGTACATCTCAGTCACAGACTCCAGGGACGAGAGGGTCTAGGGAGAAGAGAGTCTTCTGCTAATGATTCTTTAAATGACATGCATGGTGTTAGCACATTATACAGCAGCGTGCACTACAGTGGCTCTGCAAGGCTCTCAGCTCTGCAAGACTCTATGTGCCAGCAGTAGAAATGCATCCTGCTTTCTTACCTCAATGGAGCTAGCTATGTTTAAACATTCTTCCATGCCAGGGATGTCCAGCTGCAGAATGCGAAGATCTTTGCACTTGATAGTGATGGTGCCGGAAGATATAAACCTAAACAAAGACACGTACAAGTCTTTAATGAATTGCTTTAATGAATATGAGGTATCTAATACTGAATGCCTGTTTAACATTATGTGTGTTTGTATGATTCTTGTTTCTGTTTAGTAATGCTATGCTTACTAAATATTACACAATACTTCTGAAAAGACTCCTCTGGCCGATTGTGGAGAAATCCTGTGTAACGCTAATATTCTTCTCCACCAACAACCTTTAGTTTTTTCAAATTTTTTTTCTGAAAATCTAATGATCTGAAACGACAACAGAGAATCATACAGAGCACACATAAGCGTATATCAAACAGATATGAAATTAAATATCAGGCAAATGCAGACGATATGAAGTATCCCTTCAACAGAAGCAGTGGCAGACAGAGACAGCGGAGACGCCAGTTCAAACACACAAGAATTCAGCAGACAAAACAAAACAAAACCGAAGAGCTTGATTTGATCTTCTTTTCAGCATTGTTCCTCTCTCTCAGAGCCGGGGACAGTTTGAAAGTATATAAACAGTACACTGGACCAGGCTGGGATTCAGTCTTGCCTCAAATCAAATACAAATCAGATACGTTACATACTTAACGTGACATTTAGAAAACACAATCCAAAATCTAAACTGAGTTTTAAGATCAGTGCTACCGGTAAAGAACAAGTCTTTAGTCTTTCAAGTTTTTTATCTGAAAATGAAGGATCTGAATGCTGGAAGCTAAAGCAAGAGACAAAACTTGAAGCAAGGGGTTAGGCTTGTTAATTCATTTGAAATATCAAAGCATTCAGTTTTCTTCCCTACACTCTTCTCACAGTAATTGAGAATTTCCTGAATGTGTTTATTTGACAGAGATGTTAATCTGACCATGGCTACAACACGTTTTGAAACAGCATTGCTGAGCATTTCTATGAAATTAGCACAGAGCAGCAGTGTGTATTCGCCAGCTTTAAGCAAGATGCTTTATATGCAAGTAGTGCAGCACACTTTTGTGAATGAATCACTGAATGTATAAAGTAAGGTGTGTCTACGTTAGGCACTACTGAATGTTTTGGGTAAAAGTAAAAGCAATCTGGTGATGTTGCAAAAATAATAGCAAACAACTTAGTTTTGCATTTCTGAGCAAAGGGCTGTATTGCTTAATGCAAAGTGCTGGTGCCAAAAGCACAGCACAGTCCCCAGTACTGCTTCAGCCTGGGGAGGAAAGCAGACAGCATGTGGCTTCATACCAAACCTTTCACTCTGGCCAGATCTCCTAAATAGACTGCTGGGGTATCCAATTAGATTCTCAACACTGATCAAAGGAAAAACAGAGGGAGGTTAAAGAAAGTTAGTATTTGAGTCAGTGATTGGAAGTGAAGTGTCTGAACATGAGGTGGTTAAATGAACAGCATGCTTCCAGTGTTATCTACACCTTCCAGTGCCTAGCGAGCAATGCAAAAAAAAACACCTCACGCTTTAGTTTCGATCCCTTTACAAACCATCTAGAAAAGGTTTCATTTTCCATTATAAACAAGGCACATCACAATAACATTTAAAATGGCAGGTTACTCGTGTGTCACTTTAATGCTGTGTTATAAAAAACTATGTTACAGTTAGTGTGTCTAAAGAACCTATTCAGAATTCTCAGTTTGTATTTCTGCTGGCTTCCTGTTTCCTCTACAGAATCACTGCTGCCTAGCCTCTTACGGGAATGAGAGGCACGAACGCCACACTGCTGGTGCCACGGCTGTATCAGAACAGAATGGTGAAAGTGTTTATCACTGTAGAAACTGACGGCATCTCCTCCTTCCTTCAGGGTCAGGGTCAGCTCTGGCAATCCCTGCACACAGATGCATCCCTTCTTTCTGATTCCACAGCTATTACACTGGATCTATTTCAGTTACTAGGATCTTGATTAATTTACTCTGAGTGTAACCCATTAGGGTACTGGTGCCAGGGCAATCCCCAGCCCTCTAAAGCAGTCCATCAGTGCAGCTAGTTTTGCACTCAGTGGCTATAACGCTCAAGCCAAATGGAATTATACATCCATTACTGTGTTGGTTAGCGGGCCTCTGGGTTTGCTGTGTTCTGTGGTATTTAATGGGATCCCAGGATGGAAGCGCTCCCATGGGGAATAGTGATGATCAAGCGCAGTGAAGGCATCCCAACGTCATGTTCAGAGCTACACTGAAATGAAATCCCTTGGAGTTGACGTGTTTCATCATATTTCCTGATCCTGTAAACACCTTGAGCCGAGTGTCCTTGACTTGGTCCACGTACAACAGATTATATGCAATCTCCGCATGCTGTGTTAAATAAACAGAACTTCTTGCGTGTATTTGGACAGCTGGCACAATGCAGGGCAGCAGGGCCTGGTGTATTTTACACATAGCTGTCTGAACCTGGCTGTGTGCTGTCAGTGAAACGCTGCTCTTTAGATCGGAATAGCTGTCCTGCTTGGCTGTCCTACTTTGTCATAAACAGCATATCTTCAAATTGAAACCAGAATGCAGCAGTACAATAAACTTCTGTCATGTGGTCTCCCTCTTTTATAAAGTTAAGATTCTGACAACATGCATTATAAAACATTATAAAATATACTAGTGGGATTAAATCTAGTACCCAGTACAGTACTGACAGTGCTTCAAGATAAGGAAGCCTACACAGTAACTGCAACACTCCCTAATCCTCTACCCAATCCATGAGGTGGAAGTGTTGGACCAGCCCAGAGGCAATCGATTACACTGAAATACAAAATATGGGTACTGTAACGAAATAATTAAGAAGAGTTATTTGACACAACAAGTGTAAAGAAAACGTGCAGTTTATATTAAAGTTATATTAAAGTTGCAAATGCAAACTGTTTAGATACAACTATTATTTGCAGTGTTATTAATCATTAAACATTAAATATTATTATTATTATTCCTCATAACCCACATCTAATAAATACCTAATAGAACATCAACATCTGTTTCATTTTCTGATTCAAGTGCACACAAAGTAAGTGTCATGTTTTAGTATGTACAGGCTACAACAAGAAGTAAACGGGAAAAAAAGGAGAACTCGCCTTTTCTCGATGTCATCAATGTTCCTAAGCAGAAGCAACAACTCCATGGTATCCCCGTCCCTGGAAGACAAAAGGAGGTGGTGACTGGTGACACACAACGTTCCCCTGACCGGAGGACGTAACGGCTGCTTGAGGACAACATTGTCCACGTTAGCCGTTTTGATCAGTTCCGAAAACTCCATTCTAACTGCAGGGCGAGTTCGGCGTGTGGTCTGTGTCGAAGTTGCTGGGGAAATTCAAGAATGAACACATTCGTCAGACAGCGGACCAAACAGCTGCATTTGCACCGGAGTTCGCTAAGGTTTCAGGGAGAGTGGCCAGTAGTTGTCCTTTCGCCCCTCCCCATGGAAAGATAGTTCAAACAAACAGTAGACGTTGTTCCTATCCGAAAGCCTGTAAGCGCTGTCTGAACTCTGGTGCCTGTCTGCGTAAAGAACAGCTCAGAAATCTAGAAGGGTATCTTTCGTTTTCAAATGTGGGCTAAGAAGGAAGTGAGTGTGTCGTTGTTTAAATATTCATTGACCACAAATTGTCCGTTCCCACCCCCCAACCAATAAGAAAATACGATTACAAGTCTATTTTTTAAGGAGCGACTCATTTATCCAGTTAAAGCGCAAGTACGTCCAGCGAGTAATAACAATCACAAGATGTGAAAGCAGAACCATGCATATTATTAAGGGCGACTCGAGCTATTATATCTTGTTAAATAGTACACGCTCTATATTAACATTGATGGGGTCAGGAGAGGCGCGTCTCTAACATCTTACTGTAGGAGCGTGTCTGTTTGACTCTCAGATGATGTAATGGCAAGCAGTGTAAAATAAAATAAAAATATGAACTGGGAATCAATTCACTGTAGAAAAGAAAACAATATATTATGTTAGAATGCTATATGTTTGTATAGTAGTATGGTGTTCAATACACTAGTGGCTATTTATCATTCTCACCACCAGGTGGGGCTATTTCTCTAGAAACAGTTCGCCGTTGACGATTTAAAACAACATGCTTCTATCGTGCATGAATATTTTGTCAAGAAAAAAAAAACTGAGAAATAATGCTCACGTCGGTCTGTCTTTGCTAATTTGTAATTTTTCAGTTGTCTCCTTTTGCTTGCAGGTTCCTCGTTAAAGTTACAGAGGCGTGTAACTCTACTAGATCGATGTGCAGAAGAGAAGTTGTTTCATCAGCAACACACAGCGGATGCGATTTCACGTGTACTTGCCGATGACTAAGATCCGCTAACAGGGTTTCATTCTTATCAGCGAGGGTTGAAACGAGGTATCCGGCTAGTCTTTGCAGGACCCAGCTGAAAGCATCACTCTGGCGTTACCTTTATTATATAATGTATACTCACCAGAGCACGAATTCTGTGCTGTGTGTGTTATTCTGCTTTCAGAATTAATGGTGCTAATTACACATAATCTTTAAAAAATATAAATGAGAGAGAGAGAGAGAGAGAGAGAGAAAGAGAGAGCGCGAGAGAGAGAAACCATTTTAAAAGTGGTTATATACTAAAAAATAAAATTATTGCCTTTCAGTTTTAGTTCCAATTATACTATAGAAGTTTTTATTTAATTGTTTTATTATGGATGGGTACAATGTTAAATATACATAAATACACACATATTTATATTTTTCTATGTATAATTAGTTGGCCCAGGTTACTTAACAAGTCCATAGCATATACTGATCAAGGCGGACATCCAGCTGGCACGGGGCGAGCTGTGCTATAGGGCAAAGTTTTTTTTTGTTACATTAAATAGTAATTGTATTCTACAAGCACATGCGCTTAAATTCATTATAATTCTGAATGAACAGGTTGGGTTCTATAAAAATAAGCGTTTAACTATTACAAAGCTTGCACCTATTTTATTTATCTCTCTATATTTTTTAAACATGACATAGGCCTATATGAATATGGCATCTATCTATCTATCTATCTATCTATCTATCTATCTATCTATCTATCTATCTATATATCTATCTATCTATCTATCTATCTATCTATTATAAACTATTTTTGTTTAAAAAGGTAGTTTATTTAGCTTTTCACTAAACGTGTATTATTTGAATATGACTTCCTCAACGTTGTCAACTAGTCTTGCTACACCGTTTACTACCCTACTCCCAGTTCGCTTTTTTTATCTCCTATACTTCCTTTAAAAAATAAACTGGGCGTCTCTCATGTAAAAACAGGGCTATAAAATAATAGGAATCTCCCGGCTCAACAGCAGGGCTGCACCTCTCAGACAATGTGACTTTCCCATACAGCACTTGTATTAA
Organism: Acipenser ruthenus; assembly: GCF_902713425.1. Lineage (NCBI taxonomy): Eukaryota > Metazoa > Chordata > Actinopteri > Acipenseriformes > Acipenseridae > Acipenser > Acipenser ruthenus. The sequence goes on from NC_081211.1 coordinate 2,036,848, forward strand.
CACAGTAAGTGACACTGTCTAGCAGCTGAGATGTCGATAAGGAGCATGCTGGAATTCAAGGAGCTGGGCGCTGAAGAGAACTCGGACACCGACCGCGACTTGGACAGCGTCAAAGCGCTCACCGAGAAACTGAAGTTGCAGACACGGCGACCGTCATACTTGGAATGGAAGGAGAGGCTGCAATGCCAGCCTTGGAGACCAGGCGAGAAAGGACAGGACGGGTCTGAGGTACAGTGCCCTAACAAGACCGAAGACGAGGATTTAAAGGAGGTGGACGCTCTTAAGAGTAGCAGCAGCAGCAGCAGTACAGGTAGCAAGAGCGCCAGTAAAGACGGGGCTGGCACTCTGCAGAATATCTGTGGGTTTGACACCATGGATGACGCATTGAACTGGTTAAGGAAAGAACTAGTAAGTATAAATGACACTCATCTATGCGTTTCCTTGTGTTGTATGTATCAATGCATACGAGAGCCCGTCTATCTGTCTGTCTAATAGCTATTCTGTATTACCCAGCGTTTAGTACAGTTTGCAAAGTTATATACAGTGAATTATCTATACACGCGCAACCATAAAGCAGATTCCGTATATAATGTATATCAATAAATAAATAAAAAGGTGTGTTTCACGTTTAAAAACATATACAATGATCTTTTCCATAGATATTAATATCCCACATTATGGAAGTCTTCTTAAGTAAGGAGAAGTTAAATCAGGAAAGTGAAATTATCCCACAAGTTTTTCCAAGACAGCCCTCATGTGTGTCATTTGTGTTTAGGAAAAAGAAAACCGAAACGCATTAAACAAAAGGTTAAAGGCACACATTTAGACCACACATGATTTTCCAAAATAGGAAGATTTTTGTTTTGTGCGTGTGTGTGTGACATGTCACACCTGTAAAACTTCAGACATCGCTGTCCCAAATGTACTGTGTACTCAAAGTGTGTGAGATCCGAAAACCCAGGTTTAACGAACATGTAAACTTGTGTGCGGTGACAAAGGGGGGCTTTAAATGTCGCGCGTTCTATTTCGAGGCACGCACCTGCATTGTGCGCCGCTTGCTTACCTCCAAAGTTCATTTGGGCCGAATGCAGCTCCATGTTAGCTCTTACTGTGCAGCTGTGCTAACCTGCGGGAAGCATATGTATTACAGCAGCTTTTTTGAGAGGCACTAAGTCTTTAGAAGCTCGTTAAATGGATTTGTTTTGGAAGAAATCTTAACACCACACTTCTCTGTACTTTATTGATCCCCACTCTTTTCCAAAAGGTCCTGGATAATTACATCATTAACTGGTACCCAGTGCAATGCAAAGAGGCTGCAAACCTACAGTAGAACAAGGTGGAACATGAACAGACCTCAAATCAAATGGTGTATCTGTGCATATACAGTCTCCCTGTAAGCGGTGGAAGTTTGGTTTACTGTAGACTGACCTACAAAAGCATGGATGACATCAGTCACATACTTGTGAACATTACTCAGTTTTATGATAGGACATAATCATAATAAAAAAATACTTTTGCTCATGCCCTTTAATAAAATCCTGTTGAGAAGCTGTGCTCCAGACAGTAGGCTACTCCTATAGGTCAAGTCCACGTTGTCTCATAATGTGGACTGTTTACAACCTTTCTTACCAAGTTATCAGTCATTATCACACGGTCATGCTTAACTCTCTGAGATAAGATGCATTGATACGGATCCTGCTATCAGAATGCATGCCTTTATCAAGGTAACAAGAGGGTGTATTGAGGGATCTTTCCCAGCAAACTGGCCACACCCAGGGCACTGTTTCATACAGCCTGGTCACTACCAGCATTCACTCTTTAGGTTATTGTGTGTGTTAATTAACACAGTTACAGGGTGACACTTTAAAACAATAGTTACAAATTCATAATGAATTCCGACTGAACACGAGAGAGGGAAACAGAAACCGAAATGCTGCCAAATCATGTGGGAGTTTTTTGAATATGCACAACATATGCGGTAGTGCATTTCTATATAAATAACTCTCTGTATATCAGTATTTGCATTTACATAATGGCATATACTGTGTATTCCATATGGGTATATAGAGTTACAATAATATGACAAGTTGAAATCTATAAGTAGTACTTGTTGGAAAACTCATTTCCAGTCCCTGTTCAGTTTAGCAGGAATGATTTTCAGTGGGTGCTGTTTTTGATCAGAGAGGTTGATAAATATCGCTGTGCTTCACTGAAGGTTGGCTTGTTTGTTTCGTCTCCTCAGAGGGAGATGCAAATGCAAGATAACCAGCTCGCACGGCAGCTCATGAAGCTACGGGGGGAGATCAACCAGCTGAAGGTGGAGCAGGTGTGCCACCATCACAAGGAGATGCTCGACGACGCCACCTATGGGTTGGAGGAGTGCGGGGAGGAATCTGACCTGCTGAGTGACATCCCCCTGAAAGCAGCTTTCTCGCTCTCCACGCCCCTCAAACACATCGGGGTCACCCGGATGAACATCAACTCTCGCAGGTTCTCTCTCTGCTGAGGCTGGGAGATACTGCACTCAGGTAACAGGGGTGCAAACCATAAAAAAAAAAAGTGCCTACTGGTGGTAAATTTTCAAAGCCCGTCCTAATCAAGCTCCCCTCACAACTTCCCACGAGACACAACCCTTCTCTCCTGTGTCTGTGGATAAGTGTGGGTTGGTCATGTGAGCAGTCTAGACCCAATGATAAACTATCATCACCTTTGGTTGTCTACTGGCGCCAGAATTTAACGTTGCCGGTGCTATATGAGGTACCCTGGCACTAGAAAGTTGCACCATTGCGCCAAATTTTGCACCTCTGGGTAAACAGCTCAGGTTGGGCTTGATTTCATAAACTTTTCATAACATTTTTTTTTTAAAGAGTTTTTATAAACTTTCTCTTAGGTTGTTAAACAGTGCTTAGAAAATTGAAAATTGACTTCTCACAGTCGAGAAGTGGTTTAATGAACTGAAAACTTAATTTATTTAATTAAAATGATCTATAATAAAATGTTATGTATAGAGCCCCACTGTCTTCACCAGCAGCTGTGAGGGAACTAATTTCAATGGAACTGGATCATGATTTGGATGAGAGAATATCTTTGGGACTGTATGTGACAGGAATACTGTATGTAGCTCCAAGCCATGATAGTCTATTTTTAGTTCTCGAACTCTGCTCAGGCTACAGGAGAATACACTTTGTTTCAATCTAAACTGTATCTTGCTGCTATTACTAAAGAACTACCAAACAATTGTGAGGTTCTGCTGTAGATTAAGCGAATGTGCCTGAATTTTATATCTTGTATATTCTATTAAAGTTTATAAATCAAAACAGAGAATGTTCCTGTGTTTCATTTTCCAATTTAACACTGATAATATTAGCTCCTTATTTGTTTATTTATTGGCAGCTGTCAACCTTATGACGTCACTTGATAAGTGTTATTTATTACAGGTATAGTGCACACAATATCACGCCTGTTCAATTATTCACTCAGCGCTACAGTGATATGATTTTCTACAGACTACACAGTTTACAGACACCATGAACAGTAAACAGGCCATGTCGTGCAGTTCATACGGGAGCTTCTGAATGTCTCAGCAAACACAGCGATCCCTCAGTATTCCGCTGTCTGGCTCCAGTTAGTCTTCTAGAACCCTTTTCACCTCTCTGACAGCTCTGTTCTTTCTCAGAGGGGTGAGTTCTTAGTTCTTAATATTGGATCTTGCCTTCAGAGATTGATAAGCTCTCCAGCCAGCTCAGGGCCAGCATAAACATCACAAGTTAATAATTGCTGATAATTATAATATGCACTAAGTTCAGTTTCATATTTGCTTAGGCTGTTATACACACACACACACACACAGAGGTACATATTTATCTATCTATCTCTCTCTATATATCTATATATATTTTTACGGTATGCTAGCTATACCCTTCTGTCTCTTCAATGGCAATGCATTTACACCACACTGGCAACGCAATGTTTCTATGTTAACTGTACCTTCCCAAATTACCCTAAAAGCCACTGCAGTTGTACCATACTGGTAATGCAGTGGTTCTGAATTCAGAAGCAATGCAAGCACAAGGGCAGCTACACCGGTATTAAGCCATTGGAAGAAAGGTACCACAGTGGTACAATAATTTCCTATTTTGTGTGAGGTTACCAAGTGGCTGAAATCAGCAGTAAACCAAAGTCCTACAGGGTATGAATTAGGGCACACTGGTCCCTCCTCTGCAGTGCTGTGGTCCAATATCAGCCCTGGAGAGTGTGCCTCTGTAAGTGTATTGTATTTAAACTCTTGATGTGTAGATATAGTTTTGACAGGACACACTGTGGTGCAAGTGACCTTGCAAAACACACTTTTTAAATTCTCTGTACATGACCAGAAAAGAACAAAATCTCAACCTCAAGAAATCTCAATTTTTAAATGCAATGTTTTTTTAATTAAGACCACCTATACTTGCTATAACCCCCACCCCCCCAGAGTAGAAGGTATACATTGTACAGCATTAGAGTTGCACAGAGTAGAAAGTAGTTTCGACTCATGCAGTAGGTTATCAAAAAGGACAAGGCTTACAAAGCGTAAAGAGGTCGACTCATCTGTAAAGGTATAGCCCAGGCAGGCAGCACCTCAGTGTGTTTAAGAGACCACGTGAATGGGGTTCAGACACCCACAGGTATTTCCGAATCCTGGACGACTATATAAAACGTGAAAGGGGTGTTTAAAAGGTTAAGTTCTAGAGATGTAGTGGAAACAACACCCCCTTTCTCAAAACCACACAGCCCCTCTCTGATTAACACTTACCATCCTTATAAGGGCCTCCCATATGCTCCCCTTTTATAATGCTGTAGTCAGGAGCCACAGGCCTCGTAACCTGTTCAGCTGCATAAGAGGCAGCACTGTGTATACTGCTACCACTAATACTAAACCAAAATTATTGTTACTTTTGCTAGAAAAACCGCCTTTGGTCAGACAAGCAGAGTCTGTCCCTATCTTTAAATCTCGTTTAAAAACATCTCTCTTTGAAAAGGCATTTCAGGGATACATTGCATTAAGGTTATTGATTTTAAAAAGAAGCTAAAATGTTTCTTAATCATTTGATACTGTTAGTTTTCATTTTATTTAGCTCTGCTAAAATTTGTTCAGCGGTTTTGAGAGGGCCTGGTCTTGAAAAGAGCCTCATAACAAAAACTCCATCTCATGAAACAAATCCAAAACTCAGGTTTTACATTTTATTTTTTTAAATAAACCGGACATACTTGTTAGAATATTTGCACATTGTAGTATCCTTCTATATGGGGCTGGCCTGACAGATGGCAGCTTGCATTATATATATATATTTCACCTATTATATCATTACAGGTTACAGAGAGTTTGAGTTTCACAGAGTATAAAGAAGACTTTTTTTTTCTAAGGTATATTTATGTACTGAAAACTTTTTATCTCAAATATAATGCATGCTTTTGTAACTTGCCTGAAAGCACATTCCTGTATACAATACGAAGGGAAAGTCATAAAGGTGATTTCTGCTGTCAAGCCGCCTTTATAACCCTTTCTTCACAAGATCCCATTCCCACTCTATTCAGCAGTGTAATTTGTTTGCTTAAGTGCTCACAACAATCACCCTTGCACACAATACAGACAATGCAAAGAACAAGACGATGACTTCAGTGGAACGAAACCCAATCCAACAGGCGCTGTCCAGCTAGGTTTCGGTTACGGTAACATTTTCCTGGACGATTTCATTTGATCATATGGCATGGCATCTCTAATGGGGTCCTGTACAAACCTCCATTGGGATTCTGGAATTTGAACACAAAAGGTGCTTGGACACTAACATTTCAGTGAGGAAACTCATGCGATAGATTATTTATTAAAGCTTAGACTAGACAAAACTACTACATTATACATATGTTGTAAACTACATTCTTTGGCCTTGTCTTTCGAGGTACCCTGCCCATAAATGAGCTTGCAGATAAGTGGAAAGGCTGGCTATATGGAAGCCATGGGCAGGGGGCAGGAAAGGGGAGGAGGAGGCAAACTCTAGCACAGAGCAGGGACGTAATGGATTGAGGTAAGATATAAATACCTTCCCTGCCCATCATTGGACGTATTGTTTATTCAAAGACAAATAAGATACTAGCTATTCGATGAACGATTTGATCTGGGTATTGGAAGTGCCTAAAATGTGCTTGATGTTGACGTGATTTGATCTGAGGTTATAAGTTAGTTCCCTGCCTGAAACACTGCTTTGCTTAATGGAAGGCTAAAGGAGCTCAGCCAAGTCGTCTGAGAATCAGGAAACATCAAATAACATCAAAGTCTGAGAAGAAGAATGCACGCTTCAATTGTTCTGGTGAATGTATTTAACAGAAGCGAAACTCACTGTCTGCAAGAGGAAAACAAAAGAGCGAGGTTTGCCACAGCATCCTGGCAACAAAAGACATGGTAACCTTGAACAGAACTCCAACTTACTGAGAAAGTACAGAAAAAAAACCTGTGCCCCTTTATCAAATGAAAACCCACCTAAAGTGAGTGCTATTGATCCAGCAGCTGATGGAAAGTTCAACAGGATGATGTTGTGCAAGAGCCAGACCTTTTCAGAAGCTAAATGGGGTTTGGTCAAGGGTAGCGTCATGGTTACCTCCAGGAAGGAGATCTGCAGTTTAAAGCACTGTTGCGCACGTTTATTATAAAATCAGACACAAAACAAAATGCAGGAACAAATAAAAAGGTTTAAACAAACACCCAAGCGTCAGCTATCGCGGTGCATTGTACTTACCTTCCTCTCTCTGTTCCCCTTCTCTGAACCCTCTCACTAAACTAGCCCACAAACAAAGGATCGTCATCAATTAATCAATCAACACCAAGCCACATTCCACAGATGGATTTGGCAGGGATGGAATTAACCTCCATCCCTGCCAAACTTAAATTTAACATTTTAAAAATGTATTTAAATATATGTTTATTTTATGTACATATATTGTGAAATATACACTTAACATTTAATAAAGCAGGTCAGATTTTGGTGCCTCGTTTGTTACACATGTGCAGCTCAAATGTATTCTGAAATATGGCTCATTTTAAATATGCACCATTTGTTTTTCCCTTTTTGTTTTTCGCCCAACAGTGGTTTTAGGATTTGAGACCCATACCAAAATCAAATGACAATTCTCAAAAATGTCTTTCAGAAGTGAAAGAGACACTGATGAGGAGCAGTACACCTAGGAGGTACAACCCAGATCTTGTCTACACTGTGGACATTAAAAATCCCATAACACTCCTGTGGAGACGAGCAGAGTACTCCAGTGTCCTGGGTTAATCTCATTATAAGTCACTGAATCTATCTGATTAGGTTCCCTTATCACTAAAAATACCTGACGTTCCTGTAAACAAGTTCCCGCTGTGCTCATACAGCTTACATATCTTTAAACCAAACAATACACTGTGGTGATGTGTTAGACAATGGGTAACAGAAACATGAAATCCAATCATGTACAAAAGCGACCACTATTTTACACTGTACCTCCAAGGAACGTTTTATTAAAATTAATCAAATTAATAAAAAAAATAAAAAAAGACATTTCCATTGTTTTGCTTAAAACAACCTTTCTGGTACAATTTGAAAGGGGGTAGATGCATTGTTTTCCAGCACTACATACTGCTGGGCTTCCTGTTTGGGTGCTGCAGTTCAGTGTTGAAAAACCGCAACAAAACGCATTTGGTTTCATGCACTCTGAGCACCAGATCTCACACAATAAGATCAGAACAAGGGAAAGAGCTATGGGTGTGTGCATGTGTGTTTATCTAAATTACTTCTGTTAGTGTACCACTTAGTTTTCTGTGAGTTTGAGAAAATCTGAAGTTAATTAATATTACAGAAACTCTTGTACCGGCCAGTATTACAACACATTGGACTAGATTCTCAAAGCTATTTACTTCAGATCATCACTAACATTATTTTTGTCTAATGGAGGAAAAAAAACAACAACATGATTTACAATTCTAAAAACAAATAAGAAACATCTCTGGATTATACTCCTGAGCCCCTTAATGAGATATGTGATTGTTTATTTCTGATTTGGTAACTTTTTTTCGGGTGTGTTGTTACTTTGTGAAAATACTACGCTAACGACGTTTTGGAGTAAACAGCAGTGAGAATCTGACCCATTGGTCTGTTTCAAACTAAACCAGCCCCAGTTTCAAGACTCTGCAGCTCAGTCTACTGTATGATGATGACCGCTCCTCTCACAACCTGATTGGCTGAAGTTTATAAACATTCTTAGACCTTCAAGAGTAAAGAGATGGAGGAGCCACCTGCCTCTTAGACAGTGTGCAGTAACCAGTCTCTGTTCAACCTTGTTACACAGGTTCCGGTTGAAGACAATAGTGAAACCCAAAGACCTTCCACCAAAAGAATTTCTTTACTGCTCAAGGGCTATAAACAGTTACAAGCCACGTGGTTTTTTAAATAGACTGGTCATTACCATAGGGCTGATGTCATTAAAACTTTGGTGGTTTAGTTTGAAAACAGCCAAATGTGATAGATAAAAAACAGGTGGAAAATTGATTAATATCCTCTGCATTAGGTATTCTTACTCGGTAACAAACAGGAATGTCCACTGTGTGTGATATCAATGCCCAGAGCTTGTTCTGAAACCCTAGTTAAGCAGAAGATTTAGTAGAAAGTCAAAAAGAGAAAGAAAGCTTGTCGGGAAATGAAAATCATGGTTTCTAAAGCAAATGAAAAAACACACAAAGACGCAAGAAAGATATTTCAACCCAAATCTGAATAAAGGCTAACGTAAAACCGAACAGCTGTCACACCTGCAACAGAGAGATGCTGCAGGCCAGATTTCACGTTAGTGACACGCCAATGACAGGAAACTTTGTCTGTTGCAGTTGTGTGGTATATGAGGAGTCACTAACAAACAGGTTCTCTGCTTAGAAGACAACTCACTGTCTCACTGGGAGACAAGAAACCCAAGCTAAAAAAAGGGACCAAATTCTGCTTCAAAACCAAGCGGTATTAAGGAACAAAACAGGATCTATTTTCCAATGGGGAATTGAAACTAAAACAGTCTGCTTTGTCGTTTGGGTGTTAGAATGTAGAGTTCCTATATCTTCAGGACTGACAAATATAAGGTAAGCTCCGAAACAGTTTTTCCTTGTAAGAAGCAAGTTTGTATTTAGTAATGATCACATATTTGTGGAGGCCCTTAACCGTATAACCCACTAGTGTCCAAAAACACATTCGTACAGGCATCTGATAGTTTCCAACATTATGGGCTGTTGAATACTATAAGAAATTATTTTTCCAATGGAAATGTGGGGAATTTAAGAGTTGTTTTCGGATCATTGTTTGTGTTTATATTTGTAGAAAAATTCAAAGGACATGGATAATTCTAGAGCATTTTATTTTATTTTATATTTGAATTTGTATAAAGCAAGCGTTGATTAGTAAAACATCCATGGTTGTTCATATGTCCCAGCCTGTGACCAAACTCTTTATGGAGGGCAGAGTAATTAGTGAGTTTGTCATGAACAAAGCCATGGTCAACAAGAGTCGCAAGGTGGATAATAAATGTTAGAATTAAAGCTTGTTAAATTAATAATCATTAATTGAAGCTAACGTCATACGAATCCAATATGAATTTAAGATTTCGGTACGAAAGCATGTGAAAATTCTTAGGTAGTTGCGGTTATTAATGAAACACACAATAAAGCGTCTCCAAAAAGAAAGAAAGAAAGAAAGAAAGAAAGAAAGAAAAATTAAAACAAAAATTAAGTCCTTACACAAAAAATAAAACTATTCACTAAGAGTTGTCCTTCAAACCAAAGAGTAGTAATGCGTGAACTTTGAGTTAATTTGGTCTGTTACGACACAATACCTGCCTGCCTTTTTGTAGGCATGCACAATACTACAGACTTAAATGGGAAACCCAAATACAAATGTCAAGACCCAGTAATGAAGAAGTAACTCGGCAAAATAGGTCATATTATGGAGGCCCTGAGTGAAGCAAAGAGTATCTAAATGACTGAAACAACACTGGCATCCAATTTTAAAGACCCTTAATGGTTTATTATAATGGTTTTCAGTCTTAAAGTCATCACTGATGCTGTGGTCTCAACTTTAGACACTCGTGGTCGTTCATCTACATAACAAAACCGCACCACACCTGCACGAGAGAGGCCCAAGGCTATATAGCAGGGGGTGTTCAGGGCAGGACTGAGGCAAGGTCACTCACAGAGATGAGAGTGGAAGCTCTCAGGGGTCCTCCTCAACACAACGCTGTTGGAGACTGGGGCCGCACAGTACCCTGTGTGGGGTATCTCAGATTCCTATGGGATAGTAGAGCACATTTTATTGATGAAAGGCAGCCATGTAAACTGTAGTTCATTTGAAGTATCCCAAAAAAACAAACAAAAACAAAAAGAGCTTTCATTAGTTAATAGGTAGGTAGACTTCACCATTGGGTTAATAGCCAGGTAGACCTGATGCCAGCCTCATTCATTTGAAGTAACAGTACCAAGAAACAGTACAAAGATCCTCTGTATATTTGTATTTACAAAATAACAAGAAATGTGGATTTTCAATAGTGTGATATTTGGGGCTACTTGACAACCTAGAAATGCAACCAAATATAACACATGTTTATGGGAGTCTACTGAGCCTCAGTGCTGTCCTAGGGAGACCAGTCATTCTGGCTACGTGTTTGATATGTTTAAAAGTAGGTACGGCTCACCATTTCACAAACAGCAATTTTAGTCCAGTCTCGTGACTCCTAGTAACTCATAGTGCCTAGTCTTCTATTGGTAAACCTGTATCTACAGTGGCTTGAATTGCAACGACATGGTAATTACCAGTACATTGTAAACACAACTTTATTGTTTAAAAATAAATTAATAAAAATAATTACTTACACATATAATTAATAGTAGCTAAAGTGGGTTATGCAGTGGCATGTGCAGGTACAGTTTCAGGGAGAGGAGTGCCCTGAAATGGAAACATAGGCATTCTAGGTATTTTAGAACAAACTGAAGAAATAATTAGATTATTTTTGTTAGCGTCACCTGTTTTAACCTAAACTTTTACAGAAAAAAATAATGTGTATTATTCACATCTTCAAATCTCGGCTCACGGTTATGCCATTTTCCCATAGAACGAATATTTCAAGTACAATATTATAGAAAACAGCTGTAGACAAGTACTGCATATATTAATGTCTCTACAGAGTTAATAAATAGTTAACAGCAATGAAATATAAACCATGTATACTTTGCTCGATGATGCTCATAGAGACGAGGTTGGTCGCACACTCAAAAATCTCTTCTCCTTTTAGATTTGACCGCTAATATTATGCATCAGACTCCTCTTGCATTTTGTTTTAAAAACCTTTTATTATTTATTGAAACAAAACAAGAAACAAAACACAACACGTTTTGACAGTTAAAACAGACGCTGGATAATAGCCATAGACATTATTTAAAATGACAGATGGCAATTTTCACCTATCATAGCATTCACTAATTGAAAATGGTTTTAGAATCGATTGTTAATCCATACATAGTATAATTATGCAATAATTAAACTCAAACACTGATAAATTAAAAAACACTTTAAAAATACAGCCATACATTCTGATATAAGTTACAGATCACAGTTAACTTAAACACAGTTATTGACAAATTAGCAGCTATAATTGACATTAACATTCTGAGTTAAGGCCAGCCATGGGCCAATTCAGAAGAATGGACGCTTTGGCAATTTGGGTAAACCCTAAACCCAGTAATTACAGGGTGATTAAAGATCCTTAAAGCCAGACGTTATACTTTTATAAAGTACCACGCGTATAGCTTTGGAAATACATAATCCAGTAGAAATATGAATTCAAACAGAATACTTTTTTTTTCCCCCACGTAGTGTAGGTTGTTGGTCTCCAATAGCAAACATTCAATGGTCCAGATTCTGTGCATGAATTTTGTAATTTCTGAACAATATGTTGTTTCTGGACTGATTTTCTGCCAGCAACAAGTGCCATTGTTGTCAGTGTTCCATTAGACAGCAGATCGTGTCTCAAAGATACAACAGAGCTGTTGTTGTTTGTCTTTCATGATCTATAAATGTGACTGTTCTACGTGGGACTTTAGGCTGCAAAAAAAACAAGATGGCGGCCCTAGTAAAAACAAATAAAGAAAAGTCTTCATAGTGAAAAAAAGGTTTATAAAACAATTTAGAAGTGAGGCAATGGAAGTAATGTGAGAAATATATTGAGGATCTCTGGCAAAAATAGTAGTATGATGGGCTCACATAGGTCTTACATTTACTTTCTCTTTAATTATTCATTTACCATAATAGAATATGGTAATTATTATTATTATTATTATTTTTACCAAATATCCAATTATCTTTTGAGCAAAGTGATTGCAGAAAACACTAGTAGTTCGAGATTAATTATATATAGATATATATATTATTAGGATGGTTTTCAATTGTTTTTCATCAGCGCTGTCAAAACATAATTTATATATTTCACAAAACCGTACGTCATGACAGAAAATTGAAGCAATGAAGAATCGCATAATTTAAGATCGGAACAATTTGCGTTATTTCCAGTTACATGTTAAACATAAAATCCTTTAACATGTTCATCAAACACACTCAAAACATGTTTACTTAGTATCTGCCTAATATATTGTTTGCTAATAACCAAATATAAAATATAAAACATAAAACATTAAAATGATGGTAAATCGCTAGCATTTGGGGCCTTCTATAAAATGACTGGTAATAAATGTAGAATTATTCACAACTGACGATTGAAGTTAAGGAAAATATCAGCCAATTTTAGGAGGCAACTGAATATATAAATAAAATCATTTTTACAAACTGGTAACCTTTTTGTCCTATGTTTCGGCTTGAAAAGTATAATTGAAGGTACAATTTTCAAGATAAAATCTGCTATTGCCGCTGCTGGCATTAGAGGCCATCATTACAGCCTAGCTCACACCAAAGAATATCTACTTACGACAACAAAAACAGTGATTATATTGAAAACAGAACTCAACTTAAACCTTTCACTGGCTATCTGAACACAATGATGTTTTTAAACCATTTTAAAATCAGGAATATGAATAACCTTGTCATATATATATATATAAAGATTGGAAATTCCTATCTAATGTTTATCATTATCATTATCATGTTTTCCAACAGCCAACACAGCACTCGGCACGGATGTGTTCCGGAATGAAAAACATGTTTTTTTAACACGTTCCATCTGATTTGCATTTCAGAGAACCTACAGCCAGCCTCTTCCACTGATGCGTTTGCAGATACCAGACAGGATTTTTTAAACACAGAAATTCCTGGTGCTGATGACAAGCCTGTGCAGCCATCATTATAGCATCTTTATAATCAATACATCAGACTATCCATGCTGCTGTCAATTGCAACAGCCTTGTGATAAATAAACTACCAAGTATGATAGCTGCCAAGGCAAAACAGCATGCCACCACCAATAGCAGTACTACAGTAAATGCATCCACATTTTAGCTTACAGGGAGAATGTCACAATAATGTTCTATGACTATAATTAAACTCTTTCCCTGCTTCATAAAACCAGGGAAAATACATATAGCAGGGCACTGTTTTTTATTTCATGCACTTTGATTTTACAGGAGAGCCTTCTAGAACGGAGACCTACTTATGGCTTAGCTAATGCCAACATACAACCACTGAATAAAACAGAAAGAAATGTTAGAAATCTATCCTTGCAGACCATCTTTATTAAGATTGTGCTTATGCTTCGTGACAGTGGTGCTCAAACTTCCTAACCCAGTGGTCTTCATCAAGTACCCACGGTGGTCCAGGTTTTTGTTTCAAGAGGTTCCATTTATTTAATTTATTATTTTTATTTATATTGCTGTAAGTGCTGTCTTATAGTGTGCTCTGGAAAACAGTGCATGTTTAGAGCAAACATTTAGTTTCCTTGTTGGAACAAAAACCAGTTCCTTTGGGAGTACCGAGGATGAGCAAATGCTATATCTGTATTGCCCCGCACAGTCCTGAATGACTGAATGAAATGCCCTTTCCCATATAAAAAAGGCTACTATGGTAAATGTAGCTCGTAATTTTGCAGTTTACAATGTGTTTCCCATGCTTTCACGTTGCGTCGTATACTGTAACACTCGTGCCATGTTTCGCTGTGCCTTTGCTTTTGTAATCCTCAAATAACAAAAAAGATCAGCTGATTTATACATCAAACTTCAGGAATGATTTTACAAGGATTTCCAAAAAATCAGAAATAGGGACCATTGATGTTACTACCAGTAGGATGTTACTGGCACTAACGCAGCTGATATCGCTGCTGACAGTAGCTGCACAAAACACATTTTTAATATAACCAGCCATTTATAGTTCTCTGAACTTAAGGTTTCCTCAGCAGTCGATGGTTTCTTTTACCAGCAGTAGAATTTGTCCTGGTAATAAGAAACCACCAAAAGTCTGCTGCCAGTCGATTTGCTCTGTTAAAACCCCCCGGGTAGGGTTCTGGGGTTCATATAAACCTCCAGACTGTCCACTTCAGTAACATTAACGTTTATTTTTCCCTTCCAGAGACCATGGGCTGTAGCAGTTCAGAGTACGATGACGACTGGGTAGAGAACATCGATGAATACTGCGAGCACTGTAACTGCCCTATTAAACCAGATGTCAAGCCACAGGTATGGATTCAAAATACTGGACATCCATTTGTGATAGGAGAGCTGCTGACAGGTGACGTTGGCAACATGTGGTGGAGCTCGGGTTTTAGGTGGTTTTCTTTATGTTATTTTAGGGTAGTTACACACATGTTGGTTCTTGATATACAAAGTCGTTCATGCACATCTGTGTACGATTCTGCTGAGCGTTTCTGAGGGTTGTAGTCGAATAGGTTTGTTTTGAGCTTGATGTCTGAAATGTGCCAAGCCCATAAGGTCATAATTGTTGTGAATGTTTTTATTCTTTTACAAGATTACTTCATTCCATCTGTTGATAACATTCATTTCATTTTTGCTTCTCATTCTAAACCTGGCCATATCAGGCCCGCCTTAAAATCTAGTAAAAAACGGGTTCAGTTGTTTGCCAACTTAGTGACTAACTATGTTTACACGGCACATGAAATCGGATTACAAAACAAGCCGATTTCCTCAAACAAACAAACAAACACACCTAAGGATCTGCGGAGCACATGAGCACACTCCAACCCAAAGCGAATACCATGCAAACAGAGAACGCATTAAGATTTTGCTGTAAAACTGGAATTAGATGAAGCTCTGAAATTATACTGACTATGCATCCTCTTCTTCCTGATTGGATAACTATTGTCAGAATTTTACATAAGAATATCAGTATTCCTCAGTTTTCCACTATTGGTTGATCTCAAAACGTTGTCAAGAAGGGTCTTAAAGGATCCCTGTGATTCAGTAACAATGTGGCAAGGTAACCCATTCCATACCCTTACCACTCTCTGTGTAAAGAAGTCTCTCTTAAGCCCGTCTCTACTTTCCAACTCTGTTCTCTTGTCCTGGTTTCTGTGCTGTGCTTAAAGTATTTTCTAGGGTTAACTTTGTCAACCCCTTTTAAAGACTACAATTGAGGCCAACTAATTATTATTTTCCACTACTTTTGGAATTGCAAACATTTGCAAACAAACATGAAGATTAGTTCATGTTTGCATGCACGCAATAATTACATTGCCTTCTTGAAAAGTAAATCAGATCCCAAAACACAGCCTTCAGAGAATGCGTCAGGGTATTTTGACAGGATTAGCTGTTCCAAGACTTTCCAAAAATAGCACTTTTTAGAAAACTTGAATTTGAGCACGCACACTGATTGTTGTGTTACATCCCGGAACCAAATAAGTCTTAAGAAGCCATTACTCTCTTTAACAGAATGATTCAGAAAGACAATTGTGACAGAGGTAGATTTATCTAAAATACACTAACTGGGAAGCTATAAATGAACCACAGACAAATATTCCAAATATAGAACGGAAATGGGTTACAGTTAAAGATCACGGTTGTGAATGTCTGCATTTATTTATGTTAGTGACTTTCATGGGATCTAAATAACAGTGCTTTGCAGTTGTTTTGCAATGTATTTTCTAGTTCTGAAAATAACTTTAAGCTGCAAGTAGAATAATCAATTTACTAACTGATTAAAATCATACCAATTTGCAATCATTTGCAGTATTTTAAAGTTTAACCATTATAGTGACTGCGATGGGCTGCGGCTCAGAGTTATTTTAAAGTGCTACTCGGAAATGGCACTTTTTGATAACACATCTCTAAAGTACTGTTACAGTGTTATAGTGGAACAAGACTACACTGAGGTGTTAAAAAAGACAGTGCTCTCTCCATATTTCACCATTCGATGATTTACTAACTGGGTTAATTCACTGTCAGGCCATGTTGACAATACATTGCACAAGTCTTGTATAAATGCCTCACGCTAATTAATTGCTGTCAGATTTAGTTATTTTCAATAGGTGAGACAGTGATAGAAAGTAGGAGCACTGTATCACTCTCCTGTAACTGGTGGCAGGCAGGAATTCAAATGGAATTTCATAAGAAACCAAATACGATTTTTCTTTGTAAAATTCCAGTGAAGTAAAAATGATCTCATGAATGACAAATTCCATGCCAAACTGCTTCTCGTCTATTTCTGATCCATTACCCTGTGACACAAGGCCATGAAACCTGCCTATTGTTAACTGAAACCAGTTGAAATAATCATGATACAAAACTGCTCAATGATACTCTTTCAAATTTCTCCTTTTAGTACTCAATCAGCACGGATATAAGGGATCCACTGGTGCTGTATGAAAAATACACTCCGCCCAGCTCTCCTCTTCCTGGTAAGTCAAAGATGTGCTTTTATTGCAAATAAAAACAGTATCCAGGTGCTTCAGTTGCTACGTTAAGCACCAGCTTGTTAAAATAGCGACATGCACCCTCTTTAGTTAGCTTTATTCTAGTCAAAGTTCAAGTTATGGTCTCCGTGAAGTAGGTTAATGGTAATGACTTTTAAAAGTCATTATTTGACCCTCAAGGTTTTTAGGGGTAAAAAAATATTGGAAAACAACCACAAAGCCTGCATAAAGGTTCGCTGTAGTAAACATACACAGTAATTTTGCAGTTTACAACCATTTACCACACTTTACTATAGTTTTACCACTCGTTACCATGCTTTTCCGTGATTTACCTCGAGTGCCTGTGGGTTTACCATGCTTTTACAACACCATTTCAAAGCTTTACAATTGCAACGCTTTGCTAAGCTTTTGACCAATATATAATGCAGTACACTTTTTTTAAGGGCAGTCAAGGTGTCAGTGACAAGGGAGGGCTGGGTTAGAAGTACCTTGGTGCTTGTGTTGATTCTCAGGGGACAGGGTGTAAAACCCTAGTGACTAGTAATGGGGACTGGGGAATCGTCCCAATGCAGAAGTAAAGGTACTTCATTCATTCCTTATTATCATTATTTTCTGTCTTTGCGTTTCAGACAACCTGGTCGTAGCGACATACAGCTACGAACCCACTCACAGTGAAGACCTGGGCTTCCAAAAAGGAGAGAAGCTGAAAATCCTAAGCAAGTAAGCTAGCTGGCAACACTTTGACAAGTCATTAAACTACAATCTGCATGAAACTGCACCCGATATAATGAACGCAATTAAACTGCTTTTATTTCATTGCCAGGGATGGAGGGGAGTGGTTTATGGCTCAGTCTTTGGCGACTGGGAAGACAGGCTTTGTTCCTCATAACTTCGTTGCAAAGCTGGACACCATGGAGACTGAACCGTGAGTGCAGCACATTTCATTTTACCTAGAAAGAGTTGGAAGTTCCGGTTTGGGTATCTGTGTACTTGTGTGGGAGAAAGGAGATGAATATCAAATGCTGCCGACGTTGGTGGCTCAGTAGCTACTATCTCCAGGGCCAAAACTCAACCACTGACCTAGCAAACTCCCTGTACTTCTCTATCCATATAACTGTATATATAAAACCATCTATACATGCACCCAGCCTGCTCTAATTGAATCCAATGCAGTTCATTGTATTGGTGCTATGTAGCAATAAATTGAGCTGAATTTATAAGCAATACCACCACCTCATAACACAGATGAACAGACTTTCCTCAGTCAGTACTAATTGGGTCTTTTTTATTTTAAGGTGGTTCTTTAAAGATATCTCCCGAGTTGATGCTGCACGGCAGCTTCTGGCTCCGGGAAACACTCAGGGCTCCTTCATGATCAGAGAGAGCGAAACCTCCAAAGGTACTGAGAGATGCGACGCTGCTAACTGTAATGGATGACAAAAACGATATGTGTGAATCAGAAAAACTGATGTTTAAAAAACGTGATACTGTTTACAAGAACAGCTAACCAAACGCTATATCATAAATGCAGAAATGTGATGATTTACTCTGACGTTTTCTTTATTAACTACAGTTCCTTTTCAAGTGCACTCACAAAGGTGTACCCAAGTGCATTTTACACATAAACCAAGGTCATCAAACACTACTCCAGTGAAACGCAGAATTTGACAATCCTTTTATCCAGAACAAATTATATTAAAACGTATGCCTTTGTTTATAAACGCCTTTTATTAAAATCCATTTCATAATACTGATATATTATCCGTTGGCGACGGTTTACTTAATTCCATCTCCAGGCTCCTACTCCCTGACCGTGAGAGACTTTGACCAAGAGCAAGGAGACATCGTCAAGCACTACAAGATTCGCAATCTAGACAATGGCGGGTACTACATCACGCCAAGGATAGGGTTCAACAACCTGACAGAACTCGTGCAGCATTATATGCGTAAGTATTCAGGGACTGTATGGCTGATATCTAATGTTTAATCGGTTCAATTAAACGATTTAGAACAGGGTTGGAACAAAGACCAGGAGTGGAAGGTCTAACTTCAGACAACCTTGCAATAAAATATAACAGACTCCTATAACAAACTTTCATTTAGTGAAACAGCCACATTCACTTTACAAAAGCAAAACTTTAGTACAGTAAAATAATCTACAGTGCAGCCACCCTTTGCAAGGAATGCACCAGCCAGCACACCATAAAACAAATGTTATATGTTCCAAAACCGATGTAAAAATACATGAAGGTAAAGGTTAAAGTTGCTGCTGTTAAGGTGAGTAGTGAGTGAAAACTGGCTTGTTCTAATTGTCCTTCACTCCCTGTTGCCCCCCCCCTTCCCCGACTGCGCAGAAAACTGTGACGGGCTTTGCACGCGGCTGGTGAAGCACTGCCAGAACCGCGTGCCTCAGAAACCCTGGTGGCAGGACGAGTGGGAGATCCCCAGAGAGACCCTGAAACTGGAGAGTAAACTGGGGGCCGGCCAGTTCGGAGAGGTCTGGATGGGTAGGTGACTTTCCTCTCGAAGGATTCAAATGATGAGTGTATGGAATCTTGCGTACATAAGAACGTAAGACAGTTTGGCCCATCAGTGCTCGTCCGGTTTCCCAGTAGCTGATGGATCTTAAAGGATCCAATCGATTCAGCATCAATAATATAGCTAGGTAACCCATCCAACCCCTTTAGTTTATTAAAAAAAGTGAAACCTGGAAGTACTAATGAAAACTGCACTATAACTAGACAGGCTAAACACTTGTATTTTCTGCATTTCTGCATGTAATTACTATTCTGTCCAATTAGCAGATTCCTAAGCAATTACTTTGCAGTATTAATTAGAAAAACACTGATATAGCACCAGATATAGTTGTTTGGCTTGGCCAGTTTGAAGATCCTAGTTGACCGCAGTATTAGAACCTGAGAATACCCAGCATGCAGCAGTGTGGTAGCCATGTGCTGCTTGACAAACGTGTTTGTTCATCAAAGATAACATCAAGCTGTGAAGTGCTGGTGAAGGACTGTATTGTAGTTGTATTGTGACGTTACTGTGCTGCTGACATTTACAAAACTGAAGCACTATGGAAGTGAGATGCTTTCGAAATAGAGAACTGCTGCGCCTGTTTACACAGATACAGAGCCAGCGGCCATCTTTGTGACTGAGAACAGGATCTAAGCAGGATCTGCCACACTGAAACTCCTTAACCTGCTCTACCAAGGACCTCCCTCCACCATGTTGTGTATTGCGTTTAAAGCTTGATAAATCCCCATGTATCAATAGAATTAAAGATCGTCGGCTGCATTTAGACAACGCTGATTAAAACAAACCCCTTTCTCAGTTCTCTTTTCCTGGTGCACAGTAAATACAATGTGGCTGTAATTGATGAACCGTGCCCTCACCAAGCCTGCTTTAGCTTGGCTATCAATACCATGAGATAATGACCGCAGAGACGAATCACATTGGTTAGTAAGTGAGTACTGTAAGTAAGATATTCATTCTAGACAGGGTGTGTGTGGTCATTGTGCAATAAACCATTACATATACATTACTACACACCCTCAAAGACATGGTATACCAAAAGATATACATCATATTGAGCTCACAAACAGTCGAGCCCGTCTTTAGCCTTCAGGCTGCAAGCATAGATTGACATTTCCTTCTTATTTATTAGGATGGAGAGCAATTGAACTATAAAACACTATCTGGGCTAAAAACAGTAAGGAAAGGAGGTTTGTTTTTAATACAAGTTGTATATCTTTATTTCAGCATCACTTCCTTTGCACTGGCACAACAAAGCTCTGTTTTAAATATTAAAATGGAAATATCTAGTTTTTCACAATTTCCACTTTTACAGAGCATGAGCTTCGCTTCTCCGAAAGAAACGTCTCCAAAGAATTGAAAACAAACAACGACCACATTATATTCTTTAGAAACGTTCAGCAAAAGCAAACGTTGTTTAAAGAAACAGACTTCAGAAGAAGCCGCCGGCCACAGAATTCTGTAAAAGAACAGCAACGTGGTGTGACACTAACAATACTCCCTGTTATTCTTTACTCCAGGTGGCCTTTTTGATTTGATCACAACCCACCTGATTTGATTGTATTTTATTGTAATTCTAATTCACAATCTTTTTTTTTTAATCCTTCAGATGTTTTTTTTTTCCCAGCTATTATTAATTTTTTCCTGTATGAAAGCGTTATAGAAAGGACAGGGCGATTGTATCCACTTTTAATCTCCTGTCCTCGCTTGCAGGTTTGTACAACAACGACCGGAGGGTTGCCATTAAGAGTCTGAAGGCTGGCACCATGTCTCCTGCTGCCTTCCTGGCCGAGGCAAACCTGATGAAGCAGCTGCAGCACCCCAAACTGGTGCGCCTGTACGCCGTGGTGACAGAGGAGCCCATCTACATCATCACTGAGTTCATGGAGAACGGTAACTACAAATCAACCATCTCATGCATGGCCGCCTCATATGGGCACGGATTAAAAAAAAAAAAAACTCTCACCTTGTCTTTGAAACGCATTGAACTGCTTCTCCTGGCAACTAACCCCTAGGATTACATATGAATTATAGCACCCATATTCAAATAGTAGCTTTTGAAACACGCCCAATAACAGAACGAATAAAACAGACAAAGAAAAACAGTCTTTCCCAGTGTAACCGGCAGTGCTGTCACAGTGCTGTTACAGATTCCGTCCCGTCGGTGAGATGAGGTTAACAACTCTAAAACCAAGAATGCAGACGAGCCCGGCTCTTTTGCACTGTGGTTAAGACTCTTGGATCGCCGGTGGTTCGCGCTCAGCACCTGAGTTATCTAGCGGGCGATGCATGTTGACCAGGGTGTTAATGCAAAGATACTGGTTGTTAATACACCATGGGGTTTAAAATAGGATATTGAACGCTCCACTGATTGATTGCAGTGATGAGCGAGGTCATTATACCCCAGACCCTGCTTCTTTAGTGACACTCTTGGTCCACTTGTATGTACAATTAAAGTATGAATAATAAGGCTCGACAATACCGCATGGTATTTACAATATACACTTTAAATATACTGAAGCTGGCATTCAATTACACACTCCATGATAGTTTGTCAATGTCAATACAATGTATAATACGACACACACATAGGTCACAGATCTCTACCTTAACACTGGAAGACGCTGGAAGTGTGGCAGTTTGAAACAGTTTTCATGTGCATGTTTGTAATCATCCTGAATCCTTTGACTCACATTTCCCTGTGGTATGCAAGCTCTAGAACAAAGGGAAGTTCCACCCTGTCCACCGTGTAAAATAAGAACTTGTTATTCACTTTTGTTATTGTTCGTGATGTAACCCCTATTGACCTATCCTGCAATTAAAGTAGGGCAGGTTTCCAGAACTGACGCAGAGGAGACCATTGTCAGAATAGGCGTTGGTTCAGTTGTCTTGTCAGGAAAAGTAAGTAAGAAAGTCACTGCTGCCCCTAAAATAGAAATGCAGATATATATAGATAAACTGCTGGTCAAACCTATACATAAACCCAAATCAAGGTTTCGGTATGTAGTCCAATGCTGGTTTTCAATTTTTAAACCAAGGGACTTTTTTTTTTTTTTTATTGTTCAGAGTATAGTGTTCTCATTAACCCTTTAAAACCAGTGATATTTGGTATCTCTGAACTGCATTTAATAATGAATAGGGTTTTTAATTGAGACCTTTCCTTTCAATTGAATAATTAGAGCATGTGAAGGAATGATGATCTTATTAATCACACTTAGCCACACTTTACAGTCTGCACATCACGACTAATGAGATGTTTCAGTGTTCACCGAAGAAGAAAGTGGATTTAAATATTTTTGTAGACTGAAAAAAACATCTTACAGTGCGTGCAATTGTTAGTTAACTTTATAAAGAAGTTTGTTAACTGTTTTTTGTCGGTGGTAATGCGGTCAGTGATTAAGGGAAAACAGAAAACATTTGTCTGCTTAGTTTTGTTTCTCATAAGAGCTCCCACAAAAATAATTTCCCGCAATGCAAAGGAAGATACTGGAAGCAGCGGGCGTTATATTTCTGTCACTTGCAGAACAAAGCATTATGTCTTCCGTTACTACTTAGTTACTAGAAAGGTCAGGACACTGTAACTGAACAGCAGAGGCACGCCACCTTATCCTGACCTTGGCATCTGCACTGTTTATTATCTGATTGTTCTATATATAAAAACATAAAACCCTTATTCTGTAGTAACACTGTCTCAAGGCCTTTCCTGAAGACATTGCAGTCAGTCGTCTCTAGGCATTTCCTGTATGAAATATGATGCATTTTTGACGCCTATATGATGAATTTAGTTTAGTGTCAGTGCTGTATTTGTCCGGCTACATTTAGAAAGCACTTACGCTACAAAGACCGGTAGGATGTCTTCTTGCGCTGTGACTGAGTTTGTATTTTAATGGTTACATGTCATTAAAGCATGTTTGGAGATCATGCTTTTGTACACGGCCACACAGTTTCACTGGAGTGTTAGATTAACTTCATGCATCACCCACTGGCTTCTTGGAACTTCTTACACTGTGGTTTAAATCTTTATAGAATATATATATATATATATATATATATATATATATATATATATATATATATATATAGCTTGATCATATAAAATAAGTGCATGGTAATGTATTCATTTGTATAGGATACCATTAAAAAAACTGATTAATAACATATATATATATATATATATACACTTGATATAGACTTCGAAACATATTAAAAGGGGGCTGATTTGATCATTCTATACCCTACAGAGTTAAGTCACAGCTGTTTTTTTATTCTATACCCCACATAGATAAGCCACAGCTGTTGATAATCTATCTCAGCATGGTATGCAGTAGGTTGTTCAAATCAACCCCTAACTTTTCTTTCTCCCATGGTGTCAGAATATTATTGGCACCATCATAAACTGACTTACTGGTTAACGTTTCCTTGTATGAAACGTTGCTGTAGTACAAACTTAGACTCCCATATGTCATGTATTTCATAGTATACCGCATTACCGGGCATGCATTACAAACAAAGCCTTTCTACAGTAATGATAAATGCAGCAAATGGAACTTGCATTCCGACTGCCTATCTTTAGCAGTTCCGGTCGTAATGATTTGTTTTAAAACTTTAAGTTTGTGATTCGATGTGTCCTTCAATTCCAGGCAGCCTTGTTGATTTTCTCAAGACTACTCAAGGCGCGAAATTGACCATGAATATACTCATAGACATGGCATCACAGGTAAGTGCACAATAGTTTTTCTTCTTCTTTGTATGTATCGTGACCCCTAGTTACCCTTGTTAAATAATAACAGGTGGCTTTTTAAGCTGGTAAAAGACAGCTTTGTACAATGCATGGAAAAGAAAGTGTGTTTAAACTTAAATACTGCAGATAATTACTTTCTTTAGACCAAACACTGTATCTGCTTTGCAACGGCATGCAATTTGGAACTGTGAAATTTACCAGGTCATTCTGTTGTATACATAACATACATACAATAATAGCATCCTTTTACTGCGCTGTGCCTCTGCTTTGCGTGTTTATCAGAGAAATAGGACGACATGATTTGTACTACGTCATGTCCTTGCAGACAGTAATCAAGTTTCTTTATCATTAAAACTCATACGAGATACAAAGAAAATGTGCTGTCAATGTCACCGTGGTCGGGTGTGTGAAGTATGGATGGTGTTTCGAGGAAGGTGTTGCACTTCTCCTTGTGCCAGTTGCATACTCAACACTGCAGCTTTAGAATCTGGCAATGAGAGGTAGAGAGTGAGGGAGATGGCAAGAGCACAATCCTGTTGCGGCTGAGACCGGTGGAGGGGAATGGGAGAGGATTGGAGGAGAAGGCTGGCCCAATGCATGTGTAGTACAGTATGGAGTGAAGGGGTTGTTATAAGCAGCCCTGTGGTGAATTCACAGATTAGGGCAGAAAGTAACAGTATAGTGGACCTGCGCTTTTTCCTGAAGTCTTGACGCTATTCAATCGTACTTCCAGACAAAGGAGGATACGACTCAAACACACACCACTTATCAAAAGTGAGTAAACTGCCATGTTTCTTTAGTTTGTCTGATTGTGTAAAATTACACGTACTGTAGCAATGAGTCTCAAATTGCCATTATGACTCACAAAGAAAAAAGGGGATCCCCTTTTTCATCATAGCATTTTGTTTTACTGACAGAACATGTTACAGGAAATACCTACAGATCTGACATTTCCACTGGGGGCTTAAGTGGCAGTAAAATATTGCAAAACTATTTTAAAAACGACACCGGTGCAGCGTAAAAGAGACCACAATGGGGACGAGGGTGTTCACAATCACTCTGAAAGGTTCTGATTCTGTTTCTCCAACAATGATTTAGAGCTTTCTCTAAATGGCTTGTGCCCTTCCTAACGGCAGATAAATAATGTGACACCGTGACCTTTCAACTCTGCTGTCGCCACCTGTCTCTGTGCTATACCTGGGTCGACAGAGTTGAAAGGTCACTGATCTGAGACAAGAAATGACAGTCCTGTGTTCAAAAGCATGCTCTGCTGCAAGCAAGACCACACACCTTTAAATCTATTGTCAGAAGCAGGTGAAAAGTGGACTGCAGATTTTAAACGTGCACCACTTTACTGAAGCAATGCAATTGTAGTAAAGTTAATCTGCACTTGTATTAATCTACTGTATGTAATGCACTTTAATGCAGTGTGTTGATTACATAATGTAGATAGCAAAACAAACTGTAATTAAGTGGTTTGCTACAAAGTAACTATCTTCCAAAACATGGATTTGTTTGGATTTTGCTAAATTATAGGGCATTTGGAATCTCTTGTGATAACAGGACACGGTACAGTTTCTGTTAACAAATGTCACAAAGGCATTCACAGCAAGTACAGCCTCCAGCCGAATGACTGATTCATTCAAACTGAATTGAGTGGACTTGGCGACTGCCTTCTCCCTTCTCTCTTATTGTCGAAAGAGATGTGCTACCGTGCAGTTTGGGAGGGTTCAGTCCGCTCAAACTGTGCTGAATGATTTCTGTTATAAGAATGTGCGCAGGAACTACCAGTAAACTTAAAAAGGATAGCTTTTGCTTTAGAATTGCCAGCTCTGCTTTACACAAGATGTAGTGTATTTTTTTTTCAAATCCTTACCAATGCTTGGTTGATTTCCCATACTTTATTTAGAATAAAAACTCGGATTAGACCCACTCAGAACACTGTCATCTCCTAGTGCTCTTGCTAAAAAATAATGTGATATCTTGTAACAATTGTAAGTCGCCCTGGACAAGGGCGTCTGCTAAGAAATAAATAATAATAATAATAATAATAATAACATGCTGTAAGCTGCTCTCAATTTACATTTTCAGTGTCAGGGTTTTTTAAAGTGGGTCACATTCAAGCCACAGGTGGTCCTGCTTGAATCTGTAGGGAGTCACGTGACGCGTTTGTGAAGCCGTATGAGAAATGAAAACCATAAAAATGTTGGCTTGTGAGGCTTCCTGTCTTTATGTTATCAGAGCCCAGCTCAAGAAAACATCTGCCAAATATACACAAGTTAAAAACGTTTTTTTTTTTCTTTTCTTTCTTCATAGTTTGTAATTCGTTGTACGTTCTCAGTCTTGTTCTACAAAAAAGGCTGTAGGAGTTTGTGAGCTGTGTTTAGCAAGGGTGCAATAGGGAAATGGGATGCTGAGCTGTTGGTTACAGAATGGTCACTCTGATGACATCCTGACCTCTGATAATCTTGAATCTATAGTGAAACTACTTCCTTATACACTTCTTGTTTTCAAATAAAAACGCATAGCTTAATACAAAACTGTGGCACACCTTTCGTGATTGCTACAGCCTGAATCATTTTATTTGAAAGCACAGAACCATCCTTACCTGTGGACACACATGACTTTGTGAAGCTTTTATGACTGAGATCTTTACCAGTACCACTATTTGTGTCAGAAGGACCCCTACTGTCCGAATGTTTTAATACACATATTGAAACAAATTCAATAACAAAAAAAAAAGTGTCAAAAAAGCAGAGGCATTCGAGGGTTATTGGTCAGGAGGGTCAAGGGCCTGTCTGTAAATGTCAAGCACAAGTATCGAGACTAACTACCAATTACAGATTTAGTAATAAAACAAACAAACGCCAGGGGTTTATTATTGTAAAACTTTAATTTAAATAATTTACAACCTATAAAACATGTTACTATTGTGCAGAGAACACTTTTCAGTGATAATACACGACGCTCGCGTCAGCTTTGGGTTAGTAGCTGGGCCCCTGGTACGCCCCTGGGCCTAGTCAATTGTCTGAGGCCAGCCCTGGCTTGTGGAAGGCTTTCAGACTGACACTTTGGTTTTCTGTTCAAGGTTGCAGAGGGAATGGAGTTCATTGAAAAGAAAAACTACATCCACCGTGACCTCCGGGCCGCCAACATTCTTGTTTCGGAGGAATTAATCTGCAAGATAGCTGACTTCGGATTGGCTAGGATCATTGAAGACAACGAGTACACAGCAAGAGAAGGTACGCTCAGAACACTATTAATGTAGGGGCCGATTTGCTGTTTTGAGTGCATGTAAGTAATATACTACATGCCAAGGGAAGCATGCCAGACTGTGAGGCAGGGAAGCAGCGTTGAAAAGCAGCATGTCACAGAGGGTTATTTCAGAAAATAAAGAGTATATATATATATGTGCGTGCTGTTCTGTGATGCGAGCAGCAGACCCTGGGTGGTGAGAAGAAGCCGGAAGTCTGAAGCGAGCTTGGGGGGGGAGTGTTCCTGTCCCCCCTCCCCGTGAGAAACCACAGGATACCACATTGTTTCTGTAGCGCTCATAGAATGCTGCTGAATGCTCTTCCAGCCAACTGTAGCCTTTTCAAGCTGTAGCTGAGGTCTGGCTGCAGAGCTGAGCGCTGAGCGCTGTACCCGGCAGCAGCAGCACCTGCACTTCTTATATAAAAAACAAACACTCCTTAACTGTAGCTTATTCACCCTCCTCCCCCTCAATACACCAATCTCTGCATGATTCCTCCCTTTTCTCTCAATCCTGAGACAGATAATATGCTACATACTGTACATTTTTAGCCTGAATTTATTAAAAAAAAAAAAAAATGTAATAAAAAGTTCTTAAACTACAGGGAGCCCAGCAGGCAACCAGGTAGGTGGCAGGAAAAGGGCACTTTTCTCCTATTATAGGGCACGCATTAAAACACAGCTCTAGTTTGCCTGAAGTAGTGTACATCTATGCCTTTTAAATGACACAGTATTTAGACCTGTAATTAGTTTGTCCAAGAGCTCCCCCTAGTGTCAAAACACCCATATGCAGGCAGAACACCCCTCCTTGAATCAGAATGCAAAGTCTCACCTGCATCCATGTTCCTTGTTTTTTTTTTTTTTTTTTTTTTTAACCTGTTCCTGTTCTTGGTTTTGTTTGCACTTTTACTAATTTACAAGAAAATATGATAACCTTAAGAAAAACCCTTCTGGTTTTTTTTTGTGGTTTTTTTGGTTCAGGTGCTAAATTCCCTATTAAGTGGACCGCGCCAGAAGCCATAAACTTCGGCACCTTTTCAATAAAGTCGGACGTCTGGTCTTTTGGAATACTCCTCACCGAGATAGTTACATACGGTCGGATTCCCTATCCAGGTAATTCAACTTAAGCCTGTTGCGTATTCAGTACATATAGCATACCATGTAGGGTACCCATCCTACACTAACAGCTCTACAACAAGTAGGCTTTCTTGTTACTGGACCTAGAGTGGGGTGAAAATCATCTTGTATCTTACAGCACCTCTACAATAATGTATAGCTAAATAGGAATAATTAAACAAACCGGCTAATCTTAAACAGCATCTTGGTACAGGTGCGTGATATAAGTTATTTGATATATTCTTCTTCTTGTTTAGATTCATTTTATTTATTTATTTATTTATTTGTTTCTGTTTCATGGAGACTTTTTAAACAGAGCAATCAGAATGATGTCTAAACTCCAAGCACATCAAAGTGTAACATCTAGTATATGTGTACATCAGTAAATAAAACTGCATTGAAGAAAATGTGGTGTACCTTACGTCCAATGGAGGCAGCGTGCTGCAGGGGGATAGGTAATGGCTACACTGGTGTACCAGATGTGTACTCGGTTAACATGTCTGAGAGCTGATTTCACCTTTAATGAATGCATTTGATCTTTGCACCAGGAATGACGAACCCGGAGGTAATTCAAAACCTGGAAACAGGCTACAGAATGCCCCGTTCAGAAGCCTGCCCCACGGAACTGTATGACATCATGAATCTCTGCTGGCAAGAGAAACCGGAGGATCGCCCGACCTTCGAGTATCTCAGGAGCGTCCTGGAGGACTTCTTCACAGCCACCGAAGCTCAGTACCAGCAGCAACCTGCCTGAACAGAAACGCTCCTTCACAGAAAACTATAGACTGCAGTTTCAGTGCCCTTCGTTTACTACTGTTGTGCTATGATTGAAAAGGACGAGTCAGAATGGGCCGTGCATCATCCGAATGGCTGTTTTCTTTCTGTTTTTTCAAAAGTTTTTATGAACTTCACAAATCACTGAAAATGAATTGTGTTGTTTTTCCGCACTGCTTTATTATCAGTTTTAGTTTGTTTATAACATGCACCAGAATCTTATTTTATATATATCACTGTTAATGTATATTTTTTGTTTGGGTCTAGTTTCATTTTTCACACACACACACACACAAAAAAACCCTGATCAATTTATTTTTGAACAAGGGAAGCAGTAAGCATGTGCAAATATTAGTTATGTTATTGCTAGCTGTGTACATGTTTGTATGTGTTTTATTTTTTTAGATATTCAAATAGTACCCAAATTACATTTTTTTATCCATCTGAAAAAAAGGGAACTGCTTTTAATCACTGAACCGTTCATGGAAAACACAATATAACACCCGAGCTTATGTGTAAAATGATTGGAACGTTTTATAATTGCTATCCTTGCTTTCTTTTTCTTTGAATAAAATGCCATTCCTAGATTAGTAAGCTGGTTGCGATTAAATACTTTGTTGGATATACTGTAGTTTAAATGGTCTGTGTTTATTATAAATACATTTATGAATGCATTACTGACCAAGCATGCCACTGGAAGAGGGTGAAATGACCAGAGAGGGTGAAAGTCTACAGTCAGTACTTACTGATTCATTGCAATCACAAGAGGATCAGGTTGGATGAGATTTCTTCAAAAATCCTTGAAATTCAGACATCCCACTTCAGTGTCAAGTCACAAGAAACACTCATGCGATTTGGTCAAAGTATTAAGTAAACTGTAATACTATAGTAAATAACTATATTTTGATTGTTAATAATATTTAAATTAACAATATACACTTTTGATATTAAGTGTTCTATTTAAAAAGAAGCCAGCAAAAGACTTGAACTTTTTTTTTTTTAAAACAAACAAACAAAAAAAACTCATGACTGCTTTATGAACTGGGCCCAACATTTCTACTTCAAAATCTAATTTATAAGACCAGGCTGTCCATCTGAAAGGTCAGAGGTCCAGCAATGGCCCTGCTTGAAAAAAAGACAAATCTTAGAAAAAGGTAAATCACAAGCTTCATTATTTTATGTCAGAACATGTTAAGCACACTTATGAGAAATCTGTGAACTTTAAAAGTTATGATTATACTGTAAGAGGTGGAGAAAATATTAGAACCTGTGTCAATTAACATAACAAGCCAAATGGTTCTGGACATAAAACCTCCAAGAACTGGTGCTCTGGATGGCCCATACCAAGTTTCATCACAACTTGAGATGCAGGTAATGTTGCAAGTTTGACCGAATGATGTGCTGGGGTAGGACAAAAAATGGGAAGAGCCACAATATGTAGCACACACTTGCACACCTGTTGCATGACTATTTTGTTATGAAAAAGGAATGGCCTGACATGCATTCTGTAATATAAAAACGATGTATCTCCCTGTTACAAATACAGAGGCCTGAGGTTGGCATGTGCTTCCTCATCAAAGACTGTGCAAATGTCTGTTTTTAAAGGGGGAACAGTCTCAAAGCTAGAACAGAATGGCATTTATCTTCTTTAAATATCAGTGCTATGGAAAGTGTTTTTAATTATCTACCTAACTTTTGTATGGCAACCTCTGCGGTAGTTCCATCTCCTGTTAATGCCAGAATGCCTTTGTTATGGGTTGGGATATAACAAAACACACACACACACACACACACAGAAAAAGGTTGAATCTTGCAATTTAGCTACACTGCAGATTACCACCTGTCAATCAAAGAGAAACAAGGCCCCGCCCATTACCAATATAATGGAAACCATGCAGTTCTAACCACCGTGTTCGTTGCCATTTTGGTCCACGATACGCATTTTAATTTATGTGAAAGAGTTCGTTTATAACGAATCTATATGCTTTTGGTATCGTGCAGTTGTTTTTTGCGTTCAATATGACTAAAAATAATTATATCAAGTTTGGAGCGACAGATTTATATTTTAGAATTTGGATAAGTTTTTTTTTTCACAAAATTCGATTTATTTAGCCGTAAGCCCCACCTCACCTGGAGTCACTATATCAAGAATATGTCAGTGATTGGGGAGCAATATAATATATATTTGGAAACCCCAGGGAAATTAGCTAAAAATTAGCTAGCTGAAAAATAAATAGTTAACAAATGTCAATGGAATTGCAGAAGGACATGCCCCGTACCTGAATGATACGTTTTCGATGAAAATTAACGTCATTGTGGCTCCAATAGACGGCTTCAGCGTGTATTAAACTATTCATCAGAAAGAGCCAAAATGGCGAACATAGGGAAACAGTTTCATAACAGCCGCCACTCTAACGACGCTCCATCGTCGCCGAACCCATAAACGATTGGTTGAAACTCTGAATATTTAAATATCCCGGGGACCATTCTCTATTCTGATTCGTCAAGGGGCTGTCAATCTAGGTGCCGGCAACAGTTAGGCTGCGGATGGGGTAGGTTGGTCGTTCCTGGCTGAATTTGGAGGTAAAATGGCGCTGACTTCTCAAGGAACAAAGAAGAAAGTTTGTTATTATTATGATGGTAAGAATAAAGTTCAAGTCAAATGGGCACATTTGTGCAGCGGAATGTGCCGGGACATGTTTGTGAAAATTCGCGTTTAAGTGTTTTTTTTAATTGAGTCTACAATGAAGATAAGTGGCGTTAGACAGCCATGCAGCATCTCCTGTGTTTATTGGTCGGTAAAATGGGCACTGTTCTTAGTTTACGGTAATAATATTATAATAAGGAAGAGCATGTAATATAAAAAAAAAAATAGATTTTTTTAAACAATTTTTTTTATCAATAATAATTGTAATTTACGGGTGTTTTGTGCTATTATTTTGTGCATATATTTTATGTTCTCTGGTTGTTACTGGTTAAATGTGCTGACATGATCTGTAGCCGTTTTATTCGATAACATTTTTAATTATAACGATCACTGTATCGCTTATTCAAAGTATGGTCCCTTTTGAATGTCATTTACTGTAATTATTTTTTTGTGGGGGTGGAGTATTGTAGCTGAAAAAATGCTTTTAAATATGATTGTCTAAAATGAAATCATTTTCTTTTCTCCATTGTTACTGAGCAGTCCGATTATTTGTTGTCGGGAATTGATTTACGTAAGTTTGTCAACATTATTAAAATAACGCTTTGTATTGATTTAGCCAGTGTGTGGGTGGTCTTTTAATTTTTTGTGGGACCAGTAAATGTCTTTATCTGTACCCGATTTCACCTCGTGTTTGTGTTCTAGTTTTTGCTTTTAATTCCCCCTGGCTTAATTTAACAATAATAAACAATGTGTTCAACCTTGACTTTTGTATTGGGTGATGGAGAAATAAAGTAATGTCAGCATTGATTAGTGTCGAGTTGTCACGTAGGCAAATCAAAGCTGTGTGATGCCTGAGGTGCAGAGACACACAGCCTTCGATATTTGGTTGTTCCTTCCGTGTTTTACCTGTTTAACGAATGCGTTTATCTTGTTGGATTATTTGTTTTAGTTGATACTGTTCAAATAAATCCAGGGGAACGATGGGCATAATTAGCCTATATCCCCTTTGAAATAACGTGGGTACCAGCTTCATTTATTTTAACACATAAAAAATGGTTACTGTTGTAGTGAATATGATGATTGGTTGTTCAGAGTTATTTGGGCAAATTGGTATTGAAATACTAATCGTGGCATTCTTTACTGCAGTGGAAAATGGATGAATCTGTGGGTGTTTTAAACGTTTACATTTCTATTAAGGTTTGGCCTTTGCCAGCTGTAGTTGCAAGGTGTGTGCTTTCTATATGGTTTGTTCACCAGACAGTAATCCTTTTTCATCTACACATTTTTGGAAACGTGTAGTCTTGCTCACTGGTCAAAGTAAGCCATTATTGGAGTTATATGGCTTTTCTGGTTGGTTACAAACTCCCAATATATTGAAGGTGCCTGAAGTTCAAGATATAGACTAAATTGAACTTTGAACTTGCCTAATGGCTGAAAATGTGCTTTGTGTTACATTGGCTAAGTCATAAGTATCAGACTCCTGGAATGCTGATCAAACTTCAACTATTGAGGTTCCATCACCACAAGTGTCTTGGGCTTGCCTTTTGTCTGCGATTTGATGAATTCTCAGTATAACCAACGTACCATTTTCATGGAATGGCTCTTATGCAGAAAATGGAAATATGTTTACTCCAGAGGTTTTATTTCTGGCTATAAAATGCAAGCAGAGAATTCAGTTTTGTGCTTTTTCTTCCAGGGGACGTTGGGAATTACTACTATGGACAAGGGCATCCAATGAAGCCCCACAGAATTCGTATGACCCACAACCTGCTGCTCAACTATGGACTGTATAGAAAGATGGAAATTTATGTAAGTACTACACTTGGCATAGGAATGGCTTTGGGCAAATGTTGATCTTGCAGTGAGTGAATTCAGTAGACAGAAATGTGGGCGAGGCAGTGCTAGTCTTTGTGCTTGGGAGATGCCTAATTTTAAAACTGGCATGGATAATGAAGACTGTTTTCAAAACCTCTTGCATGAATTTCATTAAACTTGCCATAGACATTTGTTGCATGCTGCCAGACTTGCGATGCTACTACCTGAGCTATTGATAAACCTGTGCCTGTTCTACATGGTGGCGTTCCAGGTCTTATGTGTTTTTCTGTTATTTTCCAGCGGCCACACAAGGCAAACGCAGAGGAAATGACAAAGTACCACAGCGATGACTATATAAAGTTCCTGAGGTCTATCCGACCTGACAACATGTCCGAGTACAGCAAGCAGATGCAGAGATGTAAGTACTTGTGCTCGTTTACGGTGTGTTGTAGCAAAATAAAAATAACGCTGTCCTCCAGCAGCAAGACACAGACCTGTTTAAACAGAAGCTTGTATACTTGTGCAACAAGTTTATGAATTGGATCTGAAGTAGGAATTCATCATTCATGTTTCAAAGTAATTGCCTAAACAATACTGGTTTAATGAAATATTTACTGTTTGGAGTGCATGTGTCTGAACCTGCTGTCTTTGCAATGTCTTTACAGTTAATGTAGGAGAAGATTGTCCTGTATTTGATGGTCTGTTTGAATTCTGCCAGCTGTCCACTGGTGGATCAGTAGGTGAGTCCTTATTATTGGTGCTGAAAGATTAATTGCTTGCATTAAACTCATTCATTTAAAAAAAAATTGCAAGATCATGATGAAAGCAACATTTGCGTAGGTTTAAAATGTACATTTAATACTTTTGTTTATACTCTTTGTGAAAGTAAATCCTTTAAGAGAAGAGCACAAAGCTTCCCTATTCTTTCTATCTATATTAAAATCTTGTTTCATGTGTCTAAGGTTCTTTTTTTAAACTTTTTTTTTTGATTGTTTGTTTAAGCGATACGTTTCTTTCTGTTGTAGCCGCAGCAGTAAAGCTAAACAAACAGCAGACCGACATTGCTGTCAACTGGGCTGGAGGTCTGCATCACGCCAAGAAATCTGAAGCCTCTGGATTTTGCTACGTTAATGACATTGTTTTAGCCGTCCTTGAGCTGTTGAAGTAAGTGCAAGATTCACTGTTGATTTTGTCAGAGAGGATGACTCAGAATGCTTGAAACAGTGAATGATTAACTAGACTGGAGAATGCTACAAATCACGTTTTGCAGGTGAATTAAATTTGTATGTATATAGAGAATGCAGCTCAAGAGAATGAGAAAGAATCATTCAGATGTCTAGTTCATTCTTGGGTAATTGATGTGGTAGAAAATTGCTTGACTTGCTTTCTCACTGTTTAGGGTTGATTTTGTATCCATTCAAGGTGTGCAAGGCTCTGAAAGATTATGACGCTTGTTGATGCTGGCTGTGTTTCCTTTCAGATACCATCAGAGAGTCTTGTACATTGACATTGATATCCACCATGGAGACGGCGTAGAAGAAGCTTTCTATACAACAGACCGTGTCATGACTGTATCGTTCCATAAGTATGGAGAGTACTTCCCAGGAACCGGAGACCTCAGAGTAAGTAGGACATCTGCTCTTGTTACCCTTTTCCACTAATGGGGATTTAGAGTTGTGTGTTTAGAGGTCAATTGAATACAGTATTAGGGCCTCTTCTTGTATTCTCTGATTGATTGCTTCAAGAAATTGGAATCCCAGCACAAGAAGTAGAATTTTCAATAGTAGTTTGGTTAAATAATGAGCAGTCACTATTTAAATTATCCATTGCATTGCACTTTGATCCATTCCAAGCTTTACTGTGCTTTTCAATAGACACTTCCAAGCTTGAATGACCTCAAGGCTCGCCACACAGACTGGAGTAGCCCAAACAGCAATGCAATCAGTGTTTCCATTCCTGTTAAGTTTATCAAATTTCAGTAAAAAAACAAACTTTTTTTGTTGTTTTTTTACAGGATATTGGAGCAGGCAAGGGCAAGTACTATGCTGTGAACTACCCACTCAGGGACGGAATAGATGACGAATCCTATGAAGCCATATTCAAACCAGTAAGTGCTCATATAGCTATACTTCTGTTTGTTGACTTGAATATTGTTTTAAATTGGTATAGTATAAGTGAGTGTTAGAACTCTGATCCACTATCTTGCCACAACTCTTTTGAAAAGACTATTAAGGAGATTTGTAACCTTGCATAATAAAATGAATAATTTAGCATTTTCTTTTATTTATTTCCTTTCTTCCAAAGGTACAGTTACTCAGGTTTAATAGACTGGTCTTGTTTTCCATCCTAAATGGATTGTTGTTCACTGCAGATCATGTCTAAGGTGATGGAGATGTACCAGCCTAGTGCCATTCTGCTACAATGTGGCGCTGACTCGCTATCCGGAGACAGACTGGGCTGCTTCAACTTGACCATCAAAGGTACGTAGATGGGAAGAAAGCCAGCAAACGTATTCTAAATCAGAGCTTGAAAACTAGGGTGGCTTGGTCTCGCTCTGTTGAATAACTTTTACTGAAAATGCAGTGATGGTTGCTTTGTAGCATATTGGTCGAGGGTCATACAATTGAGCACCTCAACTGGACAAAAGGTTTGCAATTTGGAGCACCTTACTACATATTAATTATTTTTTTGTAATTTTAATTAAGGGCATGCCAAGTGTGTGGAATACATGAAGAGCTTTAACCTGCCCTTGCTGATGCTGGGAGGAGGAGGCTACACT
This sequence comes from Acipenser ruthenus, assembly GCF_902713425.1. Classification (NCBI taxonomy): domain Eukaryota; kingdom Metazoa; phylum Chordata; class Actinopteri; order Acipenseriformes; family Acipenseridae; genus Acipenser; species Acipenser ruthenus. Next base: position 2,073,409 of record NC_081211.1, read on the forward strand.
ATTCGCAATGTGGCCAGGTGTTGGACATATGAAACCGCTGTAGCTCTGGACACTGAAATTCCAAACGGTGAGTTTTGCCAATCAGACATTCTGAGATCACTGACCTGCAGGGGAAACTTCAAGAGAAACTTCTGTGTTATGTGAAACTTTTTGTAATGTAACAAACTGATTTCTGGTTATACTACGTGTGTTTTGAAAAGTTTTTCGCAACTTTATTTTTCCAGAGCTGCCATATAATGACTACTTCGAATACTTTGGTCCTGATTTTAAACTCCACATCAGCCCTTCAAACATGACAAACCAAAATACTAATGATTATCTGGAGAAGATCAAGTAAGTGCTGAAAGCCTTTGTGCTTTCATATTTGGTTTTCTTGTCATCACTGTTTTAATGTCTTCCATACATGACCAATACATTTTTCTGAAGTCCAGATTTTAAAACCCTTCTGAAATGCCCTTGTTTCTTTGCAGGCAGCGTCTGTTTGAGAACCTGCGCATGCTGCCTCATGCCCCTGGGGTACAGATGCAGGCCATCCCAGAAGACGCCATTCAGGGGGACAGCGGGGAGGAGGACGAGGAGGACCCAGACAAGCGCATCTCCAGTATGTTGAACGGGGCCGGTGAAACCCCCACAATAAATAGCGATGGAGAATCCTAATGGGTTATCATTAGTCTGAATGTACATGGAAAACATAGAATCCTAGACCTGCTCGTTTAAAGGATTATTAACTGACTGACAATAAACAGAAGGTGCATCAGTACTAAAACGTGGGGAGAACAACCCCATTCTTTATGTTCAAGGTGGATGATGACTTGTGTCAGAATAAGCTAAATATTTATGGGAATTCTGTTTGGTCGACTCTATTGCCATTGGACCATAGTCTTGCTTGTGACCGAACCCCTCTACCTGCGATGCTACCGAGCAGACGGTCTGCTACCACAAACCATTGATCCTGTCTTGGATAGGCTCAAGAGTACATCGATGGTACATCAAGGCTTGTACAACAAAATAGGTTGATTTGTATTTTGTCTTCCCTGTTGCAGTTCGTGCCCATGATAAGAGGATAGCCTGTGATGAAGAGTTCTCTGACTCCGAGGATGAAGGGGAAGGAGGACGCAGGAATGTTGCTAATTACAAGAAGGCCAAGCGTGTCAAGACTGAGGAGGAGAAGGACGGCGAGGAGAAAAAAGGTACATGATGACCAGGACTTATTGATGTGACTGAGCAAGTCATCTTCAGCAACAAGGCATGAGCATTTCTCTGCCCCAGTTACTGTTGTGGAAGTCCAGAGAGTGTGAAGTTGGTTCCTGTAATGTGGTTCTGGCATTGTACTTTTGCTGTTAACCTTTTTTTCATTCTAGATGTAAAAGAGGAGGAAAAGGCAAAAGAAGAGAAAACAGAAGCAAAGGTGTACGTATATGGTTAATTGTATTGTGAGGGAATGAAATTTAGCCAACATATAAGAATGCTGGGGGTTGTAAAAAGATGTATTTGTCACAATTGCTGTAATCATTAATGTTAATATCTTCTCTTATTGTGGCGCGCAATCAGTCATAATGTTTCAACCAGTTTAGATTCACAAGTTCAGTGATCTGATTGCCGTGTGCTTTCCTAACCCAACAGGGCAAAAGAAGAGGCAAAGTCGTCCTAGAAGAAGCCCAAGCCCAGGCTCCTCACCTGTTGCATGACTTGCATTAGTATTTTAGAAACCCGTTTTAGAATTCCAGTTTTTAATTATTATTGAATGAACCATGTACATTTTTTATTTCTAAGCGCCTCTCAATTGTGGTCTAGCACAACGGGCGGGGGGTGGGGGTGGGGGGGTGGATTTTAGACTGCAAGATGGGACAGTGTCTAGTTTTATACGCTAGTGGGTTCTGGAATTTCAGTTTGGGTCATCTGTTTTTGGTTTTAATATACTGTCAGTGTTTTTTATTTTGTTTTTCTTCCTTCCTTTTTGTGACACTGATGCGCATATTATGGACCAGGGGTGTGAACCTTCAAATGAAATCTATAGAGACATTCATAAAGTACTTTTTAAAATACGTTTTGGAAGTAGCTCCAGTAAATTAAATCATGGCTATTGCTGAAGAACGATGTGATTGAAGTCACATAGAGGTGCATTTTGTATATTGACTCTTCATTTGTTTAGCGACGAATGCTTTATTTCTAAAGCATTGCACTTAAGCTTAAAGTGGGAATTTATAATGATGGCTGTGTTTGTCTTTGTTAAATGCAACGTAATGTATAACAGAAGGACTTTAGTCTGGTATCGTTCTAATGATGTGCAGATTTGGAAGCCATTTACAGACACAATAATAAATTGTGGGTTACAGACTGAACTTTCCCAGATGGATGTCTTGCTGACTCCTGGTAATGTCTTTGTTCAGAATGACTGGGCAGCAGCTGGCAAGTTCACTGTGGCGCTTGTACAAATGCAGAAGGACATCCCAAGGGTGTCTGGTAAAAAATTGAGCTTAGCAATGAACTGTAATAATCTTGCTAACTATTTAAAATTGAGTTTAATCCCTGATCTGTGACGTGAAGAAACATGTAAGTTATTGAATGCAGAACAGTGGCGTTCTTTCAGACTGTTTCAAGAGTGGGAAAGGGGATCCTGCGCTACTGAGAGTGATGCTCTTTTCTGCGCACTGCCGAAGGTCCAAATGCCCCAGAATGTGCTGCTTGTGTGCATCTCCAAGAAGCTCAGATTGCATCCACTCATCTGAAGAATCTTATTTTTTTTTCTGTGTTTTGTTTTCTTCTTGAAATCCTTATTTCACGTTTTTTGAAATCTTTGTAATAAAAAGGTACATTTCTACCCAACAGTATTTTTGCCTTTGTATTTTAGATGTAAGTTTTAAAGTATTTTGGTTGAACTAAACTCAGTTAATTCTGTTGGTTTGGTTAACTGTTGCATAAATTACAGTTGGTACAGAATTGTAGTTCTTTTTTCCTATGGTTAACGCCATTACCATTTGCAGCCACTGGGTGGTGCACATGCCCCATGCATGAGGTGATCAAATGCTATAGGTTCTGCTGTTTACTGGACAGCACAAGGCAGTGGTTCTCCAGAATTTTCACTGTAAAAGGGACCACATGTGCTGTTCTCTGCTTCAGACATTTGTCTAATATAAAGTAAGTACTATTATAAGTACATAATTCCACACTGACCACTTTTCAACCATTGTAATAGGGTATGCAGAATTACTCCGCCAACATTAACCTACTGGAAAATATATATCAATTTGCAATCCCAGTTTTATTTTAATTACTTAATGGGCAGCACAAGAAACCCCAGTACTAATGTTCTGTTGATTGCTTATTTATTGCCACAAAGGGGCCTCGGAGAGGTCCGGTATTGATTTGAAACCGAGGCAAAGATCACAATGGACGTAAAACTGTTTAAAAGTTTGGGCATCGTGATAGACTTGTGAACACCAAGCAGAATTAGAGATCACTAATCCAGGTTTAATCCATGTATTTACTATCAATGGTTACCCCTTTTTGTTGAAAACAGCATGGGTGGTTGCTTGTATCTTCTCCTTCAATGTGGAATATGTAAGGCAAAGCTGTAGTTAAAGTTATTGCATGTGCCTGGTATCTAATGCCACCATGTGTTTGGAGATGTTGAAAAAGACTTCCAGTCGAAATCATTGTCGTGTATCATTGAATTTTTTTATGAAGTTACTTTAAATATTTTGTGTCATTCAAATGATTGCAATCTGAGCTACAGCGCAGACACTAGGGTGCAGCAGTATAGCGTTGTATTGGAAATGCATTTCCTAGATTTAATGTGACAGTAACATCAGTCGGGTGTAGTTAATCCTTGGCAGATTGATTACTTTTGTCAAGACAGATGTCAAAAAATTACTAACCGCCAGTTCCATTTTTTTTTTCTTGTGATAGAAGGAATTTGAGAGAAATGGAAAAGTTTGTTTTTGTTTTAAGAATTTGGTGCAGGATGTAACCCTAAAGCCATTTCCTGCTGGGCGTCCCAGTGAAATCTAGCAAAGCTGCGGAAACATTCAAGGCATTTCCTGTCTCCCCCATTCACTGAACTCCCAGGTCAGAGGTTAACATTTCAATGCACACAACTCTGAAATGTGGGGGAGAAGGTCTGTTCACAGAACGAGAAGAATCAATAAGTCTAGTTGGTTTTAATGTATGTTCCGGATGTGGAAACCTCAAGACTGCAAGATATGTGAGGTTTACAGAACTGGAAAGCCCAGTGCTTAGTAGTACATTTTAGTTTAAGTGGGCTATTTCCTACTTAAAGGGATTGCCCTAATGATTTATTTTTTTACCTTTTCAATATCTTAAACACATTCTCTATGGTCAGTTCTGCTTTGATCATTATTTACCATGCACACTAACCAGGTTGGGGTCAGTTCCCTTTATTAAGTTCCAATTCCATTGTAAAATGAATTCCGATTCCCTTTTAATCCATTCCAGTTCTAAGTCCTTCAGAATTGTCCTTTCAGCCACTTCTAAAGCAGGGTTCTCTTGAAAACGACACTAGAGCGTGCACAACATTAATTTGTGCCCCTTCTCTGAACCTTTGCTTTTCTCAGTTGCAGAAGTGGCAGAAATTAAAATGGTACCGCTATGTTTTGCAAAGACAGAAGCAAGCTCCTCTGAGTGGGTTAACTGCAGTGGAATTTACCAGGGCAGGAAGTCAAAAGAAGGTCCTCCATCTTTTTTCCCCTCACTGCATAGCATATTGTCTGTGACTTTTCACAACACAGGCAATGTTCCAGTCATACACAGCTGTTATCTACACGCTGTTTTAACTGCTAGAAAGACATTTTAACCCTTTAACTGCAGCAACAAAAATGTCCTATATGCCAAATTCAAAATACAAGTTTCTTAAACATTGATATTAACATTTCACGGAAAATGTACTGATCTCAATGTCTCTTTTGTGCATTCATTTCCACGATGCTGTGAGTATTCAATATGTTTTTCTATTTACAAGCTCAAGCAGCATGTGTTGCTTTTTTTTTTTTTTTTTTAAGGTTGCAGCTCATTCTAATTTGATTGAAGCGTTTTTCGTACATGCATATTTTTTTAATGCTCAATGGAACATTTCATAACTTGCAATTCCAGCTTGCATTCGTGTAATGTTAAGTTTGACTATTTGGCTGGAGTTCTGAGCTTGCACAACATTTTTGTTATCTTTACGAGGTAAGGCAATCAAAGAAAAGTGAAACTAGCCACTAGATAGTAAAATGAGTATTTTCTTAGTGCTTTTTACAGGAACAAATACAATCTCCCACCAAGCTCACATGCATATTTACAAAGTTTTACTATGCTTTTGTTTAAGCCTGTTTCTAAGAATAAAATATAGTTCACTTTTCATAAAACTGTTCTTGATTGCTGTTGCCTTATTTCATGAATATCAAACTGTATTTTATTCATAAAAACATTATTTAAATACCTCATGAGTTAAACCAGTGTGGATAGATCCTACTATCACAAATATGAATCAAGACACACATTAAATAAATATGTACAAAAATACAAAATACAATTCGCCCTCAAGCACAAAAACCAGCAGTTCTTGATGCTTCAAAGGGCGTCGCTGCTAGTCTGCAGACTTTGAAATGGAAGGTTTTTGCTCCGAGACATCAAAAGGAGGCCCTTTGGCTTTACTTTTTATTTTGTTTCGTTTTTAAATCCCGGAGGTGTTGCCCCGAGCCCTCATAAAAATTGTCAAAACCCTGAAACACAGACCAAGCTATTTGGTCTATGGGTTCAAAGACCCAGCCACCCAACTCAGCCCAGCAAGTGACCTTTCAACCCCTTTCAAGTGGCACTAGACAAGCCTAGCTTAATTACAAGTCTGCCTGGGCCTATGAGTTACTTGAGGGGTGTAAGGTTTGCTTTATGATAAAGTACTGGAGAAGAAGCTGTTTATTCCCTGCAGTTAACAGATGGACAGCCAACCAAGAGAAAACAGAATCTTGCATACGGACATATCTGGTTACTTAAGTTTGCGAGGATGAAACAGGGAATTGACATTTGTATGCTTCGGAACAGTTTAGCTGCACACGTCTGAGTTTATCGTGTGCATCTTGGTGTTGGAGTATGATTGTATAGGAAAGCAGAAGGATCTCAGTGGCTTTTTATTTCATTTAAGTTTATTGATCATTCAGTGTATCCACCAGACCAGATTCCTTGCTCTGCAGTGAATATATATATATATATATATATATATATATATATATATATATATATATATACAGATAAACACCTCCCTTCTTACTGTACACTGTATTGTGTTTAAGCTGTCTACTTAAAAAGATCCATTGCTTGCAAGACTGCTGCTTGAGATCTTTGCATGTAGCTCGTTTATAAAAGAGCCACAGGTTTCTGTTTGCATTATTTCATGTGTAAGTGAGATTTAATAGCACAATAACCCTGAACGTCTCAGTCCACTGCACTTCAAAGTGGGCCCCTAGGTGATTTACTTCATATAATTGTTCCATTGATTTCAAAGTTGTTTATTCTAGCCATGCTGTGCTTCCTTTGGGAAACCAAATGGGCTTTTCATTTTCACTTTCACTGCTGCGGTGAAAGAGACCCCTCCTGGAGGAGATGGCTTTGAAGACAGGAACCTGTGGTCACTCCTGTGATTTTCAATTGGGACCGCATGGGGTAAGGAATGGAACTGGACGCCTTTCTGATCTGGAATCCCAACCCTTCACTTATCTGTCTAGAACAATTCTAGACAAAGGTCCCATACACAACAGAATGAAATGGAATGGGTTGAGAGCCCACCACCTCGCTGGGACACCCCCATCCCATCCCATCCCATAGTAAACTGGACCCAAAGGGGTGCCTAGAGCAGTGGAGAGGGAAGGATGCAAATTAATCAGAAGCACTCAAACCCAGTGTATCCGTTTGCTATAGTTGTAGAAAGTTCTAAAAACATCATGGGTTAGTCAGTTTTGCCATCACCATAGATAAAGTGTTAACATGTGCTCCAGATTTTAGTGGTGCCTCAAACCACTGAAAAAAAGACCCAACAAAATTAGCAGACAAAAATAAAAGCTTGTGTCGTGTTGAAATGAGTTGCGATCCAACGTCACAGTGGTTTGTGGCTGCCCCTGGGATCTGTTCATCTAACTGAATACTGTCAGCTAAGAGTGAAACAAGAATAGGAAAGCTGTATTGAGCTATGCTGCAGAGCAATGGAAAAACATATTGTAATTAAATAGAAAAAATGACCAAATAAAAATGAGCATTTTAAATGTTAATCTACATTTAGTAAGGGGTATGTGATTAAACTACACTAAATACAGGTGTAGGCTATCGTAACACTATCAATAGGGTGGGGAAGTTAACCTAGACTCCATGACCAGCCCTCAAGCCTGTATTGACTCCCTACATTTCAAAAGGGAGATTTTGTAATCTGTGCTCAGCACCTGTAAAGGCACCACTCATACAATGCTGTAAAATATAAACTACCCCCCCTAGTGCCTGTCATTCTGCAATACTATTTACTCTCTCCACGTTATCAAAGGGTAACAGCACAGCTGTTACCACAGCAGCAAACAGACATTCTGTGACTGCTGTTTAAACAAAACCACACCTGAAGGAGTCACCTGCTTTCAGCAGCAGGCTTCTGTATTAAACATAGTGTCAGCACCATAAAGATAACAATCTGTTTCAATGTTGTTACTCAGTCAATGTGTTTGTGTCTTATCTAATGTGAACTGTAATGCCACCACAAGGAGTGTTTTTATAGCAGTGTAATCCAAGTGTATTACTTACAGCCTAGAAGAATCAGGGACAGATTGTGAGGCAACATTAACAAATGAGGAAAGGCAGACAGGCGTTTTGTATGGGGCAATTATTCCCTACAATACAAACAGGAGGCTCAGACAACACATACTGTTTGTTCGTGCTGAGTTAGCAATGGAGCCACGTTGCCAACGCTTCTTTGCTTAGGCAGATAAAAAGGTGGGTTTAAAACATGATTAGCGGCAAGAGCCAAGCAATAACCCTCCCCCCGGCATAATTACCAGCAATGACAGGTATTGAAGTCATTTGGCAAGCCAGTTTAATTCTATGAAACTACGTCAACCAGGTGTGCCTCGTTCTGCATCCCCGGCACCAATTGCTCCAACCAAAGACGGAAAGGGCCTACAGAACTAAATAAGACTTTACACAACACACGCTTCAGGGATTTTAACATTTATTCACACAACATTACAATAACCATTAACATTTTAACGTTAGCAAAAAAAAACAAAAAGGCCAAAATTGTATTTACAAAAAGCAGAGAAAGGTTTACATATTACTACAACTCCCTTAACTAAAGTGTTGCTGGTTTGTTTTTGTATTTTAGCCACACAAACAAAAAAAATAAAAATACTAAGCTTCTGTTTAAAATGTCCGTTGGTTTCTACGCAGCCGAGATGCTTGAAACGGGGGTAAACAAAGCTGGGAAGTAGAATGCTAAAACTTAAAAGGAATTTCCATTGAGAAGTCATTTAAAAAAGGCGGACAGTCCATCCAGTTTCATTCCAGCACAGGAGACATCAGAGGCAAATCACTGGAAATGCCACGCCTTTAACCAAGATTGAAAGTTTTTTTTTTTTTGCCAAGTACAGCAAGAAATGTCAGATTTGGATCTTTTAAAAACCTCCACCTGCAAGTACAGAACTTCAAAAAAAAAAAAATGGCAAAAAAAGGAATCATTTCATCAAATGAACTTCGTACAATCCACACTTTGACATCCTTAAGAACTCACGTGAAACATGGAGAAAAACTGGAACTAAAAGACTTGTGTGAAACCGGGATGTTTGGATAGATTTGTTTTGTTTGATACAATTTAAATTGCCGAGGCAGTGACCAGACAGGTGTTGGCTGTGAATTCATTATAAAGAACGTGGCACAAGCAGTCTTTTGTTTCGATAACAGTCCACAACTCTGAAATGCGTTTACTCTTCGTTCTGCTCGGAAGATGCGGGTGTTGAACTGGATTCCTCGGTTGTTTCTGCTGGTTTTGGAAGCTCCTCTGCGGCTGCTACCTCAGGCTTGGCCTCACTGGTCTCCGGCTGACTCTCGGCTGCTGCCGCCTGGGTCTGCTGCTCCTCTGCTGCAGCGGCAGTCTCTTCTGGTTTGGCTGCTGCCTCTTCGTTGCTGGCTTTGGTTTCTTGTCCCTCACTCTCCTCGGTTTTCGTTTCTTCAGTGGTTTCTTCTTTAGCCTCGCTAGAGACAGTGGCCTCGGCGGAAGGGCTACTTTCCTCAGCCTTCGCTTCGGTCTTCTCCTCGGCCAGCGGGGTGACAGGAGACTCGTCCTTGGTGCTCTCCCCAGTGTTTTTCTTCGTCTTTCTCAGCGACAGACCCTTGATTTTGAAGGAGTTCTTCAGGGAGAACTTCTTTTTCTTCTTCTTGGGGGTCTCCTTGGTCGCCTCCCCGTCGGTTTTGGCCGCTTCTCCCTCGGCTTGCGGCGCAGGCTCAATGGCATCTCCAGAACCGGTCTCGGTCACCGGTTCGGCGGAACCGTTCCCATTTGCCGGTTCCGTGTCGCCCTCAGCCTTGGGGGAGGCATCACCATTGGTCTTTACATGGCCATTCTCCTACAAGAGAGATGAGAGTTTGTTTAGTATATTTGATAATTATACACTGGTGCCATTTCAGTATTCGTAACTACATGTTACACAAAAAACAAAGACTGCACACAAAATAGTTAGTCCTTCGAATGGGGCAAGACCACCACACCCCCTCATTAGCATGTGGCGTCGTCACCGAAAACAATTCATTTTAAAACGCCCAAGCTTTGGTAAAACTACGCATCGAGTGTAGCAGAAAAAAATAAAGCTACAAAACAGTACATAGGAAGAGAATCGTCCGCTAAGAAATACATTTTAACTTATCGCAATACAATTCAGACACACCTTTCTGTAGATGACTTTTGCACCCCACGCTAGGTGGCGCTGTTGATCCACGTAAAAATCTGCGTAGGCAGCATCTCCAACAAAAGAAAGTAATGCTCATCGCTTTGTTAATGAAATGTGGAATTGTGACGATGCATTCAAACGCACTTATTTAAATATACTATATATAAAAAGGGACAGTTTTTATGTAAAACAAAATGGTGTCCAGAATGGGATTTCAGTTGAATCCGCGCTTAAATGTAGCCACATGTACGGCTGGATTTAAGCATTAGATATAATTATTTTTTGTATCATCACTCTTCAAAACAAGTCGAGTCCCTCCAAAAACAAACATTTATAATAAAGTAAAATCTGAAAAAACAAACACACCATTCAGAGCAGTACGCACCCTGCAAAGAGCAACAACTAGGTAAATTACTTCTACCCTACCTTCGTATATATACGGTATATTTTATAGTGTTTATATAAAATTACGTTATTTGGTAGCAGATACCAGACATATGTCCCCCTCTGATGCATGCACAAATAAAAATGTATTTAAAGCCGTCTCTTTTACACGCCAGAAAGGATGAACAAAACGCGCTCCGTTCTAATTTGCATCCCGGGGTGCAGACGTGACCTCCTTTGTTCTCGGTATCGACCAAATTCTGGGTGAAAACTGTTTTAGCGCGAAGCTAAGGGTGGCTACTATTCAAATATGACTCAAAACCATGCGCTTTTTAGTTTTCATCCTGAAACTAAAAGGAGGCTTTAAAAAAATCGTTGCTAGAGACGTTTTTTGAAGGTGCAGCTCGATGTGGCCAGGTTTAAATAGACACGTTTGTAAGCCATCTGGTCAAACAGAGCATTCTTCTTCGGATAAATATTAATGAACAGCATCTGCGTTTATGCGTGTCTCTCTCCATAAAACAAATACAATTAAAAAAAACTTTAAGGTTTCTAATGTTTAGATACCGAAACAGTAAGACACCGTGTTACTCTCGTCTCTTCATATTCTATAAAGACAATTCTTGTTTTATGAACTCAACTGTTGGATTTTTTAAATTTTTTAAACATCAGCGTTCCAAGAAAGTTTTCACCCAAAGCGCAGCGTGCGAATTTCACTAAAATAAATAAAAAAAACACAAAAAAAGTTTATTTCAACCTTACCTGGCCATTGGTTTTAACTGCTGCTGGGTCAGTTACTGCAGATTTGTTGCCTTCAACGACCACTCCTCCCTTTGACTGCTGGGAACCCATCCTTAAGTCTGTTTTGTTGTATTTAAAAAAGAAAACAAAACGAAAAATAAACTTAACGTGTTTTAAAAATCCACTCCTGCGAACGATTCAGTGCAAACAGATGAACCCAGAAAAAAATCCAAAGTGATTCTACTACAACAGTCAGTCCAGACCCTCTATTTCTCTTTATCTGTGAACCTCTTCAATCTCCCGACAGAAATATCGAATGCTGCTCCAAAAAAGATTCCAAACTCCACCCACAAGGCGGGGACACCTAACGTGTCACCCAATCAGAGGCAGCCGAGGGTAGGGGCTTTTTCGTGGGGGGATTTCATCTCTGAGAATCTGTGGGGTCGTATTTGCTCAGTTGCCTGGAAATGAAAGAAAAAGTTAATTTTTAATTTTTTTTTTTAATAAAGTTAAACAACATTCTCATGTAACGTGCATTAAATGAATGTCCCTCTGGGATGTGCACCAGCGTTGTAAAATGTGTCGCTGGTTGTTGGCTGTGTTTTAGCAGCCTACGACAGACACTGTAGTACGTGGTTTTATTGAACTGCGATTGTATCACACGGGATCTTTGCTATTTGGTAGTAGAATTTAACATAACCATAGCGTTTTTCTTTCTCGAATCCGTGTAGTTTAAATTACACACACACACACACACACACACACACACACACACACACACACACACACACACACACACATATATATATATAGATAGATAGATTATTATATTTTTTTTTTTTACTTTTTTATCATTTAGTAGTACGTTGGGTGGGAACGCCGGACCCCAATTCAATAGGCTCCTTATCAGCGGGGCAGTGAAGGGGGATGGTAGAACAATTCATCCCCTTACACGTCCCCTTAGCTGGTTTACAGGAAGGACTCTTCTAGTACACAATAACTGACTTGTTAACCATATTAAAAGGTGCCCAAAATCTTAATCAAAACGTGTGCTATTCTCTGCCCACAAACATGTAGCAATGCCTGTGTTTTGTTTTTTTTTCTCTCTGCCAAGCTCCCAGTGGGTTTTCATTGCTGTCTAGAAAAGCAAAAGGCACTGGCGTTGCAAGCAATGCTTTGTATGCACACCATTATCTGTTTATCACTGTATTATTAACTAGCACCAGTGGCCTAGTGCTGCCAGCATGCTGGCGCATATACAACTGTAGCTGGATGTTGTAAACATGCTGTTTTCTCTGTGATGCAATGTGCTTGTGCAAGTTTTTGGGCAGGTAAATCCGTAAACTGCAGTTCCATATGAAGGTGCAGTGCAAATACAGTATCCTAGCTGGTGGTCCGGCATTGCCCACCCTCCCTCTCTCTACTACTCTGGCCTGGAGGGTCTGCCCTCTTGAGTGGAGAGCGGGTAGTTCTTCACTCCATGCCCAATGCCCGTCCAATCCAATCTGATAAACTGCCTGCCTTGGCAGTTTTGAAAAGCTGAGACAGACAGCCACATTCATTTCACTTGATTGAAGTAAACCAGATTCGAACCCAGGCCTCCGGAGGTAAAAGACAACAGACTCACTCAGTGCTATAGAACACATGCCTGCCGTTCACACAGCCCAGCTTGCTCAACCCAGTTTTGGCTGACAGCACAGCTCATCAATCCAAATGCTGAGATGCTACAGTTTTAGAAGCTAGTCAGCTGCCATTATGACAATCGTGTTTTGTACGCGCCATAGAATTGTGTTTATTTTATTGCTGGATCAGGTGTTGTAATCATACACCTGCCATATTGAGTTAGGTAATGAAACATTGAACACATATGCAAATAGCCTGCATTGTTAGAAGCCCTGGGGAAAGCACCTGCCTTCACTTTGGAACATATTGAGTAACCTATAGCAACCAATATGATACCTGATCTGAATAAGCTAAGTTAGGAAAATGCTTTTTCTATTTTGTTTTTCCATTAGTTTACATGGGGAAAAAATGGCATCCTGATATGAGGTCATCATTCATTTGCATCTTCCATATGTCCCCATATAAAGACGAGAAAATAGTTTTTTTTTTCTGTCCCTATGCATGAAAGGGTTAAATGCCTTTTAATTAAACCACCTACCTAAACATACTGTAGTTCTTCTCTTTAACGTTTCTCTCGGAATTTCTATTAAACTTTCCTCAAAGCACTATCACTCAACAATCTTAAACTGTATCTCTTTTTTTGTTTTGAAGAAGAAGAAGAATTCTAATGCAACCCACAAAGTTGAGTGTAAAGCCCCCCTGAGTCATCCTACAAACATCAATCTTCTATAGAAATGCTGAGTGTTGGTGTGAGTGGTCCAAAAAACATTAACTTCGCAGCCCCAGTCGTAATCAGCCAGCATTTTCTATTGGAATCAGGCTTTCCTCCTGGGAGCTACAGTGCTATTTCAGATGTTGTGGACTGATAAATAAACCCTGCAGTAACGTAAGCCATGTCCTGAACTAACAAACACATGGATTACATGTGATTTTGCTACCATGTCTCAAACTAGCATGTGCCTTCTCTTGTGGTAAATCTGCACATTGAGAGTTGGATATATATTCCTGGTAGAAAGCCTAATGTTACTCATGCAAAAGCCCCAGAATTTTTTTGTATATTGCATAATGATTTGGCGCTAATGAAAAGTGCTGAATTGGCAGTGGTGGGGACTAAAATCTTTGTTTATCCACAAAGCAGGGCTAGCACAAGCTGTGCTGATGTGAGCTTCACCACATTGCCCAGCAAGCATGCCTCAAACCTGCTTCAGAAGGACCACCTGTCACAGAGTGAAGGAGCAATCTCCATTCCCATCTATTGCCGTGATTCAAATTGGATCTCAGTGCCACCGAATTGTAGTGTTTGGTAGTTTTGTTGACAGAAACCAACCCATTGCCCCCAGAGATTGAATGGAACATTTGACCTCATGGTTTAGTAAAATTAGCCACTATGTAATGCACAGTATGCATGCATTTCTAAAACATTCTATACTGTTATAAGATAGAGGCTTTGTTAGAATGAAGTATCCCATCCTGCTTCCATACAAACTGTAAAACCCATGCATGCACATGCAGGGGGTCCTCAGTATCCAGTCAAATTTGTATGAAATCAACAGTTTCATGGATTATACTCACATGCAAGCCGAATGGGCTTAAGGAGGCCAGGATAAAGCTTTGAAGAAGATTCATGAAAAATCAAGGCGGTTATTGTGTTCTGATCCGTGTGTTTTTGTATTAATACTAATTTGCTTGTATAGTTGTAACTGCAGGTTCCATTCCAATCCCCTTTGAAAAAGAATCTGCATTTTTAACAACTTGTGGATTGCAGGTTACTGCATTTCAGCAGACAATGGCTGTCTGTCACATGCTTCAATAGTTAGACTGTATTCGACCTGAGACATAAAGAGCTAGGCTGGCATGCTTAATAAAAGAATCACTGCGAGACCTAATCCAATTACTGCTACGTGTTGCTTTCCTCTTTCATCATAATTATTACAAATGGTTGAGTGTCCCTTCATCTTCGATAGACAAATCCAATTAAGATACCGTAGGTTGTGCATAGTTTCGGATTGAGGGAAATAAGTTAGTGCCTTGAAATCAGAATTTGTATAGTCGTGTGATTGAGGAGGAGGGAAGTGATATCTAACCAGGGTATCCTGCTTTTACAGGGACGACCCTGTTCCCTATTCACTGAATAGTAGTGTCAGACAACATTGCTGTCTATGTGTATTCTGGGTGTCCTTCAGAAAGCATAATACATCAAATATTGCAATGCAAAAACTATTCTTTTCCCCCCAGAAAGCTACAGAGGTAAACCACAAGCACCTATGTTGCATGTTAATAGTCTCATACGGTTAACACATCTTGCCTAAATCTGTATTTAGTAGTTTAGCTCCTGTTGTAAATTATGTATATAATGACGAATAGCTACATAGCTGTTGTTATTTAAAGTTATTCCCAAGTTCTGAAACATCAGCTTTTTTAATTCACAAAAAAGTGGAGCTAACTTTTACGCTGGAGCAAATTCTTAGCAAAACTGTCCAGCTGCGTGCTGATTGGTCGCCGATGCTGACCGCAAACCTCTGATTGGCCAACACGCAGAGCGTGGTTGAAGGTTAAATAACTTTGCCATACGGTCTACTTGTAGAGCAGGATTGAGACAAACTCGAAAATCTCCAAACTGGCACAAAAGACTCCTACCATATAACAGGGAAAAGAGGTGTTTTGTGAGCATGGAAAAACCCTCTGTGTCATCTTGTTATAGAAGAACACATTCTCTGGGCCCGGGGAAGCAGTTTTAACACTTGCTTTGGCCCTGACTAGTGGACTGTTCAGAGACACTTGTGGTCAGCATGAGGCTTCTTTTATTTTTCCTCTTCTTCGAAGAGTCAATGCCTCTTTTTGTTCGGCTGCCCAGTTTTCATGCCTGAACACAGAATGAGATTTTCATCCAACAAAAGCAGGCATTGTCGTCGCCCCCCCCCCCCCCCCCCCCTCGCCTAGCATCTGATGAGCATCAGCAAGGCCAGCAGAGAGAGGGGCTGCAGAAAAGCTGCAGAAAAAAAGGGAAAGTCTCAGACATGCAATGAAGTTTCACTTCATTTTGTTTGAGCTCTCGTCGTACTGGAAACAGACGTGAAAGAACTGAGCATGGAGTTTGCAACCCCAAAATAAAAACAGCTTTATAACTGCACTGGCACCTTATTCCTGAACATTCGATGTCAAAATAAAAATAACTTTTATGTTTTTGCATTAATGACTTTTTGGTTTGTTTTTTTTTCCCTGCTAAAATGATCAAAAACATAATATTTTTTTTTCCATTAATATGTGCAAGGCAACTATTGTAAAATTAACATGTTGGCTGTGTTAGACCTTGTTAAAACCATGTATAGATCCTTAAAATAGATCTACATGTTTCAGGTAACAAACTAAACATTGTGTTTAAAGTATTATTATGAATTTCTTAGCAGATTACCTTATCCAGGGCGACTTACAATTGTTACAAGATATCACATTATTTTTACATACAATTACCCATTTATACAGTTGGGTTTTTACTGGAGCAATCTAGATAAAGTACCTTGCTCCAGGGTACAGCAGCAGTGTCCCCCATCTTGGATTGAACCCACAACCCTCTGGTCAAAAGTCCAAAGCCCTAACCACTACTCCACACTACTGCCCTAGTAAAGTAACATTCAAGTTGCTATTGAGCTTAAAGACCATGCAGTCAAACAGTTACAGTCGGTTGTCCCTTGTTTGAATGGAGGTCAATTAAAGGCCCAGCTGGAGTATATTTTTTGATGCTTCACGGTATGGTCTGCCTTTGGGAAGTGTCATTAACAATAAAAAAAAAGATAAAAATGCCTATGTGTGTGTGTGTTTTTTCTGTTTGCCTGTGGATTTAGAAAGCAACAACTCAGACTGCTGAAGAAACTTGAGTTTCAAGGCACAGCTGCTGGAAGGGGGTAGCATTCCTTTAGAGACATTTCTCAGATTCTAGCAGATTTCAAAATTACATGAGTTTTAAAAAAAGTGCTTTTTAAAACTATCGGCTGGTTTCACTGACCCCGTTACCCCAAGCAAGGTAGTCGAGTCTGTGAAACCAGCTTTGTATGGGGCTGCTTTTGGGTTGCCATTCGTTTAGTTAACTCACTGTTTTATCCATTACCAAATGATCTTGAAGTGGCACTACAGCAGGCAATGCTAGTGCAAGATCAGCTTTGGTATGGTTGCTATGAGCCATTAGGGGAGTACTCTCACGACAGTAAGATTTGTATATTTTAACATGCCAGTGACATCACAATGGTATGAGGAGAGAGCTCTGTCTGGCAGATAAGGAGTATGTAGAAATATACAGAACCCTTACGAATCTCAAAAATGCATTGTCATATAAACTCTGAATCGTTAACATCCAGGCTGCAAAAGACTACAAAACCTTTCTGCTTTCTTCTCAACCAATATATTCCTGTGCATAATTGTACCACGTTAAGTTTCCTATCTAGGTATCTATTTTAGAATGTATGTATGTTTTTTAAAAGTTATGGCAGGGCAACTTCTCAAACATCATAGAGTTCACACAAACTGTTTAAAGATTTAAAAAAATTAAATAAAAAAATCAGGACAGAAGGCAACATAATTCAACTCAATGCTATTACAAATAATCAAGCATCAAAGTGCCTTGGAAGAATCTTGGAACAGACTGTCAAAAATATCTTGAGAACCACAATACATCCAAGTGCAAGTGTAAAAACACAGAGCCGTATTGCACTTGTGCTGTCTTTAATAGCATATGATCTTACAGGGCATATTCACTAAGCGTTTCCTCCATTCTTTAATTAACGCCAGTCTTTTTAAAAGGAGACAAAAATCATGTTAATGTTACAAAATGAGATCCAAAACACATCGAGAGTGCTCAAGAGGACTTGAAATGTATAACACAGTTGTTTGGTTTTAGTTTTGTAAAGTGAACAGTTAACATAAAATGCTAATGTTAATTAAAGACTGGAGTAAACGCTTTGAAACTATAACCCTGTATCTCTAAATTTATGTTAGATTTACATCGAAAGGAGGCGGGTGGAGGAATGATAGTTTTTATTATATAGAATTATATAAATAAATAAATAAATAAAACTAGCAGGCATGTTTTGAGAAGCTGGCTGTAAGGGGAGAGAGGAGGCAAAAAAAAATAAATAAATAAAACATTTCAGCTGGATATCACATGACTTCAAGGAATGCTTGAGCACTGCTAACACATAGCTGATAATAATAAAAACGGCCTGACTGGATTTTCTGAAAGTTTCCAGGTGGAATCCCCTGGAAGGTGTGTGCTCATTGGCCTGCGGGTTGCAGGCCAATGAGCACACACAGGAACGAAAGTGAAAGCTGGTTGCTGCTCCTCTGCTGTTACTGGCACTAGGCTTTCCTGTGAGGGGTTTATAATATTTACCTTGGTGATATCCATTACATTTCAAATATAAGAACATGGGGGCTTTTTGTCAACGTAACAGGGCCTTTAACTTGCATATACTTCTTACAACACACACCGGGGACTTGTATTTTGGTATCTGTGTGGAGTAGTGGTTAGGGCTCTGGACTCTTGACCGGAGGGTTGTGGGTTCAATCCCCAGTGGGGGACACTGCTGTTGTACCCTTGAGCAAGGTACTTTACCTAGATTGCTCCAGTAAAAACCCAACTGTATAAATGGGTAATTGTATGTAAAAACAATGTGATATCTGTATAATGTGAAATAATGTATAATGTGATATCTTGTAACAATTGTAAGTCGCCCTGGATAAGGGCGTCTGCTAAGAAATAAATAAATAATAATCTCTAGGTTTCTATGGAGACTCTTTCTGTTTTGAAGTGGGGGTGGTGGTGGTGAGGGGTTTAACCTTCAAATATTTATAGATTTTTAGTCAGCAATCCACCATGAAAGGTGAGTTTTAATCGTTTGAAGTTTTTCAGCACTAACTTTACAGAAAGACCTCCCTAGGATAACTAGTTCAATAGTTAAATGAGTGTCTTATACTAAAAAAAAAAAGTAAAGGGACATAGATATACATATGAGCATATTAGATTTGTGGTCCCTCTGCAAATTTGAGTGGAGTTATCTTTCCTATACTGTACTGCTGAAGCGGTCTGCAGTATTTTTTTCCCAGCCGATATACAGGTTTGCAGTGTTGAAAGGC
Source organism: Acipenser ruthenus (assembly GCF_902713425.1). Classification (NCBI taxonomy): domain Eukaryota; kingdom Metazoa; phylum Chordata; class Actinopteri; order Acipenseriformes; family Acipenseridae; genus Acipenser; species Acipenser ruthenus. Next base: position 2,092,197 of record NC_081211.1, read on the forward strand.
TGTAGGTTGAAAAGTCTACAAATAATTCCTCCATTTTAAAAACATTAGATCAAGCTGTGATCCGATTCTAATCCTGCTGCGAAGCTCGAACAGAACAGGGTCAGATTTGAGTCCAAACTGAGCTTGGGATCAGTGCTGATGGTTTTAGTACAACCCAAACATGTCACGGGATCAAGATCGGAGCCCAGATTCATGATCAGATCTATTGAATACAACCAGCCCCTGGCCTGCAATGTCCTAAGAGTTTTTCAAATGTAATACCACATGATTTATTAGATCTGGTTTATAGAAGATGATGTTTTTCCTTCTCTCAACAGAACCCCATCCAACCCCACATCTGCTCAAGAAAAACAATGTTGTTTTCCGTCTCACTTCAGCAGTCAGGGAGGAATCAGGATTTGGAAGGTCGGTATAATTACTGGAATGACTCTGGGAAGCACGCACATGTGAAATGGAGTTTGGGACTATATATATTTTTTTTTATATTGTATTGGCTTTAGTACCAGATAACAAAACCAACAAAAACTGTGATCAAAATAATAGTCTTTTTAGCCAATTTTATTTTTGTACGACTCAATCGCAGTGATCTTTCACAGCTTGTGTGTGCAGAACTCCCTCAAAGACGCTCTCAGGATAGCAGGACCATATTTAAATTGTAATCCCAGCCTGGGGTCCCAATTAATTCAACACTATCGGCTCTATTTTGAAGCACAGGGCAAAGGCAAAGGCAGTTTCGTGCACAGAGAGAACTGAATAGTTTTAAGAGCATAAAACATATTATTATTATTATTATTATTATTTATTTCTTAGCAGACGCCCTTATCCAGGGCGACTTACAAATGTTACAAGATATCACATTATTTTTACATACAATTACATTATTTTTTTTTAACATACAAAAATACTTTGTCTTTGCCTGACTCTTTTAGCTCTTTGTGGTGTAATTGAGATATACATGTATATATTTTTTTCATGGTGGCATTTTCTCAATGCTGGCTCTATAACGTTTTGCTATCTTACCAACATGAGGATTGTTTCCAACATGAACTATGCCAGCCATGCAGCTGAACGATGATGGGAATAATTATCACACAGCCAGCATTTGGAGTGGGATATCAACATGTAAAACCTGAGCCGGCAAAGCTTTTACCTTCCTTCAGTGGGGAAGAATCTTCTGCTCTTCAGATCCTTGCCTATGCAAACGTATCAGCAGATTCTGTAGAATGAGGACTTCATGGACATTTATGGACATTTAGGCTTATAATTCAAAGGCAGTTTGAAACAAGACAATGGTATTTTCCAAGGGACAGTGAAAAAATAAGTTCCAGGTCAAAGGGCATGTTGTATGCTGTGTTATACTTTACATGTTTTTTAGTCAGTATTTTTAAAAAGGGTTATTCTGATAAAAGAAATCCCCTGTAGCTGAAGCCTTGATAACTACGTTTTCGAAAAAGCTCTACCCCTTTCAGAGGAGCTGAACTTATTCCAGTGGAAATTTAAAAATAAATAAGACGCTAACGCAGATATACCCTCATTAAAGGCTGTCATAGCAATATGCGTCGCTGTGGCAACCACTGCATCAACGTGGGCACTGAAACAAGAAAGGGCCCTGCTGTGTAGCACATTGCAAAGAAGGAAAGGCTTTTGATTAAATAATCAAAATACAAAAATAAATGCTGTTGGTATTTCTGACTTATTTTGATTTCCTTGTGCATGGCATCTGCAACTGTCATGTAATAAAAAAATAAATACAATCCCAGTATGTAGAAATGATTTATGAAACATTTATTTTTAGAACATTGTATAAAAAAAAAAAAAGAAAAGGGGGAGTCTTATATAAAGGTTCTGTTTGAAGATTGCAAGAGAATGCAACTGAGCCAAGCTCCTTAGAGCGCTGTAGCATTTAAGTTGCCATGGCAACTGCAGACCCAGTCCCTGGTAAACCCTGATGCCCAAACCGGAGAGATGCGTCAAATCTCTTATTACTCCTGCCTTTCAAAAGGTCAGGCTGTGTTTCTGAAGCCGGGCGCTGATCGCGCCATAGGCAGGAACACTTTGAAGCTCAGGTCACGTCCACACTCTCCTCCCTGCTTCTGCTCTCTGTCTCTGTTCAGTAGGTATTTTTGCATTTTTATCATGTTTTCCCCATAGCTCTACTATGCATTTACCATAATTCACCCTGGTTTGCAAACGTTTATTAATATGCTTTACCATACCTCACTATTCTTTACCATGCTTACCTATGCTTTGCCCTGCTTTCACTGTGCTTTATTACACTTTGCTGTGCACTTACTAGTGTAAGGGAAAGCCTGGCCTGTACTGTACCAGTGGGTCTGCCTCTGGGTATACCATTCCTGTTTATTTCAGCTGGGTTGTAATAGAAATGGGAAAACCCTTGCTTTCAGTACTGGTTTGAGGGGGCAGCACTTTTGTGCCGTATGAGAGTTCCAACATCAGCTACAAAGAAGTGAAACTAAAATAGGATAGCTGATCTGATCTGTGTGCATCTGATGGCTTCATAAAAAGGCACAGTACAACAAATGTACTTATTAACCTTGCCTGGAGTTTCCTAATATTTCCATATGTCAGTCATACTGCTTTTGGAATTTTTTTTTTTGTTTAAACAAAAGGTACTTCATGCACGAAACAGGGGCACCAGACAGGAAAACAGATCAATAAGCCTTGGTGTGGCTTTCTCTTTAGTAAACAGAATGTGGTGTTTACTGTCCTTGCTGTGAAAAGACCAGGACCTTTCCTTTACTACAATTTCTTGACAATTTTTTTTTTCTTCTTCTTGGAAGATAACACTAACTCCTGTTTTTTTTTATAGTTTATCAGATTATAGCCAAACACAATCCCAAAGGATGCACTGTGGTTTGGAGGATAAAACAAAACACTTAACTCAGAAGACTTAATCAGATAACAGCCATGCTAGGCAATTAAACCCCTAATGTGGGTCAAACTAGCTATGTTTAAACAAGAAATTCATGCCCAATATATGTAATTATATAAATAATGTGCAGTTCCAGCACTAGTTTATACAGGAAGCTCAGACATCATCGTTCTGCCACTGACACACAGACACAAAGTAAAGCATTCTGAAAAGACAGAGAAAGACTCTGTGGAAATGTTTGTAGAAATTAGGGAAATGCATTACCTATTGTATGTGTTACGAGGAAAAAAAATGCAAATTTGTACAATAATTCTTGGTTAAGAAAATCTCTATTTTGTTTCCATTACCATCAGATTTAGGACTGCATCACTGCCAATCGCTAGGCGGATCCGCCACATTTGTGCTATGTGCTTTATCACAGAACAAAAAAGAAAACCTAAACATTATTAAAATAACAGACCCTACAAGGTAGGTATGATGTAATGATTTAAGAGGGTACGGTTTCCATAAGCATTGAGATCGCTTCTTTGTGGAGAAGGGCACGCTGGCTTTCAGATATATTCAACATACAATAAAGGACTTTCACAATGCCATCGATTGAGTGAAAACTGCTGTGTGTGTGTTAGCCAGGACTTCAGTGTGAGTGCCAATCTTTCAGCCCACACGGAGCGATTACGGACTAGCCCTGCACTTGCAGGCATTCAAACTACTTTTTCCATGGTTTTTCTCTTTTCCAAGGTTCAGGCCACTGGAATGTCGCAATTGGATTAATACTTTATTATTAGATTTATTATTTAGGGCAGTGGTTGCAAGCAAGACATGCCAGTGGAATAAAATGGTGCCAGGAATTTATTTGATGCGTGTGTTTGTGTGTGCGTGTGTGACTGTGTGTGTGTATACGTGTGTGCGTGTGCGTGTGCCAGCTTAATCGAGAAATCATTGCTCCTATAGCCATGAGCAAACTTTGCATTGAAAAAAAGAAAGAAAAAAACTCAGATGGGATGTACCAAGTGTAAAGAGAAAGAGCAGAAAATGATTCATATCACAATAGATGTCTCAAAGCTTTGACAATATTCTCTTGGGATCACTTGGTTATGAATTGCATTAATAATAACATTATTTTTTCATGCAAGAAACTATTATGCATATTCAGACACTGTCAAATAAAATATTTATATTAAACATAATACAGTATGTGCAACATACTAAAAGCATAATATAATACCAGTATACCTCTAGTATATTTATAGTACATTATACTATTTTGGCCTATATACATATAACAAATGCAAACGAGTCTTTCTCCAAGTTCATAGTTAGCACAGTGCTTTTCCGTTTAGCGTCCCAACTTGTATGTTAATCAGGGAAATTCTCCATCTCATTTACATCCATTGCAACTATAATAAGGTCATTGTTTCACAGGCATGTCAGGAGAGATTTGTGCATCCAAGGCTGGTTTGAATAGTACAAGCCCTATGCCTGGGATTCCAGCTCAGTCTCTTGGGTCACTCCTACTCTTCCATTACAAACTTGACTTCAGTTGCAGTGAATTTCCATTAATGCAAAACCCTGGGTAGCTTCGGAAAGCAGGACTTGCTTCATCGTAGGGGTGTGAGTAATAATTAATAATTGCATACAATGCAACTGTGTTGCAAAGACACACCTTCATAGAGAGATCTGATTAGTTGTCGGCTGGATTTGCACACCCCCAATCCTAAAATGCATGAGCAGCGTTCTCTAAATTGCTAGCAATCCTCCAGTCTTGATTTTCCTTTTCCTAGCAGGTGAGCTGTGGTAATAATGATGAATGAGATGGCATACTGACCCATTAGTGGAGCCACCACTGCCTCCAGACACGCTGTGTCCCACTAACCTCCTTCCCTATAGCAGGATTGACAGGCTACCTCTGTGCCTCTGTCTGTGTGTACCGCATGGGAAATCTGAGCTGTGTTTTGACTGCAGGCTTTTTGCAGCTAGTTTGCAGGTACATTATTCCCAGTTACAGACTTCTTTTTCTGTATTGCAGCTGTGCGGTGGTGTCGATTTAAGATCTTCTTTCACATCTTCTGTTAGTTCTCACAGTTATTGATTATTGCTGTCAATGCTGCTGTTGCAAGATGTTTTTCCCCTGTGCGAGCCATATGAGAATGACCTGGCTTGTCTGTGGTTTACCATGTACTATACAATAGTTTTACTTACTGTGGCAAGCTATTTGAAAGTAAGCCTTAATTACAGTGCTAGTTCTGAGTTTCTAAGTTTATCCATTGACTTACCATTGTCAAACTTCCCTGTTAACATTAGAGTTTTCTGATTGATAGCCTTGTCAGTTCTGCCACAGTTTGTGTTTTAATTAAGGAGATTCTCTAAAGCCTTCATTATAAAACAGAACTGGTCTAACTACAGCAATGATGCATAATGGTCTAGCAAGAGGCTATTTTAAAAACTGCTTTGTCTAAATATGTAATGACTCTATAAATTAAATTTATGGATGCTGTTATGGATTTCTGAGTTGAAAAATGGGTTTCCAAAACAGACGCTGTACAGTTTTGTACAATATTGCAGCACTGCACCTACATGAAAAAATATTGGCCACCAACGTTGTTCCTTCAGCTCTGATGATTCTGTCTGGCTGCTGTCTCCAATTAAACTGAAACTTACAAAGCTGCAACCACACACACTAAAGACAGCTGTTTATTTGATTCACAGATGCCCCGTTTGGTTTTTAAGGGATGTCCTGTCCACATGTACAGGGTTTGCAGGAAGAGGAGATGGAGGCTTTTTGGGAATGATCTCAACAGGAAACTAGATGGCATTGATATCCTTGCAGTGAGTTTCTAAATGTTCCGTACCTCTAATAGTGTCAGACTGACCTCCTGTGCATTATCTGCTGTGCCAAGTGATGCTAAAAGTTCACTTTTTATAACTGGAGAAATCAATTATTATTATTATTATTATTTATTTCTTAGCAGACGCCCTTATCCAGGGCGACTTACAATTGTTACAAGATATCACATTATACATTATTTCACATTATACAGATATCACATTATTTTACATACAATTACCCATTTATACAGTTGGGTTTTTACTGGAGCAATCTAGGTAAAGTACCTTGCTCAAGGGTACAACAGCTGTGTCCCCCACTGGGGATTGAACCCACAACCCTCCGGTCAAGAGTCCAGAGCCCTAACCACTACTCCACACTGCTGCCCTACTGTTTACGACCCTCGATTTTGACGAGTGAGTAAGGTCTTTCAAAATACAGAATGTTCACAGTGTAGCAACATTCCAAGGGTGAGACACCACACTTGAAAGTGTTTTTGCTACAAGTAGGTTCTATCTGGGATGTGGCTTATTATGGTATGTAGCACAGTGACTGTAACTTAGCTGTCAGACTTTTAGAATGGCAGAATGGTAGGGCAAATGACTCTTGTGTTAAAATTCCTTTAAGTATTTGGATGCTGTAGTAGTAACAGGCTGAATTAAAGAGGAATAGACAAACAAACATGAGCATAAAAAAGGAGGTGTAGTCCTAAATCTGAAGGTACCGGCATGCCACTAAAATACTGATTTTTCTCAAACAAGAATTATTATACAAATTCACTTATTTGTAGCAACACATATAATAGGTAATGCATTTATCTTATTTCGACAAGCATTTCCTCAAAGTGTCTTTCTCCATCTTGTCAGAATGTTTTACTTTAATGAGGCCACAGTGCTGTTTTTTCTTTTTTAATTGCATGCAAATCCTAGTGAAATCTATTACAATTCAAAAGCTTAGTAGCACAAAATCTTCCCTAAATCGCTGTGTTTAATCAGTTTCATTTGATTTATTTCTTTATCTATTTATTCAATGTAATTGCAATCTGCTTTCAGGAGAACAAAATGTGATTTCAACTTTGCAGACGCCTCTGCCTGAAAACAACAACAAAGCCAACAGCAGCCACAGTCTAAGGTGATTTCATTGTGAATGCTTATGGCCAAGTCATGTGATGTAGTCACAAGCACCATCACTTACAAACAGCTAAAGGAGGAACAACATTGACAGCAAGCTCTAAGTTTCTATACAGAGTTTCCATTCGGCTTCAGCATTGATAAATCTATCCTTCAAAAACAAAGGCAATTTTATTTTGCACTGAGCACTGATTCTCTTTACTGTTTATCTTCTATCTGTCTATAAATGTGTATCTGCTTTGGCAATCCAATAATAAGTACTTATAAGGACTTTTATATGACATTTATAAGGACTTTTATATGACATTTGGGCGGGACCTTTTAGCAATACAGAGATGGAAATAAGACTCCTATTGTATAGCAGTTTCACCCTTTCCAGGTTTTAATATGAGCTTGATTAGCCCCAGTGTATAGGGAGCAAGCTCAGCTGTGTCTTATAAACTAGTAAAATCATACATGGCTCAAACTGCTATGCAGTGGGAGTCTTATTTCCATCCCTGCTACAGTCCATTTGACATTAATGTTGTGACTTTAGATATAGCACAATTAAATCAACCAGTCATGGTTTTGCAATTGCAAAAGACGTTACTGAGCATCATAGTATTGTCTACTACCACAATTGAACAGGCTGGGAGTACTGTTCAATTAGCAATTAAAAAATTATCAATTAAAACGATTCACTATCATATGAATCCATGTAGCAATTCTTACGTTTATCATGCCCGCGGTTCTACCGGTACCTCTTGGTTAAGGCAGTGGTGTTGTAATGGTGTTGTTGGGCAGCAGTGTGGAGTAGTGTTTAGGGCTCTTGACTCTTGACCGGAGGGTCGAGGGTTCAATCCCCGCTGGGGACACTGCTGCTGTACCCTTGAGCAAGGTACTTTACCAAGATTGCTCCAGTAAAAACCCAACTGTATAAATGGGTAATTGTATGTAAAAATAATGTGATATCTTGTAACAATTGTAAGTCGCCCTGGATAAGGGCGTCAGCTAAGAAATAAATAATAATAATAATAATAATTAAGTAATCAATTCACAATAATCCATGACAGGATCATGGTACCTTCAGTGAAACCACTGAGCACTGTCTGTTCCAAATCCAATGGCTTTTCATTGTTGGTAATGCTTTAGTCTGCTAATGGCAAGGGTTCTTTAGGGTAGTACACCAGTATTATAGAGGTACTGTGATGGCATTTCACTAAATGTTCTGTTAAGGAAAACTATACAGTATGGGATCTATACGATCAGTACAGTGGTGGATCTAAATACAGACACCGTTCAGATTAGGGGGGGTCCAATCACGGTCCTGGAGGGCCGTTCCACTCCAGGTTGAACAGCTCAAATGAGATCATTAACCACGTTGGGGTCTGGATGGAGGTTTAATTGGTTCAGTTAAACAATTTAGAACAGGGTTTGGAACAAAGAATGAAAACATCTCCAGATTGCGTTTGGGAACTTATCTACTGTAGGGCTGGAGAACTGCTGACTGGACTTGTAAATATTTCAGTGCATTTTGCTGTATAGTGAACCCCAACAAAAATCTAGAATTCATTGTCATTATTGCATGAACAGCATGCTGTGTACTGATATACATCTCTCAGCCCTGCAGACAGGTTACGGTCAGTGAATCCAAGCAAGTGAGATTTTAACTGACGTCAACAAAGTCACTTAACTGAGAGTGATTCTCATTCCCAACGAGTGAGATATGACATGGCTGATTCCGAGAGTGCGGTATGCATCTCGTATTAAGACCTGAAAAACAATGTGCGCCCTCACATTGATAGGAACCCCAACATCTGTGCTGAGTGTTCGATGGGGTAGTTTAATGCTTGTGTGTTTAGAGCTCCAGGAATATGTTTTAATCAGCCATCTTCCAGGGTTAATGAATAGCCGGCTGACACACAAACCTGATGTTGTTGTTGTTGTTATCACTTCGGTTGCCATGGTTATATTGGTCCTCATGAGCCATTTTATGGCCCTGTATCTATAAGATAACCCTGGCTGATGCAAGGCTTTTTTCATTTTCAACGACATCATCTATAACTGGAGGTAGAAATTATCGCCTTTCAAACCAAAACAGCGTCCCGGCTCTAACCAATAAGACGAATTTAACGTACTGTGTTAACGCAGGCCAATAAAATGGTTGCACTAGAGGTCGCTGCAATTGTATTAAACACTGCTTTCTAAGACTACTGTGTATTTACATAGGTAGGAAGCACTTTTTTACACAGTTATAAATGCACGTAATAGCCTACCAGGTGACGAAGTAGGATCTAAAACACTGGGAACAGTTAAAAAAAGAATAGATTCAGTGTTTTTAAATTTGATCCCCCCCAGTAGAGGAGAAAGGTGTGCTAACGAGGGATGAGCCTTGATGGGCCGAACAGCCTCTGCTCAACCTCACACTTTTCTTATGTTCCTATGTTGCTTACCACCCCCGTATGTTGGGGGCGATTCGTGTAAGTAGCTGTTGAAGGAAAGCTGCTGATGCAGAATGTGACGTATTGTGCTCTTTAAGCTGGGGAAGTGCATCGCATGACGTAAGGTTTTAGTGAAAGGTTTAGCACACAGTGGGTTATGACAAGGCCGCCCACTTCCCCTTCGCACATTGTGCAATGTTACAGGACGTGCCTCTTGGAGGGCTAGCAGGAAGATGCTCTGTTACCCTTCCTGCCCACAGAGCTGGTGAATGACTGAGAGGAAACAGCTAAGACGTGCCCCGTTCTATCGCTTGAGAGTTTTTGCCCGGTCACAGAGTCACCTGACTGCTATAGAAACATGACAAACAGTTTAATTAAACAAATGTTTACCTGCTGCAACACTGACGGTAGGATTAGATCCAAAATATAAAAACTTGAGGCCAGTAAATTAATTTCACTGGTAACAGCTTAGTTTCAACTGAGGTCTGGAGATGGGAACGAAGCTGGCTTTTATTATCAGGCTGTTGGCGTTTCTATTGCTGTGATTTGATTTCTCTTTTCAGATACCAACACATCACTCTGGGCTCTGTCAAATCCCCAGCCGAGGCAAGTTTGAATGAAAATGCATTTGGAATGTGGTGTTCTGTGATGTATTTTTCATAGCAATTCTGGCATTTCTTTCACAGGCTCCCTCATGCCCTCTTAAAACATTATCGAGAAGAAACTGCACTTTCATCCGACATGAAAACCATTTCAGACATTACTGTTGCTCTGTTAGAAAATCGATTTAAATACAACAAGTAAATAGCATTGATCCAAATAAAAAAAAGGACCTTTGGATGCCTCATTCAAGATTGCCAGTCCCTCTCAATCACCATTCTGTTAAAAACAGATTGTGAAAGAGCTGTTACACAGAAGCGTGCAGCAAAATCATGCAAAGACAACAAACCTGTAGGGTTCTGCTACTGGATCCTAGAGAATAATGACACTTAGTCGTAGCATTCGCCCGATTGACTAAAAAGTGAGGACATGTGATTAACAATATCAGAACAATCACAATCATGTTTACAAATAACATTTTAGAATCTCTTTATATACAGGGAGTATGGATAACACAACCAATGGCAGTGTGTGCTTGCCCAGATGAACCCCACAAATGAATTATTGGGTAATTTACAATCCATTAAAGATGAAATAATATTGACATTGGAATAGTTGCCACTTTGCAAAGTACACTATTACATCACAGAGAGAAAACCTTGGGCTTGTGTTTTGTAATGTCAGCGGAAAAGCTTTGGGTTACCTTAGAAACAGAAGCCATCCTGTGAGTGTAATGCTTCCTCTTTCCATGCTCTCTGCAAACGGGACCTCGTACGTGCAAGACGCCAGTTTAATTGACAACTTCACGAAGGAATCCAACAAACCACAGCTCTGGTATTCTCAGAATTCCAGTGCTTCTTGTCCTGTGCATACCGACATCATCCCGTGCAGGGTTTTTGTTTAAAAGCAATTCCTGATTAAGACCTTCTGATTTATACTGTGTGAATACCCTTTTTGCTTTAGTTATGTTTTATGTTATCCATAATAAATGGTCTTCAATAGAAATGGTGCTTTACTAAGGGGCTACTGGTAGTATGCTACCATAGCTGACTTACCAATGGTATCCCTACGGTATAAACACACAATACACATTGGTAATACATGAGTATCACAGTACCATATCAGCATCATATCAGGACCACTATGAATTATTTCTTCCAAACCTGTTGTATTGCCTGCCATTGTTTTTTCCTGAGTAACTTTTGTGATTCATATGGTGTGAGTTCACATTATGTTTCAGCTTTGCTTTACGCTAGGCAAGCTTGTGTAGTTACTGTGTAATTACATTGTCATTGCTGGAAACTAAAATAAAGGGTTGCCATGCAGGACACAGGAGCTGCTGTGAGCAAGAGCAATGCCCATCACTGACTAACACATGCATCATTTCTGTTTGGCATCGACTGCCAGGGCATGGATCCAAAAGATTTACAATTAAGATAAATGCAATCTCTTAGCGAGTAAGTGATTAACCATTAGCTTTGAACATGCAATAAGCAATGCTGTTTACAGCTCTGCCAATTCTCAAGCAGTTTGATTGGACTGATAGCGGGATGAAGGAAGGATGGGTATCTACCACCGGACACCAAACTTTAAAGACGCTCAGATTAGGAAGGATAAAGAGCTGCACTCCCATTCTCTGAGGTCTGAAATAGAAACCATATCTAAATACTTACAGGGAAAGAAATAAGACACCCGTTGCATAACTGTGTGATCCATTCCAGATTTTGCAGAGACACGGTCTCTTGGAAGCAAGGTCATGTGTGTATACCTCACAGTAAAGCCTGGAATTGCACAAAACAGAAGTCTGTTTCCATCCCTGCATTTTGGATTTTCTAAACGTCTAGTTAACTGCCTGAGCCAGTCTACCCTTCTGTTTCTGTCTGCGGCTCTGTGTCTTGTGAGAAGCCCCCGGCTCTCTCTTCCCCAGTTCTGAAACTTCTGCATCCCGCAGCAGCCAGCGTGACAGGGATTGTATTGAGGCTGTCAGGGAGTGCTGGCCGGACTGTGTGCTGCTGAGTCAATAACACTGGCCTCTGTGTTCACAGGGAACAATAAGGAGGGGGTGCAGGGGGTTTACAGAGAGAGTGGGGCTAAGCAGAGGGGGAAGGGGGTGTATAAAGGCACACACAGCTGAAAAATACACATGCAAGAGGAAGAGACCATGAAAGTCTTCTGTTTTAAATGTACACTTGAATAAGGTTGTAATGGCTAATGATCTTGCTTGGGTTTGTTCAGGTTACTACATTGGTATTCATGTGAATAATGAGGCATTTTTCACTTTTCATACTGATTTGTGTATGTGTATATATATATATGCAGTTATGGGCTGCATTCATTTTTACAATCTGTGCTCTGATAAGGTTGTAAATTGCCCAGTGGGTAACGTATGAAATGGGCTACTAAGTCATTGATGGTGTATCATTGGTATCCTTCAAAACTTAACATTGTTTCAGGATCTACCAGCTACTAGGAATCAGATGAGCACTGGTGGGCCAAATGGCCTTCTCTCATTTTCTTATGTTCTTATGTTCCTAATTATTCTATTAACATTTACTGGTTACATGAATAACAACACTGAATGTCAATACAAACTTGAAGTCATGTTTTGCTGCAACGTGTTATAGGAATGATAAAACATACAGTTTAGAGGCCTCCTATAACCTTGTATTAATGACCTCAATAGCCTTTAATTACAGGAGCATTACAAAGCATCTCCTCATCTGCATAACAGCAGGCAGAGCCAGACAAAAGGCAGATGACAATAGCTCATTCAGTCAGGAGACTGGGCCCAAACAGTGGGAATGTAAACGAAGGGGAAATTCCTGCATAAAGCAGTCACAGCCCATACCCTTACACTGGCTTGCCAATGCAATAGCTGTGAAGGCTACAGGCACGCTAGCTGACCACACAATGGATTGGAAACAGATATTGCACAGCAGTCTTTAAATGGTAGCACACTGATACGGCATGCAATGAGACTGCAATGATTGATACCATTACCACTGCAGGAACATTGCCAAACTAAAGCCCATGTTAACTGGGAAAGATGCTGAGTTGCTAGTTCACACTTGTACTACTTCTTGGAATGATCACTGTAATGCATTGTTTGCTGGTGATCCAGATGTTACATTAAATAGGTTTCAGCTGGTTCACAATGCTGCTGCCAGAATGCTTACTCATACTCTGAGATTTCAGCACATGACTCCATTACTCGTATCCTTACGTTACCTTCCAGTGAGTGTTAGAATGGATTTTAAAGCTCTTCTTACTACCTACAAGGTCTGTCTAGGACCATCTTATCTCTTTTATTAAATCTTAAGGGACTCAGTGTATGTATTTATTTATCTTTTTCCTTTTGCAACGAGCCTGAGAGTTAAGTAAACGAAAAGCTAAAAGACCTCCCAGGGGCTCTGTTTTATCTCTTTGACTGAAATGAATTTCCTGCACTGAACCCGGTCCCTAAGCCTTATCTCCTGTCAAAACACCCTGCCTCCACACCGCCGCAGTATTCCCAGCGCAACAGCGGCTTGGATTTTAAATGAAATGAGCAACAGGCCTATTAAAGATATTTGTCTCGGGTGCGTTCACCCAAATTGGTTGCAGATACATAACCACAGCCGGTTCTGTTTCCAGGCTATTAAGGGGACATCAACATAACTGATTTACTAAAGAGAGAATGGCATGTTTGTTTGTTTTTGAAAAAGGGAAATATCTTTTGTTAATGTGACAAATTCTGTGCAGGAATTGCCTAGCAAGATGATCACACATGTGTTCCATTTGAGTTTCTCAACATGGTGATCTATTTTAATGATCTACAGCAGTGGTACTCAACTCTGGCCCTCGAGATCTATTGTAGTTCCGGTCTTTATTCCAACCAGGTCCTAAATGAGTTAATTGTCTCTTAACAGCTTCAATTAACTACATTAGAACCTGCTTGGAGTAAAAACCTGGACTGGATTGCATCTCGAGGGCCAGAGTTGAGTAGCACTGATCTACACGACGGCAGATCCAATTACCACCACTCTTTAACTCTGTATAGATCCTGCTGGTGTTTTCCCCCTGTGGGTTGCCCCACCCATTAACATTACATCATACAATAAAAAAATAAATTGTAATTAGGTCTGCCGAAAATTGTCTTTATGCATTTTAGAGTGGTGTTATTAAGATCCGCCACAGCTGAGATCATTAAAATAGACTCTGTGATCAACTGAAGTAGTCCAGTGCTATACAGCGTGAATACTTTTTTTAGTGACTGAACCAAAACTTATTGAACACATTTCTTTTATGAAGTATGCAAAACTCTGAGATATTCCTAATGCAATTGGTACCGTGGTTGTATTCATGCATACCTCACAGACCAAGGAAGAAAAAGAAAAAGAAAGAAAGTGGGCCTGTCTGCCTTGCCCCAATTCGACAACCAGATTCTGATTGGTCGAAACACACATGCAGGCCATCGCAAATGACAAATCGACCAATCACCATTAAGTTTGTCATTCCATTCATAGAACTTACTGCATAATTCAAAAGTAAAAAAAACAACAAAAAAAAAAAACACTTTCGGCCCAGTTTACGAATACGTCAACCGTGAAACAATTTAATAAACAGACACCAAGTCGTTCTATTTATGTATATTTCTTTTAGAGCAGACACTCCTGTCTCTCTTCACTAAAGTCATATTACAATACATACCAGCACTGACACTGCTTTTTTATATTTATAAGATTTTAACTAAGAGGCTGACATGCACGGATAGTATGGCTGATTAATAATGGTTGTTTCTTAGAAAATACTGCGTGACAAATAATTTGTGGGTTTTGTCACAGCTTCTGAAATGGTTTAGTGAAATGCATGTGGTGTGAACTAGCCCCCCTCATGCGTTTGAACAGAGTGGGCTGTATCTCCTTCCTGATTAGTATTTCAAACACGCTTATTATTTGTTGTCATTTGCGCTCCTTACCCATCTGCCACTGCAGCTGCGTTGCCATGGAGTAAAATGGCAGTGTTTGTATCTGGTATAGGGATGACCTAGTTCCCCTCATCTCTCTCTATCTCTCCCCTCATCTCTCTCTCTCTCTCTCTCTCTCTCTCTCACTCACACACTCACACAAACAAACAAACCAAGCCTTTGGTTAAATGTACCAAATACAGGTTGTCCTCGTTAAAAAAAGAAGAAATCGATAGGAATCAATGCTTCTTTTATAACACACACATTATCGAGTCAGACAAAAAAAACAAGCAAACAAAAAAAAACAACCCTGAAACCTAAAATATGTTTAGTTTAGCAGAGCTGACTTAACAGTAGAATAGAAATTGGGAGATGTAATAGTGGATGTTTGAATGCAATTCTGTGTTTTAAATATGTAAAATGCCATCATTCTGCATGGCAGCTCCTATAGAATACATTTTGGGTGACTCTTCTAAGTAGGGTATTAGCCCCGGACTCTGAGGTCAAAGGTCAAGGGATTTACTGCTGTACATGAATCTACAGCAACAGCTCCCGGCTCCCCTCTCCCTCCCACAACATTAACTCAGCTCCACAGTGAGCTTGCAGGGCTGGCAGCCTCTGGGGGGTTACATTTGCATGTCAGCTGCAGCAGCGTTAGGAAAGTCTTCGTGACCGCGCATCCCACTCAACCTGACAGCATCAATATGCAGGGCAGACCATCCCATTACTACAACGGAGGGAAAAGAAGACAGGCGTTTTAGATGCTGTATAGCACATATTAAAAACTAATTATATTGAAGAGATATTGCATCCATTATTTATGAAAAATGTAAATCTGCATTTTTTAAAAAAAACTGTAAAATAAACCCTAAATATATTATTAATATTGTGTAAATAATGTATTTCAGAATAGATAGCAGGGTTTTATTGGTCTAAGTGGTGGAACTAAATACCACCACCACTGAGATAATTGAAATGATGAACCATTTCTAAAAAATATTTCAAATGCCAGAGAAGGTCTCAATTAAAGATTTAAAGGGCAGTGGTATTTAGATCTGCCAATTGATTGAATGGACCCCAATACAAAGTATATACAATATTTGTACAGGACCAGGGTCAAAACATACATAACTGACTAGTATGCATATATGAAATTCTTCTTCATCTTCTGATTACATACTACTCCAAGCAACACTTTAATAGGGTAATTACTGTAAAATATAAACTATACAATGAAGGTAATGCTTGGTGAAATACAGAATCAACCACTGCCTCACTGATAATTCAAAGTATAAAGAAAGCTAACTTTCAGGACGCCAGTCACGACAATTACATCTGTGCCAAGACAGCTGGGCACAACCATGCGGAGAGACCTCCTACTGCTCCACTCCACCTCACCGGCCGCGGCTCTCTGATGATGGGCAGGAACGAAAAAGAACTCCAGACTGCTGGGCATTCAATAAAAGAGAATGTCGTCTATTATAATCCTTGAAAGTACGAGGGACATGTGTGCCCCACAAATAAAAACGACCATAACGTTCTTATTTTTGCAATGAGGTGCACAAAAACAGAGTTTAAAATTTACCGACAGGTTGGATCTGGTCATCCACATTGTCAGTTTCTTCGTGATACTCTTGAGTCGCTCTCAAATGTATTTTAAGAAGAAACCATTTCAACAACTGAAAAACGAATCATCTATTCTGTTCTGAGCTATTTGAAGTACTCTGTTTATACAAATATGCCTGACAAACTAAATAGGTTTTGAATTTTGGTTTAGAAACCAAAATGTTTTTGGTTTTGAAGGTCAGTTGGTTGCATTTTATACTTTAGTTTGAAATTTGCTGCTATCTCAAAGACAGGATTGTAGCTAAAAAGTTGTGTCTCCATCCTGGTTGCAACTCCCTCCAACGTTGTGGCTACAGTCAGGCTTCAAAAGTACCAGGATGCAGCCGTTCATCTGAAGGTGTTATATTTGTAATCTTTGTATTTCCTGAATTAGAAAACAAAAGAAAATAACTAATCATTTTTATTAAAGTTATTCATTTTTTAAACACTGCTTATAAATTCATTAAAATGAGCCTCAATAAAACGTGAAAAAAACAAACATTCTTTGTTTTTTCAGTCATTCAGTCGCTTCATAATAAATTCTTTGTTCTTGACTTCCTGGTCACAGTAAGAGAGAGAGAGAGAGTGGTGTTGCAGGGCATTTTTGTACTGTAAACATTTTGATACAGTAATGCTATTGCCTTTGCCTAAAGCTGTTGCTATTTGTGCACCATGGTAACACCAAAAAACATGCAAATAGAAGATTAAAGGCAACCAGTCAGTGATGTGGCCTTGCAAGGTACAGCTTTACGACTGCATAAGACATGCCCTGATAACAAAAAGTATATTGCTTGTGCTACTTGATGGCCTGTCACCGCTGTTCATATCTTTCTGGTGTACTGCAGGTAGCTCAGTGTTTTCACTTAAGTATGTCAGCAAGGTCCTAATTTTTACAAGAGCGGCCTGCCAACGGCTTCTTAATGGAAAGTGCACTTTGTGACAACGCCGTGCCCCTGTGATGCCCCGGGGCAAACAGGAGCTGATGCAGAGGTACAACTGCTTTCGCAAACTGTCTCTGAGGTGGCAACCCTCCAGGCAGTATCGGTAATAACATTCGCAAACCATAAGAAAAATATAATGAAAAGAAAACTGAGTGTCTCATATCATTTCAAAGCAATATCCCTTACTGATGATCAAATAGCTTAAAACAACACGGTCTTGTTTTCCTTAAAAATAAACATCCAATAGGTGGTCTTCTTCCACTTTATTATCTTTTATTAACTTGGAATGTAAGAGACACTTTTAACTCATCCCCTTCTCTACTTTTTACTTCCACTGTTTTTGCTCAGAAGCTGATAAAATACCTTAGCCGTTTTATCAATAAAAATAAATACTGCTGACCAACTGGGTACATAGCAATAGAATTAGATCCTCTAATGAAAATAAACTAAGACAGTTTTGAAAAACAATCCAGCCACCCTCTCTGATTATCTTGTGAGATATTTTGACTCTTGTTGTCAAAGCCAATTCAATTTGCATCTGTTCCAGCCGAACAAACATCACATGAAAATACGTCATTTAATTTCTTTGGCAGCAAAGCTGAATTGACACAGTATCCCAGTCTACCCTGCCTTCTAAACAACAGTGTATTAAGACTTTAAGAAATTAGGAGCAGAAATTGCATTACAGCCTGCTGATAAATTATAGTGGACAATGGTAGTTGGTTCAAGTCCCACATGAGACACATGTGTTAAGCCCTTGTTTTCCAAAAGATTGTTTCATTTACCTTATAGACCTGTAAGGTTTGCCTCTGAATCCAGTTCAAGTTACAAATTAAACTAGGTTGAGAATCATAAGCTATTCCCAGGTCCACATCACAAAACGTAATAATGTTTTCATGCAGCAGGTGAGCCAGTTGACTGTCTAGCTCTGTTTGTAGAGAATAGTTAGTGGGTTCAAACCTCATGTTAGGGGCATGTGTTTTCATTTTCAAAGACTGCACTTTTTCATACTCCATTTAACAAAACAGCACAAGGTGTCAGTAGTCTTAAACATAAAAATAATATAAAGAGGCTGATATAAGATCTTATATGCAATGCTAAACTCTTGCATGGAGCTAAGTGACACAGTGGGTTAATTGACGAGTATTCTGTGGTTCAGATCCAGCTGATTCCTTCCTTTATTTTCAAAGATTAATTCCCATGAGCTGTCAGAAATCTCACCCCATAAGAGGATGGCTCCTTTCAGACTGAAATCCATTCCCTAAATAAATATACTAACACTTAATAATGCCCTCACCTGCAGAGGTATAGAGATGTGAACAGGTAAAACAGAAAACAAAGTTGGGTGCATCGTAGCCCATTCCTCGCTATCCCTTATAAAAGTTCACCACTATATTTTGCAGTTTTCCCATGCTTTTCCCATGGCCATGCATTTACCATAGTTTATCCATGTTTTTTTAATATGCCTTACCATACCTCGCGATTCTTTACAATGCTTACCTATCCTTTACCATGCTTCCACTGTGCTTTATACCACTTGTCTATGCTTTTACTAGGGTAATCTTTGAAAAGAGATCACACCATAGCAACATCTGATTGTCTCTAATTGCTCTTAATGCGCTACATGTAGAGGCCTGTATGTTCTCACCACACAAGGGTTTGTTGACAAGGTCCTTATCTGTTCAATGGGGTTCTGTGTATAGCTCTTTAAACACAATGGCACTACATGACAAGGGCTGAGCTTGTATTCACATCTGGGGTAATATTTCCTGGCTGAGAGCAAGAACGTAATAACTCATGGAAATGACAGTTCTGTGGCAGCTTTTAAAGTTTCAGTAGCACTTTTTAATAAGTGTGCAATTACACACGAACAAGTGGATTCTTCAAACAAAGTAAACAATTCATTCTTAACGCATGTTTTTTTTTTTTTTAAATATTACAATTATGAATATTGAATGTGTCCTAGGTTGGTGCCTACAGCATTCAAATTCAATAGGAATTAATACAAATTTTTAAAGTGGAACAAAAGTTTGAAACATGAATCAGTCATCGTGTGTTTATTTAGTTTAGCTAGCATTGTAGTTACAATGTATTTTCTCTGATGTATTGTAGCTTATTCATTGTGAACTGTTTGCCAAACCAGATTCACTGTAGATAAAGGAAGGCATGCAATTAAAATACAGCTGTTCGCTTATGAACAACCAATGCAAAAATACTGCAAGTGATAAATTATCATTTCTTTTTAATGTAAAAAGCATATGGGATACAGCTGACCTTTATCCATTGATGAAGTTGCATATTAAGTGGATACAGACAATGGAAGCCTTTATTTCCCAAAGATTTTATGTTTGTATTGTTCATCACAATGACTTAGTAGAAAACAATAGGAACCAGCGGTTTGTCATTGCAACACATTAGGATGGGTTATTGGGTTGTTCAGCATGCATTATGTTGCCAACTAACTCTAAATTTGACCCCCCCAACCCCCTGCTAAAAAACAATCAAGAATTATTATTATTTGTTTATTTAGCAAATGCCTTTATCCTTTACTCCTCAAAGGATAGCATTGTCTGTTTTGTACATTATTTCAAATTACTGCTGTTTATTGTGGTCGTGTATCCTTCAAAGCTGTACTTTTTTTAGCTCATGAAATGAATACCTTGAGAGGTTAGAGCAACATGCCCCTTTACACTGAGGCTGTGGTGCTGCATACTTTCACCCTGGCTGAGATTCCATTGCTGGAGCATGCTTCAGAACCATCAGAGTTCTCACTGTGATTCCATTGCTGGAACATGCTTCAGAAACTTCAGAGTTCTCACTGTGATTCCATTGCTGGAGCATGCTTCAGAACCATCAGAGTTCTCACTGTGATTCCATTGCTGACACATCCTTCAGAATCATCAGAGCTTTTACTGTGATTCCATTGCTGGAGCATGCTTCAGAACCATCAGAGTTCTCACTGTGATTCCATTGCTGGAACATGCTTCAGAAACTTCAGAGTTCTCACTGTGATTCCATTGCTGGAGCATGCTTCAGAACCATCAGAGTTCTCACTGTGATTCCATTGTTGGAGCATGCTTCAGAACCATCAGTGTTCTCACTGTGATTGAACCAGAATGACAATAATAATAATAATAATAATAATAATAATAATAATAATAATAATAATAATAATAATAATAATAATAGACATTGAAGCAAGGAAAAATGACATATTTTTATGAATAAAAAATGAAATAAAAGATCAACTACACAGTAATCAGGAGAAGAGTGAAAGTGGTTGGTTATGTTAGAAGAAATGCTTGAAGGTCTAAGAAAAAAATCTGTCCTTGTGAAATAACAAAATGAAACATAAACACACACCCCACCTCCCTCCGCTAAGACAGCTTTCATTCACAAGAGGGCAGCAGTGTGGAGTAGTGGTTAGGGCTCTGGACTCTTGACCGGAGGGTTGTGGGTTCAATCCCCAGTGGGGGACACTGCTGTTGTACCCTTGAGCAAGGTACTTTACCTAGATTGCTCCAGTAAAAAAAAAAAAAAACCCAACTGTATAAATGGGTAATTGTATGTAAAAATAATGTGATATCTGTATAATGTGAAACAATGTATAATGTGATATCTTGTAACAATTGTAAGTCGCCCTGGATAAGGGCGTCTGCTAAGAAATAAATAATAATAATAATAACAAGATCCAGATTGACTCTTAGTACGAGAACATGAAGCAGCGTGCAAAAGGTGTTTTCTCATAAAGATATTGTGTGTGACAGTCTGTTAAAGAAGATGAATAAAGACCTTTGGAAGTGCCTACTTTTCATTTAAGCAAAGAATGCAATAAAACGAAGTATTGATGTGTATCTCCTGCTGGTACGAAGCAGCTCTCTGTCTTGCTGTCTGTCTTTGTGCATGATGAATAGGGCTGGATTACAAATGCACTGCTCCTGTCATTTCGTTTCATCCCTTTATACCAGACTGCTTGTCTTAACAGTAAGAGAGCTACGAACCTCTGTAGAATGGACGATGTTTGCTTTACTCTTTCAAAATAGATTCTGTGTAACTGGCTTGTTGTTATTGAATCAGTGGGTGTGCCCGAACTAAGTTACTTGAATTGAATTGAACTAGGCTTGCTTTCGCGTGGTGCTTAAATATTTCTAAAGTAAAAAAAAAAAAAACACTAGGATGCTGTTCTAATCCCTAAATCTTACCCTACAGAAACTTTAATAACCAGTATCAGCAACACAATAGACTTGGAATAAATATTGCATAGTGGTTCTGGTTCAGGTGCACACTGTCTGTCTGAATCGGATATGGTGCCGTGGTTGTTCAATCGTGACGTGTCTTGCTATTTTTACACCATGTGGTGAAATAAGCCATTTTATACCATGAAAAAAATATAGCCCTACTGATACCATTGTCGCAACCCTTGTGTGACTGTGACCCTTTAGTACAAATATGAAAGGCTAGTGCATTAACCCACTGCCCCACTCTGTTTTAATGCATTCTGTTTGATCCATTGTATACATCTGGATTTTTCATCTATGTTTATTCAGGCTGTTAAAATACAAGATAGCATATACCTTTAACCTGACACCCACAAAACAGACACTGTGTTCCACCTCCTGGCCTTTTGTTTAAAGAATGTTTATATGATTTACAGCCGGAGTGCAACACATTTAAATCATGTTTACAAGGCCCTGGTTGAAATCCTGACGCCACTAAATAACATCTTAAAGAGGGTGTTTACAGCAAACAAGATGGCTTCTAACAAAGAGTACGGTAGAATACTACGGGCAATTCTGCATTAGCTATTTACAACAAGGACAAAGAAGAAAACAGATGAAGCTGTTCCTTCAACATACTTTATGATAAACTGTGAAGGCCCAGTAGTCATACCAGTGCTTTACTTTTGGAAAATAATATCTTAAATTGTGGCCCTGTTCCTTTTATATCATTACTTTGATGAAATCAGCTACAGAGTGTTACTTAGCGGTCCATACAGCTGTAAAGATAAGACATCCTTGTGTTTCTGGAGCCCACACAGTATGTACTTATCAGTCTTTGTGCTGAAATCCATATGCACAGCAGGGTATTGAGTATCGTTTACACCTAACTCAGTCCCCAGTCTGCCCTGGGCAGGGTGCACATGCTCCTTTGAAATGAAGATTAGCTCACTCTGCCAGGATCCAGAGATAGGACAGATCATCCCATCAGCTTCAGATGGGGTACACATGTTGGGTGAAGCATACCGCACTTAAGCAATGCCATCATTTAAAACATTAAAACAGAGGACAGGCTAGTGCCCCAACGGAATTCGACACATCAGAAATCCGCTTTTATGGATCCACTCCATGTACAACACGGGAGGATTATCCCTGTCATTGCTCCCATCTGTACTGGGCAAACTGGGAGATCTGGTATGATTTCACTTCTTGGTGATTGTCTTTTTTTTTTTTTTAATTCCAATGTGTGGGTTGAATGCTGACTCCCCACTTCACCTGTTTGCTCACTCTATTGGCACCCCACCCCCAGCCCACTTAGAGCTCAATATTCCATGAATTAAGCCCCACTCCAGGCTCATTACCAGATCCTCCACTAAATCAAGGTGAAAACTGCTCACTTAGTAACCTGACTGACTGGACTGTTACATGAAGATCTACAGTTATACTGGAGATAAATATTGCTTTAATTTAATTTAATTTAATCTAATTTAATGTTGAAAAAGCATTTTGATGTGACAAAAGGTGCTAATGGAGGGATGAAAAAAAATGTCTATTTTATAACATGATTAGCAAGGACTGGGTCTACCAAGGGCAGGGATCCATGGAGTTATAAAGTGAAGAAAATTATTTTTCCTGTGCTTATTTAGCTTTAGTATGCTTCACTTTCAAAAGGTTTCCTTAACTTTCAAACAAAATACATTTTTCATTGTCAGACTGAGAGTCGGAGACACTACACAGACAGTTGTGAGGGTATGAAATAGGTTACCGAGCATGGTGTTGATACTAAAAGATTAGGATCCTTTAAGACTTTAAATTTTGAGATTATCCAGCTACTAGCAACAGGATATGCAGAAGGGCCTCCTCTCATTCATAGATTAAAAAAAAAGATATAATAACACAAATTTTACTTTTAGCATTGAAGGTACTCAACCAACACTGAGGAGAGAGCTTCTCTACAGTAACCTGAGAAACTTTGCAAAGTGAATATAATTCTGCTGTATATATCCCAAAAGAAAAGTGGAATAACAATCACAGGAACTAGTATTGAATCTAAAACAGCAGCAGATCTTAACACAACTGTCCTAACCTGATTTTTGGCCAACCTCATTTCACTGCATTGTGTTTGCATGCACGCTGCTCTAGAAATGCACAGAAAAACGAAAGAACCCATAATGGATTTATTTTCATGTTTCAGTGTGCATGTGTATTTAGGAATGATTTATTATTCCACGCAGAGGTTTCTGCAGCTGTCTTCTCTGGGCTTCCTAAATGAGATTTCTCAAGGCCCTGACCCAGAATAAATAAACACAAGTGTTTGTCTCTTGATTGGCAGGCCTTTCATTTTACGGATATATCACAATATGTATTTCCAGTAACCTCAAAGTACTAGGCTGTAAAATATATCCCTTCAGATATTGTTAAAACTATATGCCCACATGAGTTTCAGTGCATTGGGAGTGATGCCTAATTTACAAGGAAGAAGTTTGTTGCTTTGAATAAATAAATGGCATTTTTTTTATGTACAGTGCTATAAAAATGGAAGTTTGTATTGCATTGCATTGGATACATGATTACACATGTAGAATTTTAATAGCAGTTTTTCATTTTCCAGTTTCCACTGGATTCACAGGGGATGTTGCGTTTGATAGAAAGAGGCACAAATACCTGCCAAAGATACTATGAAAGGCGTATTTGCACGCATGTTATTGAAGGTTTTCAAAAACATATGAGTGTCTGAGATGACATTCCATATGTCACATGACTGGGCAGCCTTGGGTTACATCCCCTGGGGCTGGTGCATCTCCGATTGGGAAGGGTCACTGAGACACCAAGCCCTCTAAACAAAGTGATTCTTCTTTCTGTCGCGTAGAAGGAAGCTGGTAATATGAACTGCAGTAAGCTACGGGGATGAAAATTGAACAGTGGAGCTGAGTAAACATGTTTCTTAACATGAATGCGTATTCTTCTTCCACTTGTTTTGCAAAATGCCATACATGGTTAAAATAAAGCCTTCTGTGGGTTACGCTGCCGCTGAGCCACAAATTCATCGTTCACCTGTTCCACGAGAATTCATTAGAATTCAATAGAATTCAATACAGGGTAATAACTACAGATTATTAAAGTGTTTGCATTCTTATCTTCCTGTGTTAAAAGTGGAGTCGTAGATCTGTTTAAAGGAATTTGCATACCACGCAGACAGACAAGCTTTTGAAAGGTTGTCTGGTCCCCCCTCCTCTTTCCACAATCTCTGTATTTTCCAAATCTATCCCTGGAGATTGACTGACAGACACCTCTCTCTCTGTCTCTGTCTTTCTGTCTCTGGTTCTCTGGCTCACAAAAGTATTCTGCAAACATGACTGATCTAACCGGTTGCTATGTTGAAGTCATGACAACGGCAGAGGAACCTATCCAGAGTTCTCATCTCTAATGAATCTAATGGATTGAACTTGGGCTGTGTGTTTGGTGGGGGTGGGATGCATGCAGCGGGAAGAGAATGATACTTCTGCACCATTGTTTGAGTTGAATATTCTACAGGCTTCTTTAAGGTAATTAATAACTCTTTTTGATCATTAAAATTGACGTCGATTTCTTCCGCATGTGAGTTGCCATTGCCATTGCCATTTGGTTCTCTTTACTCGAATAAATAAAGTATTGATAATTAACTTGAAGAAACCAACCTTGTTCTGTTAGCAGCTGAAACACACTCTGACCAACACCCCACACATTCCTATGCACTGAAGTACTGTTTGACACACCAGTTGTTCATACATATACAGTATATACAGTATATTTTCATATGTCATACTACATAGCTTTTACAGAATTATAAAGTGTTTACAATTGAGTGTCATCTTTTAAATAATTAATTAATGGTTTCCACATTTCTAAAAACAATTCAGCTTTCCCCTGTCCCCCGGTAGAAGTTTTTTTTTATTAAATAAACAATTCAATTTTTCCTCACATTTCCAATATTTGAGTCTTAACTTTTTCACTACTTGAGATGCATATTTTAGTGCAATTTGAGGTTTGTGGATGACAGGCTTCTCAGTCATTTTAAATCACTGATTTACCAGAGGAATTTTAAGAGGGGACAAGACTTCCAGGGGGGAGTTTGCTGGTCCCAGGATCTGGAAAAATACTACATTAAAAAAACAAATAGGAATGAGATTCATTGGATAATCCCAAGAGCCAGAGTCAATCTTCTTCGAAGTTATCCTTTCCTTGGCCTCCAAACTGTAACGTTCCCAAAGACAGTTTTGGCACAAATTGTGGGAATACTAAACAGATTTGTCTGCCCCATCCTCGCTGAGACGCAATACAGACCCCATCCCACCAGCCAATTGCTTTATTAACATGTGCTCTGGTGGGAAGTACATAAACTTGAGACATCAGCATCAGAAACTTGCATGATGTTCTGGCCAAACCACACATACATTTTTTTTTTTTTTCTGCAGGCAACATTTTCAATGGTCTGAGTTTTCTTCAGTTAAACAAGCCCTGACACTTACGTCTGCCTTCATTGTTTCCCAGTTGTGACTCAAACAAAAAAAAATGTACTGGTAGCAATAATAATCATAAAATAAATTAAAAACAGCTGTCCAAATTAGACAAACCAAATTAGACAAACTCTTTGGTGTGTTATATGAATGGCATTTATTTTATGATGTATTCTGTGCAGACAGAATGCAGTGTGCTGTCAGATGACTTTGATTAGCTCATTGTTGGATAAGTTAATAATATTATTGGTGCCAGTTACTTTACCAAAGTGGTAACACTTTAGAATAATGGCTGCAAATCCATTTAAATCCAAATTGATTTAATTAACTAGTAAAAAAAAAAGTTTTCTTTAGTTCACTAATCCCTGGGTCCTACAAATAGAATCCAATTTTATGAAAACCGAAATGTTTGAGGTTTATCAATTTTATCCCCCCAGCATAATTTTCCAGAAAGTCATTTTTGATGGTAATAGTCTGCAAAATGAGGTGAATTGTGGACTATAGACTTCTTTCATGACAACCTTTCAAATATGCATTATACAGAAGAAAAAATAATTGTCAGCAGAATTTCAGCATTTCTATCTTTTCTCCAGTCTTTCTGTTTCCATTTCTCTTACAATCACAAATGCGTTCCTGTTTTGTATTTCTGACTCATATCTGAAGAGTTGTAAGATTTGGGATTGTTATACCGGACAGTATGACATATGTCTTGAAAATATATAGCAATCATTTTTAGATTGTCACTCAGTAAGACTTTTTCTGTTTAATAAGATATTTATATGAGGTGCCACTAGTTAACCCCCCTAGGTTTCTAGATGTGTAAGACATTATAAAAATGTGTTTTAATCTATGATGAAAGTGACATTTTACATATTTTCAATACCTATTTCAATATACAATATCCATGTATGACAGTTTAAGTTGAATATTATATCTCATTCAGTCACTCTTTTTTAATTACATTTCTAGAAATTTTGGCAAGTTTGTGTGAACTCCATGGAGCTTGAGAAGTTGCCCTGCCATAACTTTGAAAAAACAAAACAAAACAGTATGCATTATAAAATGGATACATAGATAGGAAACATAACATGGTACAATTATACACACAGTGACTGAAGGGGATATGTTGCATATTTTACTGTAAAAAGTTTCAGAATATATTATAGAATATGATTCTTGAACAGATCTCCAGAAGTTCAGCCATTGTAACCCACATAGCAGAGATGGATTGTGTGTGCGTGTGTGTGTGCGTGTGTGTGTTGAGCTGAGCTAAACGCTAAGAGAAAGAGTTTGTTTAATGTACCAGTGCCCTGGGAACTGATGAACTTTTGTGGAGTAGTGGTTAGGGCTCTGGACTCTTGACCAGAGGGTTATTATTTATTTCTTAGGGTTCAATCCCTGGTCGGGGACACTGCTGCTGTACCCTTGAGCAAGGTACTTTACCTAGATTGCTCCAGTAAAAACCCAACTGTATAAATGGGTAATTGTATGTAAAAATAATGTGATATCTTGTAACAGTTGTAAGTCGCCCTGGATAAGGGCGTCTGCTAAGAAATAAATAATAATAATAATAATAATCTTTCAATGCATATGAAGGAAAATTCCCTCTGGCAGTCTACTGCCTTGCTCACTGTGGTGTGCTGTTTTAAAGGAGAGCTGACTGAATAAGAAAGCCTTTTTAAGTTTTAGGTACAGTTCTGCAAACGATTCAGTTAACTGAGGCTTTCAAATTGTAATTTAATCAGCAAATGCTGTATTTCACTTTTACTTTTGGTTCGTTGTATATATATATATATATATATATATATATATATATATATATATATATATATATATATATATATATATATATTGTAAATGATAAACTGAAAACTAGTACACAGCTACAAAGTTCCGGCTTCTGCCCTCTTCAGATAGCATGGTAGAAATAGTGAGATTTCCTTCTATCAATTACTTCTCGTCTTCATTAAGTATTTCTAGTAGTTGATGAGTATCCTGTTGGATCCTGATTCTCCTTGGATATAGAGCTGTTTGCTGTTTTGAATTCTCTCTCTCTCTCCCTCTATCTATCTATCTATCTATCTATCTATCTATCTATCTATCTATCTATCTATCTATCTATCTATCTATCTATCTATATGCTTTTCAGAGCCCAATGTTACGTTCTCTACAGTATGCACTTGATTATTTGTTTTAAGAAACCATTATTCTCTTGCCATCCAATCCCCAACCCCTCATGAAACACACAAGACGATCCCTCGCACTGGTCCGTGTTTTATTAGCAGTAGCGGTGGCAGCAGCAGCAGCAACATGCAGCTACACTATCTGTCAAGAAGCAGAAGAGATAAACAGGCCACTGGGTGGCTTGTCCTTTTGTCTTGCTTTCTGCAGAGGAGTCAGTCTCGAGACCCTTATCCCCAGAGCTGCGACAGCAAAATGATGACTCTGGATGCGAAAAGAAAAAAGATTATTTTCACTTTGAGCAGCTCTCACAGCTCTCATGATTACGTCTTGAGCGAAACTGTCTTGTTACCACAAGACTCAAGCACGTTACCAAGTCTAACAGCTCAGCCTAATCCAGTTCAGAACACTCAGGGCACTGAACTCAGGAAACCATTGTTGGGTGTCTTGCCATAAAGAGTGCTGATGACGCAGTCCACAAAATCATTACCTGGAGGAGTCATGTGGAGGACCTCTAATGTGTGTGACTCCAGTGCTTGCGCATGGAACGCTATTATTTCAGTGGCTGTGAATGAAACACACTGGATTTTTTATGTCTTAAGTTAAGCAAAAGATTCAGTGGGGGAAAGGTTCCGGCTGTAACAATATAGATATTGCTGTGGGTAACTTTGAATTGAGCCAGAGTTGTGGATGGGACAGATAAAAATGTAACACTGGAAGCAAGGTTAGTCTTTGGAAAAGATTCTGAGTTGCCAGCATGCTAGTGACAGTGTCCAAACCTGTAAGCGAGCTAGATGTTTAATAAAGGTTTCTTGTTTTGTTAAATATAAACTGAGTTGCCTAAGTCGTTGTTAGAAGTAAGCGACTGGCGGTCAACTTTATTATGACTTAATGCCCAATGAAGGAGCTTCCTGATTAGTAGATGAAAGTTCAGAAGTTTATAATGTTATTATAAATTTGCAGAGAAAAAAAAAAAAATTAATTCAACTTGTTGGCCCCCTGCTTCCCTCCGTTTTTCGTTGTATGGAAGTCAGATTGGTCTTGTCTTGGTTGGTTAACTTCCTGTGCATGCTGAGACACAGACGACAGCTTCCAAACTAACCGCATGAAAAGGCTTTTCTTTGAGTGCCATAATAGAGATGGTCCCCTTTGAGGAAATGAAAAGACAGTTCTGCCTGTGTTCATTGCTGTAGACAATGTGGTGAATCTCAGCTTCTTCAATAGCTTGTATTTTTGGAGCAGCTGCTATTGTTTACCTGCAGGGGCGGGGTCTGAAAGCTCTGCTTGTGGTTTTATTTTTTTGTAAAGAACATGTTGACTTATTGAAGGAAGGAGAAAAACAACATCATGTTTTTCAAAAGTGAATAACGAATTCCATGACTTCATATGTCAGTTATTGTTTTTTTTGTAATAAATCAATCAATCTATCTATCTATCTATCTATCTATCTATCTATCTATCTATCTATCTATCTATCTGTCTGTCTGTCTGTCTGTCTGTCTGTCTGTCTGTCTGTCTGTCTGTCTGTCTGTCTGTCTACCTACAGCATCTATCAACTAACATTAACATAACCAACCATGTAATATAACTCACCATTAAACATCTAAAAAAATAATAATTTGAGGCTGGAAAAGAAAATAGTGACACAAAATAACAGTAAACATGTACACTTTGAAGCAGGTATATATTTTAATCAACTATTTTTCTGTTGTATGTTAGCATTTTGAAATCTATACATTTCTTTCTTTGATTTTAAAAATAGTTAGTTGTTTCTTTCGTTAATATAGGTCCAATTCAAAAACTTTTTTTTGTTAAAACTTTAAACTTAAAAATAACTTCTTTCTTTCTTTGATTTTATTTTTTAATATAAAAGTTCTCTAAACTTTTTTTTTTAAATGGTCCAAACTTTTGTATTTTTCTCTTCAGCGCCTCTGCTAAGGAAATCAGTTTCTCAAACAAAGAGCCACAGCTCCAACGGTCCCTTAATTAGGAAGCAGTGAGAAAGTGGGCTCCAGACAATTCACACTGGGGCTGGCCCGCTGTCTGTTAGCATAGGTGCGTGCAGCTGGGTGTATGTTTACACCGGCGTGGGGCAGGGAGACCAGCAGTACTGCCAAACCCCCCGGCACTATGCATGGGAGGGGAGGTACACTGTTTCAAGAAAAAAAAAAAACAGTTTAAGCGATAACAAAAGCAATATGTGTATCAAACAGCATCGTCCTTTTTTTTATGATTCCTTTTTAACAGAACCAGTTAAGTTACTTTTCCTTAATTGTATTTTATTTGATAAAGAATACCAGTGCCAAGTTTCTCTTTGAGATAGCTAATGTAAACCAAAAAAAAATCATTATCCTAGGTACAATACATTACAGAGAAGGATGATGTGATAGCATCAATAGTCTCTTCATAATCTTCAATGCACAGCCGCCTGTGTAGTACATCATTAAAGGCTGGCGCAGTGAATGAGAATCAATTGGTCTGTTGTTGAAATTGACTTAGAAACCCATTAAGTACAGCAATCAGCATTGATCTTCCCAACCTCCCTCTGCTCTGTGCTTATAGAGCAGTGAGAAGTGCCAATACTGTAACTGCGCACTGAGAAGTGGAAACTGAACTAAAACTAATGAAAAGATTGTTTTTTAAACAAACACGACAATTAAAATACCACTGCTTGTAACCTAGGTCTTATTAAATTAAATTAAACTGCAGTCATTTGTAACTTGTAGTCAAATGGCATCTGTTTTCTATTGAATTTATTGTGATAGTTCTCACTATGAGCAGGAAATGTCCAGACCCCTGTGTTTTAACAGGGAGTATGATACTTTTAATAAGCGCTGTCAAAACCTTGAAGGTGAATACATTGTTCAATATGGGAAAGGGGTTAATGCAACTGTACAGCTACCACTGGGCTCATGACAGTTCATTAAGTTCCAGTGTTCTGTGTACATGTTAATTAACAGACATATCTATTGGTGCTGACTGTCTCGCCTAAAGGTCAAACACGCAACAAGTCCGTAGCTGTCAGTTTTCACTAAACTAAAAGCCCTCTCTCCTGTCTCCTACCCCTTTACTGTGGCTGGGCTCTCTAATCCCCAATAATGAATAGGAAAACAGCTCTGCTGATGATGCAGATGGAGGCGGTGTCAACAATTTAGACCATCTCTTTGTCTCATTTGAGCTTCCACGCAGGGCTCCCAGCCAGAATCCAATCTAGAATGCACTGGAAGCCGGATTCATAAACACGCTAATTAGGCTTCTTTCACTTTTCCTGCTCCCACCATCCCCACCCCCTCCCCCTTCCCTCTGTCTCTCTCTCCCTCTCTCTCTCTCTCTCTCTCTCTCTCTCTCTCGTGTTCTTTCACTTTTATGATGTTGCTTGAGAAATCTCTTCCTCTTCAAAAAGCTTCCCACAGAAAGTTCCCTTGGCAGTCAATGCGTTCTCTCTAGGCACACTTGTCAACCAGCATCCAATCAAGTGAAGCATCAAGCATATTTTAGGCATTTCCAAATCGTCAATTGAATAGCTGGAATCTTATTTGTCCAGCGATATGCAATACAGCCAATGATCAGCAAAGGAAATTATCTCTTACCTCAATCCATTACGTCACTGCTGTGCACCAGAAATCGCCTCCTCCTCCCCAGCCTCCACACGCTTTTAGGCTTTGTCTAACCAGGAGGGCAGCTATCGTGCCCCCTTGCCCATGGCTTCCCTATGGCCAGCCTCTCCACTTATCTGCAAGCTAATTTATGGGCATGGGTACCTTGAAAGGCGAGGCCAAAGACCAAAAAATGTAGTGTAAAATATGTACTATGTAGTAGTGTTGTCTACTCTAAGCTTTAATAAATAATCTATCGCATGAGTTTCCTATCTGAAGTAGCAACTTCAGAACTAGTTTTTGCTGGAATGGTTAGCATGAATGGCAAATAATGATCTTGGAAAGAATCATGCATTCAAAACAGGGTATTCAACAGGAAAAATAATGAAATAGGAAAAAAAGGTATGCTTTTAAGCTTGGGTCGCCTCCAGTTGTGTTTGTGAGTGTGGGAGGGGGAGGGATGACCAGATCCTCAGTCTTTTGTCTGGGATTTCCTCACTGCGGGTACTAGAAAGATACAATCTGAAGGTTGCGTTTCACTGTTTGTGGACCATGTTCCCCTGCACGTAAAAGAGGCTAAAGTGACTCTAGACACCATAGAAAATCGGAGCCAGACAAGTGACTCTCACAAGCCATTCATGCTGCTTCCATACCCCCTCCCCCACCAGGCAACATAACTGAGAGCCTCATGCTTGCTTGTTTTTAATGCACCCATCTCTCCAACACAAGCTACCAAACCAACAGCTGATTGTGTAATTCCAGTGGCAGTAACCCATAACCAAGCAGGATTTAGCCCAAGGGAATTCATTTTAGACTTAAAGCATTGGATCATTTTTTATACAATAAAATGGAACCGTGGTTAGTGGGTATGACTGTGTGGTGAGTGACAGGAAGGTTAAAGACCACCTTACTAAGGTAATGCCCAATGATCTGGGTTTAAGTCTGATTGCAAACTGCTAAACTGTGTTTGTTCAGTATGTTTAATCACAATAAAATATATGATAATCAAATGTTTTACGGATTGTTTTTTCAAAGAGCTTTTTGAAAATCAAGTTTTGCAGTTCATGAAACTTTTTTGTTCTTACCGTTTCAGACAGGGTTTATTAGTTTATTCTCATTTTTCAAAGCAGTGATTAACACATTCCTCAGGAAGGTCTCCAGGTTTAGAGAAACGCTGTCTCCTAAGCCATTGGAGTCTGGTTCCATTTGCGTATCAAGTAATGCGGGTCATTACAGTACATTACTCACCTCAGCAAATGCAACTGTTTGTTTTTAGAGCAGCTTGTGTGTCTGAGAAGCTGCCCTCTAAACAAACAGCTGTGTTCGCAAACTTTGCACATGGAATGTTTCTGGTAAGAGCCTCTGTGACCTTTCCAAGTAGAGCCACGAAGTGATCAGTTGTGTGGTGGTGGGGGATGGTGATGGCGTTGCCTAAGTGCGGTGGCATTGTGTCGGAACATTCCTGCCACAGAGTGTTCTGAATAAACAGCAGCTGCCACAGCAAAAACAAACGACATGGCAATCAGTGCCTGGCCATGACAGGTTACCTGTGGACAAGAGGGATGATAGAGGCCTGCTTGAATACCACCACTTGAGACTCAAGCAGAGATATGTATCCACTGTGCAATGGGGATTCTGCATAGAGAACCAGCAAACAAGACTCCGAACAACAAGGTTCTCATCAATATTATCTTTAAAGTTTTACTGTTAAAATATGGCTGGAGTTCAGGGGCTGCTTTTTAATTCCAGGTGTCATAGATATATGTAACATAGGCTAGATCAGCCAAATTGTCTTTATGTTAATAACAGCCAACAGAACTACAGAACTCACAGATCACTAGGTGACACCAGCTCTTTCTCCTATAGAAACTTTAGCTGATCTAGCCTGTGTTACATATATCTATGACAGGAACTAGAACTAAAGAACAGCTCATGGGTAAGAATCGTAAAGGTTTGTAAATGCATGTAAAATGTATTTCTACTTCATACAGTAAGCATACCGGGTCAACATTCCCAAACTATAGACAATAGATGCCTATTTCCTGCATGGCACTTGAAAGTTAAACAGTCAGAGATTGCTTACAGCTGGCGTGTCTGTGAAAATAAGTAAAATAAACAGACACTACACAACTGTGCTGGGGTCAGGTTCCAGTGTTTGGGCTAGTTAGGCTTTCATCAGGAAATCTGAAAAGTTTATTAAAAAACGTGAGAGGTTAAATGGAGGGGCCGTGGGAATTTACAATGAGTATTTATCTGGCCTTGGGACGGCAGTAAAGCAGTAAGATGAGATGAGAGGAAAATTCGCTTCCAACCGGCTTTTAAAACACTCCGTGCGGAAGTTAATTGCCATTGATTGGTACTCGAATGTAAAGGTGAGAAAAGACAGCTTTTCTTCTTTTGAAATCAACACATTAATGACTGGATTTATGTAATACCTGCCGATAAATACTCCTTAAAGGCAGTAACAAGAATCAGTATTCATTTCACCTGGCGTTAATGTCTGGAAGCTTTGCAGATTTTAGTTCTGTGACTGACTCCATGTTTGCAAGCCCTGCCTCGCTCTCCCTATTAAACCGAAGCAGTAGTTCTGTCACAATCTTATCGCTGATTGCGATTTGGGATTAAGCAGCAAGGCACAGGCATTGCTTCAGTGCCCAGCAGAGCTGTAACAGTACTGAGAATGAATACCTTGGGCTCAAGCAGCAGAGCATTGTGTTGTTTATTTGAAGTTAGTGGGCTCACTGAAAGCATCGGTGTGATAAAGTGCACGTACTGTCCTTTGACTGCGTGTAGATATCTGTCTGATAAGTGCATTCTGTACATACACATACATGCTAAATGGAGCATGTTATCATTATCTAGGTCATTACAGAACCTTAAAGACAATAGACATCTGTTTATTTTTTTCAGACACTGAACGCATCCTACAGTTACTTACTCTGAGGTTCACTGTATATTAATTGTGATTGCGGTTTATAAAAAGTACCACATAACAATGACATGTTGCTAGGTTTTAAAAAAAAAGTAATTTTATTGAATCCCTTTGTGAATGCTTCGTTATTTAGGAATAAGAGCTTGGAAAAAAAGTTCCTTTTCATTTAACAACGTTTAGAAATCAGGCTACCGTATAATACTAGGACAAAGTTTGAAAATAACAGATTATTTATTGCGAGACTATGGGTGGAGGATTGTATTCAGAGATATCAAGATATTTAGTGAGAAAGTAGTCTGAGTTAAGTTATCCGGCAACAAACTCCCCATCCCAAGTTATACTGCTTTCCTAGAAAAAGTAGAACATTTTGGGGTACCATTCAACTGGTGACTTGTCTTACTGAAAGAGAAGACGATTATCTATTCAGAGATACTAGGGTATTTAGTAAGTAAGGGATCTGAGTGAGGAAAAATGGGCAACATAATCCCCAACCCTTAGTCCTGCTGTAAATCATTATTATTTTCCTAACTTTGTCCCAGTGCTGTATATCGAGTACAACCCTAAAAATCAGAACCCACTGAGTACACTCTGGAGGTTCTTAACCTGAGCGGTGTGTCACAAAGGAGCAGCCGTCCGTCCAAACGGTCCATACGGATATCACCAGGAGGCTGCCTGGGAATGTAAAGTGTTTACATGTGTGAGAAAGATGTCTCGAGTCACCCACATGCAATTACCTATTTCCGGCCGCTGACTGCTGCCTGAAGAACCTGACTGGAATGTGAAGCATGTTGGGAATGTGAGAACCAGCGACCGGGGATGCTATCTCAGAGTAGCGGTAGTGGTGACTCTGTATAATCCCCACTCAGAGCCTGTCTGTCTCTTTAACAAGGAGAGATTTCCAGATTAGCCCTGTTAATCATCCTGGATCAGCCTTCCACAGGCAGATCAAACAGAAACAAAGTGTCTCTTATAAAGTCTTATCTGGTAATGTCAGTGTTCACTTTGGAGGTCTAGGGCTTTTTTAAAGGTACTCCCACAGCAAATTGACAGCCACTGAATCATGTATCTTTAGGCAATGGTAAATGTCCCAGTTACAGAGGATTGTGACACTTGAAAGCTGTCCATCATACTCACAATAACCTAAACAACGACTGAATGCAGGTAGTGAGCAAGTTGTATCAGATTAGTGAGCTGGGAACTAAACACAATAGATATGCAAAGATATGCCAAGACATGTGAACTCTAGGATTGTAAACAATAGTAAAGAACAGTGTGTCCTTATCTCGGAGGGGCACGAGAGGAGTCAAACAGAAGGAGAGACAGACAGCTGCTTTGGGGAAAAGACCTCCTTCACCCCTCCCATCCTGTTGAGTTGGATGCGGGGGGGGTGGGGAGTGGGGTGTGGGGTGTGGTCTGCTTAAAAAAAAAGGCATCTGGCTGCTGTTCACCTTCCCTGACGCAAAGGAGAGAGTTGTTCCTTCAGTGAGCAAAACGAATATAAAAAAAATGCATTGAATAAATCAAATATAGAAATAAGTAGCAACGCCGGTGGCCAGCTAGTGCAAAACATGTTTAATAAATTTGACTGTAAAAAGGTTTTCTTTGGTATACATTTACTGGCCAGCCTGAACAATAGGTGTCCCTGGCTACTTGATGGCAAGCTAAGTCAAATCAGCTCCTGAGACCAGTTTAAAAAAAACTCATGTTCAAGTTTCAAGGAGCGATTTAACTCCAAGTATTTCATGAAAAGGCAATTTTCTAAGTAGGGTTAATTGTGAGTCAGTCAGGATATGCAGCTATTGAGCTAGATTAGCTGGGGTTGTCTAAACTTTGTATATAGTCAGTATTTATTTCTGTTTTCTTTTGCTATTGTGATATTTTTTCCAATTCCAATATTACATTTTTTTATGAAATGGGTTCTGCACGTCCAGGTAATTGTGCCTAAACCCACGAGGAAAAACAATCTGCATGTTCCTACGCAATCAGTGCAGTGCATGAGGGATTTACTGTACTGTCTTGTCCTATGATAGACAACTCAATCAACCTCCCTGTGTATAAATCTGGGATAATCTGGTGAACTGTGTGTGTATCGAACAGGAAAGATGCTGGATCTTGTGTTTATTCAGCTAACCATGGTGCAGGTCATCTGATCAGCCTGTCTTAGGTCACTCTGAATTGGAGCTACAGCCTGACCCACTAACTGGGTCTGAACCCTTGACAGATGCTCTTCTCTTCAGTCTGGAACACAGGAAAAGCAGGATGGGGGCCCCATCCAGCTGCTCCATGGGATCATGTGTCTTAGAGCGGCTATGCGGTGCAGCATTGATCCAGGGTGCCCCTTTTAACCCCACTGCGATAGGGCTGAAGGCAGTTTAATACAGTATGACAGACAGACGACCCCGATGGATAACCCGTGGTGCACAAACAGATTACAAACAGATATTTTTTTTTTCTCCTTTGATTTACAGATTTCTTTTTTATGAATTGTACATCAAATAAAAGATGAATTTCTCTACAGCTCATTTCTAAGCAATCTGATTTACACATTGAAAACCGTGAAAGGGTGAGGGCAGTGACTGAGTGAAAACCTCACGCAGCAGAACCTAGACATTTGACTCTCAATGTGGCCTCGACTGCATATTAATCATATTCATGAATTATTGAGGGAGCATTGTGCTTTCTCATATGCTTATCAGTCATATGCTTTTTTTGTGGGGGTCACACATTTCCTGTGAGTCTTTTGACCCACAACACTAAAATGCATGTCATAATCTGATTCCTCTTGTCTTTTTATAAACCAAAACAGACCAGAAAGAGGCAGGCTGGGGGGCAGTTCCATCCACTTTAGTCTCGCTGTCCTCTCCAGCCTTGAGGACCATCCCTACAGGGAATACCAAAGACAGGATGTGAAAATCCCCAAGGGTTATAGAATGCCTTGTAAAGCAAGCTCTCCTGCATTATTAATGTATATTTTTGGAGCTCTTACTTCTTTACGACGAGGATCGTGAAACAACTTTTAAAAAGCCTTTCTTCACGAATGCCTTGACCTTTCAAGGTTAAATAAATAGAATATTTCGTTTAAAAGCACTTCCATTATTTATATAAGATTTATTTAAGGTTAAAATCAGTTCTCCGCAACATTACATTTAGAGTCTAAAAAAACAGTATGCTGGAATTGAGGGAAGTAGGGCTGTTTGTAAATTACCCAACTGAGAATAACCTTTAAGAGGAAACTAAGCCCCATCACGGCAGGATGCTTACATAAGTCATTGTAACACATCAGCCAAGCAGGAAATGCCAGCGAACGTTCAACTATTCATTCATAAATCTCACAAGAGTTGTGGAGAGTAAATGAAAGGACTGCATGCTCTCTCCACGCCTCTCAGTAAGAAAAGCATCTACTTCCATAGGGTGGGGAGGTTTGCTATTGAGATATCTGCATATTCCAAACTGTGCAAATACAAGCAAAGAAACCAAACTAGACCAAAAGTGAATCGGCGATAATATTCCAAGTGCTAATACATTCAGAGGCAAGAAAGTAGATTTTAAAAACTTGGTTAAGTAGCACGACTTTAAGAGAGAATATTGATGCTGAATAATTGAAAAAAAAAAAGAGAAATCATGTATATTTGCCTAGTAGGTATCAAACCTGAAAAAAATGTATAGAGCACTTCTAGATCAGTTATAACACTCATGTGTGTTTTTTACAAACACCTTTCAGTGATATTTGATCTGCATCCTGACATATGCTTTACACAAAGCAGAATGCAGGGGGGGCGGGTCTTGTTATACTTGTTCCATATGTCAGTGTTGAACGCTCAGAGTGAAATCTCACAATGAGACCTAATTACAGAAATTCCTGGAAATCACTGAAACCCAGGAGATGAAATTAAAACAACACAAGGGGATATTTCCTGCTATTGATTTTTCTTTTTTGCAGTAAGCAGTTTAAATTGGGGGGTGGAAAGTGTTGACTAAGGTCTGGTCTGATCTCCTATTTCTTTCATTGCTGTGGCAGTACATTGTCATGCTACCAACCCTTTCCATTACAGTTTTATAATACAATGCTATACTGCAGTGAACAATGCCGTTTCTTCAATGATACCTCATTCATCCTGTACTGAAGAAAAAACAAACAAACTGGCAAGTAACAGCAGGCTGTATGTATAGTTCTGCTTCACAGCAGCAGCTTTCAAAAACTACACCATCACAAAATAACTAAGCCAACCGATTTAAAATTTTTTGGGGGGCATTTTACACAGAATTAACATAAATAATTAATACATTCTATTGTATTATAAGCTCTTGATTTACAATATATATACACTTTTTTATTCAGTGTCACTGTAGGAGGCTGTGTGGTCCAGTGGTTAAAGAAAAGGGCTTGTAACCACAGGTCCCCGGTTCAAATCCCACCTCAGCCACTGACTCATTGTGTGTGACCCTGAGCAAGTCACTTAACCTCCTTGTTCTCTGTCTTTCGGGTGAGACGTAGTTGTAAGTGTCTCTGCAGCTGATGCATAGTTCACACACCCTAGTCTGTGTAAGTCGCCTTGGATAAAGGCGTCTGCTAAATAAACAAATAATAATAATACTGTAGAATGTGGAAACAGCACAGGCGGTACATTTTTTATAGATGGAGTCAAAAGACCAGAGCACTTTAGAAAGCAAGCCTTTCTACGTTCAAGAGAAATGAAAGCAGAGGGGAATAAGGGAGAGGGCAGATCATGCTAATAGGGTCTGGTCAAGATATCTGAAATGTAACATTATGAACACGAAAAACCTAATAGCGACCCTTCAATCTCTAAAATGAGTGAACAGATCTATGGAGTCTGATTAGAGCAAGCACATCTTTTTTTTAAATTCCTGTAATAGATCTATCAGAGATTGTGGATCTGCTCCGTGACGTGATAAAGAGAACAGGCGTTTACTGTGCAGCATTGTTTTTAAATTCAGCCGTCTTACCAAAGTGCAATGTTTTAAACTGTTCAGCTTCTGCATGCCTCGGGATAATACCAGGAGACACTGCAAAGTCTGCAGAACTTTCCCACTATGTTTTATATGATGCTATTTTTTAAAAATATATATTTTTTTAGAATACCAAATGGAAACTTGCGCAATGGATTACTGGATTTAGGGTTTAATAGAAACGTATAGGTCTGCCTCAACTAGTTTATTACAATATTGCCATGCATTAATGAACTACACACAATCAGCATGCAGGCGTCTATTAAATTGATCTAAATTGTGTTGCATCTAAATACCATCATCATAGAAATCATTGAAATATGAATGGTCTGGAGATTCTTCATTCCATGCCTGCTGATGTCTCAAAGAAAAATAATTTATGAAATGCAGGGAGCCACGATAAGGAAGTGAAGCTGCAGCCCTGCTTGCATGGAACAGCTCCTAATCACTCCCTTCTGTTGTTTAAGACCAAGAGACAGGTCTTATCACAGCACAATCTCAGTCCGATTCATTCTGATAAGAGATCGGGATGTTGCAATCTGGCGCCAGAGGGTTTACCTGACTATTGAGCAACAGTGGAATGAGCCATTAGTGACTTCCTGTACAGAGAAAAAATATTCCCACAGTTTTTTTTTTTTTCTTGTCAATTTAGACGGTTTTACAGGTTTTTATGAAATTCTGATTACTGGAAGTTGTGAGTCATTCTTTTTTTTTTTTCATTGCAATAATCATTTTTCCTGGTAAAGGCGACAAACCTTTAGTAATGGGGAAATTCTATTCTGTGTAAATAATGTTCTGGCCCATACAGCTAAACCACTGTCAGTGTGTCTGTTGTGTGTTAAATTACAGCTATGGCCTATAAATAAGAAAGACTGGATCAGGCTAGTTAGTGCCATGTAATGTAATGTACTGGGATGCCTTATCTCACCAGTAGTGTATACAAACTTATTCAACACGTCCAGCATGCTGTCAGAGATATGAATCACCTACCATATATGGGTAGATTGCAATGACTTCCCAACAGGTGCTTAGAAGTCATGATGGCATGCATTCTTTTATAATACAAAATAATAACCACCTATCGCACGGTTAAGTCTGCTCTGTACATCACTTGAGCAATGGAGTGACCTGACACTGAATCCGAGCAATTGCACAGTGGGGACATTAGGAAACAGGAAGGAGAAGAAATCAAATACAGCAAATCTGGGCCAGGAAGCTGGAACGCAGAGCCCAGGGTCAGCAGGAAGCTGACTGTGAGACGAGGATGACGCATTTCGAGCCAGGAGGAAGCCCAATCTGTATAAACTGTGGTGCACTATTATCTCCGGCCACCACATGGGCCTCTGTTTTGGTTCTTTGAAGGGTTCCTGGTGTACATGACTTCCTTGGGATACATCGGCATCCTCCTTGACCTTGTTTCTAGGGTTAGAGACACTTCCAGTAAGAGGTGTGCATCCTGTTTCCATGCCCCTGGGAAACAGAGACGCTGGTCAATGGTGCTAGGGTTCAGTTCCTGAGAGGCTGAGTATGATCTCACTCCACCTGCGGGTCTGTGCTTTACAGCTGGCAAATCTGACACCACGGTTTAAACTGGGCTTCTGTCCAGCGTTCAGCTGCTAGTCAAGGCTGTGCCTTAACCGTTCATTGTCTCTCGCTTTTTCAATTGAGAGAGAGGCGCTTGGTCATTTCCCAGTAAATTGAGTGTTTATGCATGACTCAGAATTATGAGTGTACTACTATTACTTCCAGAGAAGAATGGCACGTTACCAAATACAAATCAATTCTACACCACATACTGTAGAAAAGGCAGAATCTAATATGAACAACTTAAACTGTATCTGTGTGAGAAAGGGCTTTCCATGTAAAAAGCATTGCGGTTAGTGTTT
Source organism: Acipenser ruthenus (assembly GCF_902713425.1). Classification (NCBI taxonomy): domain Eukaryota; kingdom Metazoa; phylum Chordata; class Actinopteri; order Acipenseriformes; family Acipenseridae; genus Acipenser; species Acipenser ruthenus. The sequence continues at coordinate 2,133,831 of NC_081211.1, forward strand.
CACATGGAAACAGGACTATACCAACCGTATACTAATCGTTTAATTCTTTCAAGATCAGAGGCAAAGCTTCAACCTGAAGTCACCTTAAAGCATATGTCTGACAGACATTTCAGTTGATGCATTCTTCAGGACACTTTCCTGCTTGGCTTGGTTTCTTGTAGTTTTATCTTTAAATTGAACATTTTCAAGACAGAGTATGGATGAGAAACCAAATCCGGTATGGGCTAAGGGGTCCAAGCAACTTGTTTCCAACCTTATCACAAACCCCAGGCCACTGCGGAATCTCTATCTCATTCTTTCCTCCGAGGGCAGGCTCATAACTCCAAGTGCCATGTGCGTTTTACTAACAATGCCCATTAATCACTCTTGACATGTTCCAGCAGTTTCTTTTCTTAATTCGCACAGTTCCTGGGTGCAGTGCTGACCCTGACGGAAGAATGTTTGAGAGGAGTGTTTGTCTACAGTCCCTGGAGTCCCACAAGTAGGATACCATTCCCAAGGATTCACAATGGGCTCTGTTTAAAACATATGTATGTGCCTCTTCCCATATGAGATAACAGCTTCGACGTTATCATTTCAAAAAATCTCAATGCTGAGTTCCAGATAAACATATTCAAATCTGTTTACACTGCTCCCTTTGCTGCACAGATTCCAAGCCAGATAGCAAAAGAGTCATGAGCCGCACTAAATATCTCTCACAACAGATGCTGGCCGCTCGCTACCCAGACTCTTGCTTTATTTTGCGCATTGCAGGGAATTTGAAACACTCCAACAACTGTTGAAGTCATTAAATCTCACTTTCTCTGGATTTGCTGCATGCACAGGATTTATCCTTTTTGGACCGGATCCTCAAAATGTTAACTAGTGGGGGTTGAAATCGATGCCAAGTAAATGCAGAAACAGAATCTCTCTGCTGTTCATTTCCATGTTAAATATCATTCTAATTATCATATTACTTACTGTTGCACTGTATCCTGTTCATCGTCTATATGTCAACAAAAGTAAAAGTTTCGGCTAATTAATATAAATCATTGGATCTCACTCCTTATCTATTAGTAACCCTAACCCTAACCCTAACCCTGACCCTAAACCTATGGCCAAGTTCTTTGGTGGCATGACATACATTCGCTCTTCATCTGTGGAGGTCTGGGTTCAAATCTGGCGTGAATTCAATGAGTTTGATGGATTCAACAAGCCTGTTGTAGCTGAAAGTCTGCATTACAAAAGCACAACTTTTGAGACGGTTCATCTCGAAATGGCAGAGGCCAGTTCCTTTATGGGAAAGACCCTAGTCTGAAATACAGTACAGGGAGGTCCTTCAGATCAGGATTGGTGGAGCTTTAAAGATCTTTCCTCGTGACCAGCGACAGATTGAGTAGAATGGCTTTAATTGAACGAGGTCTTTGTATTGTTTGATGGTTGTTGTTGGAATATGTTTTACCCTATTCCTTTGTAAACAAACAAACAAACAAACAAAAAAAAAAACACTGCCCTGAAAACTATCGTAACAGGTGAGAAATTAGACAAGTCATTGCTCCGAAGAGCTCTGAGAATAGGCACAGATACTAAACTGCTGCCTGTTTCTGGGGTGGTCTGTCTGGGTTCGATGATGATTCAAAGGGCTGTCATCAACAGAGAGGGCTTGTTGTGCGCCCATGCTGGGTAAAAACATTCTCACACTCCAGGTACTGACTTGCCTTTCTTGAAAGCCGACATACAAGATAAATGTTGAATAACAGTGTTACACCAAGGTGTCTATTTCATCACATTATAAAACAAACGAGTACCTTCACAAGCTTCTAGCTGCTGTATGGGAATCTCTGTTCTTCTACGTGAGGCAAGTGTTTTACGAGTTTTATTGTTCATTTGGATGTGCTGCATAAAATAATTGCTATTCATTTTGTGTGTGTGTGGGGGGGGGGGGGGGGGGTGGTGGTGGTGGTTTGGTTTTATTGGTGAATAAATAACTAGTCTGCGCTGTGACTTACAACTGCAGTACAGTACCTATATATAGGTATAGGTATTTACTGTACAAAATATGCTATTGTACAGCACCCTCCAAAATATATTGAGGCAGGACTGGTACAGTGTGGTCTCACATTTAGCCATTTTTGATATGCTGCAGTCTGGCTCTCTAGAATAATAAATGGGCTTCAGGGAATTACAATAAATAATTCCATCAAGGGGTTCGTTCTGGGACCCTAAACCACAAGAGCAAAACTCAAAATGGAATTATTTTCTTGTAATTCTCAAGCCTTTATTTCTATTTTTTAAAATACATCGATTAAAACAAACAAGAAAAACAGGTGCTGTGCTAAACTACAGTTGTATTAATTGGTTGTTTTTTTTGGGGGATTTCTAGTATAACTGCGGTGATGTCAGAACTATAGTATAATGAATTATTTTGCATGGGCAGCGCTGCAATTAGAGACACTATCATGTTTTATACAGTATACTGGAGACAGTGCATACAAGCACATCAATACGTTTAATACATTCACAGCCTGTGCCGTGTCATGGCAAAGCTTAGAAGTTAAAAATAAATCATCTTTTCATCTTGCCATAGCAAATGCAGGTCCTCTATTGAAAGGTCTTGCCGTTCTTCCAGGCAGATGTTAAAGGGAAGGGTATGAGCAGCAAGGAGAAAGGAGGTGGGTGCCAGCTGGAGCAGGAATCAGAGATGAAGAACTCAACGCCCACCACACTGCTCCTTTTAGCACAGCCTTCGATTGTGTTACACTCTGCCTGTATACTTCACTGGGGGCTTTCATTACAGAATATAGGAAGAGAAAGCCAGCATTGAATTAACAAGCACAGCGCTGTAATTGATGCTGCTTTTAGCTCTTTACAAGCACAGCATGCGTCTCACATCCCCCTTGCAGTAACCTGTGGGTGTTAGCTGAGAGATGACTGATCACAGCGACAGTGTCCTGAGCTGAGGGAATAAGGAATGGCCAATTATCTAATGGTGAATGGTTTTGGTGTGAACTAATTACAATTTAACAGATACCCTTAGCACAGAGTTTTGTGACTAGAACCCTATGTCACTGTTACAGTCAAAATTCTAAACACTTGTTAACTTAGTTGATTGTATGATAATGAATGCTAGAACAGCACACCTGCCACGCTTTGCAAAAAATGTAATTTGTGAACCAAATCCTGGTAGATTGGATCTTTCCTAATGATTAGTGTTCTAACTGCAAACTGCGCAGCCTGCCAGGGGGTCAAAGGTCGCGGTAGTTGACGCGAAAGTGTAAACAGGAGCTTCCTTGACGAAATGGCAAACGAGAGCTCGCTTCGAGAGCACGGGCTAATTGGATTAAAAAAACGGAAGGGGATCAATTGAAATTGGCTTTGCGTTCCCTCGGGATTGTGTTATGTATCAGGGTGTCACCTCTCACAAAGCGCTGAACGACAGAAAAGACTTTTCCACCCGTCTGTTTTAATTCGCTAGACCAGCGTTCATTGACAGGCTCACACCGAGGCGTAGGCTGTCACAATCAGAGTGTTCTCGGAGGCTGTTCAATGACATCCCGGGTTTGGGGCTTTGCTTAGTCCCGGTTTAATCTAATTAGCAGTATATTATACACTGGGTATTGTTTCATATTATAGCTGCAAAGGAGGCAGTGCGGCCTAGGGATTAAAGATGAGGATCCTGTGGTTTTTAATAGAGTATCGGACAGGGGATCTGTTTCTAAACTGGGACATTATCGACATGTAGTTACGCCTTCCGAGATGCACTGAGCACACGATTCTGTGATTGTGAGGACACATTAAGAACGTGCATTTAACAAGAGAGAGCGACTTATTATCCTGACTGTCTTGTAAATGCTTGAATTAAATAATGCAACAAAAATATAAGTACAGTGCAGTTAATGTATTCTGAAGTGTAACTATAGTTTGTTGCTATATACCGTGACCAAGGAATCATGTTGCAAAGCACAGTGGAAGCTTGGTAAAGCATTGACAAGCACGGTAAAACACAGAAAACTTTTTTTTGTACAGCGTATTAAAGCATTGCACCAATACAATAAACACCCTTACCCGTTATAAACAATACATGGCTGTATGAGGTATTGCAAAGTGCAACGCAGCTACAAGAGTATTATTGTGCAGTTATTTTATTTTTTTTATAAGGAGGTACACGTTTTGAGAGACACCCCCTAACTTGCATCTCTGTTTCAGTTCCTGTAGTCGGATTGCAAAGAGGCGGTCACACCTATTTGTTTTCACCAGCAGAAAAGATGAAACAGTTCAAATTGCAAAGACATTAGGAGCGAGGGTGGGGAGCCAATGCGAGTGGGGGGGGGGGGGGGGGGGCTGTATGGTGAATTAAGCAGCAGGTGATGAGAGACAAGGTATTAACATTACTGCTACGGGCCCCGGACCAAAGACCTCTGAGCAGCTGCCAGGACTGGACCTGTGCCAGGAAGCGCCAGGCTTGCAGAGCGACAGATGCTCCAGTGAGCTGATGCAAAACAGGGAAAAAAATAGGCAAGTGTGAAAAAGAAGGATAATGGCGTTATTCACTATTGTATCCAAAGAGGCAAGGCACTGGATAAAACACAGCTCATAATTTCAGCCATATGGGTGAAGCAAACAAAAAACAAAAAACAGCTGCCCACTGTATGTGAATCGGCACTGAATGCAAGAAGAATAAAGAAAGCTCCATAATAGCCGCCCCAGACCTTTGAAACGAAATTTTAAACCAGGATCATCTGAAATGAGCTAAATGGCACTGAGGATCAGTTAAATGTCACATGTCAGTTACGCTAGATTATCGTAAAGTGGGTTTAAGGGATTCGGCTATGGAGAAAAAAAAATGGACTGACCGTACCTGTGTTTTATATTACCTGGAAATTATAGGAACCGATTATCAGCTAAAAGGAATCAACCAATGTGAAAGAAATACCGTAGCATACTGTTGTTCCTGTAGTACTTCATGTTATTCATGTAATGAGCACTTGTAGGTCTATTTGTGTGTGCACTGACCACAGTCCTTTAATCTCGTGACTTGCAAATAAAGGTGTGACTCATAGAAAGAGTAGGCTGTCTACCTACTTATCTGCCTGTATGTCAACCTATTTACAGTATATCTGGGACTATCCACCCACTAGAGGGACTGCCCCCTGGATATGTTAAGTCATCCCACTTACACCAATCAGAGAACATAAATAAATGAGAAGCTCGCCCGTCCTTGTGTATGATTCATTCTCATTCCTCCACCTCCCTCATCCACTCTTTATACAGTAGCTTCCCCTTGCTCTGTCTAAGCTGTTATGGGGGTGTCTTGCCTTGTCCGGGTGGTTGGGTCCTAGAACCAAATGGGTTTGAGGCAACTTATTATCATGCTGTCATGTTGCATGGTCATCAGTACAAACTCATTCTGTTTCACATCTGTGTTGAGATGGCTGGACTCAGGTTTATGGTACTTTAAGGGTTAAAATGTTAGCTACTCTTTGTACTGAAAGCAGAATCTGTGAAATCTGGAACCAAGCAAGCAGCAAACACAGAAAATGCCAGCTTTGTTTCAGCTCTGTTTAGATCAAAATGCTTTTTGGCTTGAAACAAAGAGAAAGCCGTGACCCAAACTTTGTTTTTTTTCCAGTTTTCCCATTCCTCAGCTATCGCCACCTGGAATCTCAGTGCTGCTTTTTGTTAGTGGCCTATTGTTTTGCATTAACTTTGGCAGCAGAGCTAGTTCAAGGCAAGCAACCACCTTCCGAATATATAATCTTTGTCTTAAAAATTTCAAAGCCCATCTGGCCCCTTTGAATGAGGCTGCATTATTAATTTGGTTACACACTTACCATCTGGTCTTGAAGTCTAAAGTGAGATCCTACACCACTGAGACCTCCGTTTAGCTTTTAAGGTAGTTTCTTGATACTTCTGTTGATTTTCCATGCAGTTGCCATAAAACAGAAGGCTATCGCTTGGCCACTTTCTCAAATGTAGCAGCGTATCCCATTCCATCATTAACCCCTTTCAGTTTCCGGGGATCGCTATTCCAGACAGGTGTCTGATGTCATAACAGGGATTCAATCATTTGTATTTTATGAAAATAAGAGGCAGGGTATGCTGTAAAGGTGTCTTTGATTGGGCTTCTGCTACCTGTTTCAATTCTGAAATAACACAAATATATTGAGACGTAAAGCTGTGACAATCTTGAGCCATTGCAGGCACAGCATGAGACAAGCTGAAGCTGCTTCAATAGTTTATTACCAGGAATGTGAAGCACAACGAACAACAACAATGAAAGCTTTTTATAAAGCCTGCAAGGTTTTCAGGCAGGAAATCTATAGTACATGTGCCAGGTACATTCATTGGTCAATCTACAAACCCCATCAAAGTTCCCATCAACCTATAAGGTATATAAACCTACCTCACAAACTCAGTCCTGCCGTGCTTTCAAATTACCACCTCCTCCCCAATTCACACCACCTCACTCCCAGCCTCGTCCGGAGGGGGGCAGTATATGATGCTCCTCTGCCTGCAGTTAGAAAAAAACATGTGAAGACGAAACTAGCCTTAATACCGTTTTACAAGGAAGACAATGTCCCTTGAGCTCTGGAACAACTGCTGTGGCAGTGCAGAGTACAGTATGAATAGGAGTTTGTCCTGACTAACCCTTCCAGATGTCTGGCACTTCTCAGCGCCCTGAAATGTTTGCCTGGTATCCCAGTCAGTCAGAGCTCTCATACCCTAAGCCTGATGCTTAGACTGTGCTTCCTAGAACCTGTTTGGATAACAGTTGTTTAAAATATCCATCTCTGCTTGTTTGAAATACTTCTTCCTGCCTTCACTCTCCCCAGTCGGATCGGTTTCATTAATAACATTAATAACATTACAGTACATGAGAGATTTAGAGCAAGTTTGAATTGATTTAGCAAAGGCGTAGCATATCTTGCTAGCAGGACAACCATGTTATAGCATGTTAAAAACTGTGTAACTAACAGTGGTTCCTGTTCTTACATGGTAACTGCTGGTGGACTACATATGTCAATTTTATGGAAATGGCCTGTATCATGTAATTACATCAGGTATAACACATTGCAAGAAAAGGAGCAGGAAAAATGGGTAATTACCCAGTTATTACAATGTAATTATGTGCTTATTCATGCCCTGTAATCTAAAAGTACTACATAACTTCAGTCCAACTTGCGAGTGAACATGAGTAAATTACCACATGCTGGGCAGAAGCTATAAAAGTGCTTGTAAACCTGCAGGGCTGAATTCTGTGTAAAATACCAAATAGCAATACGAGGTGAGCATCATGAACAATACCATGATGTCCCCTGCAGGAACCTGCTCTTAAATATAATGTGACTAACCTTGGCAAATGCTTTCTGAAACAAAACAAAACAAAGGTGTCTTTTAAATATGGTTTCTATAGAGTATATGCTTTCCGGAATAAAGCTCAAATATTCTGTGGAATATGTTTGCAAACAGCAGAGGTTCTGAGGGAGCAGAGCCGTCCACTTTGGCTTCCATTTAAAAAGGGCAGGGAGTGAGTATACCTGTATAAAGTGTTTTAAAAGTCATGACCGAAGGGGATATAGAATATAAGGATTCCTGAAATATACATGCAGTCACACCTGTACTGAAGACCACCTATATAGAAGCACACATTCCTATAGAGATCCATTCCCATGTTTTTTCAACTGTGTAAAAGACCACCTATAAAAAATCTTGACCGAATTGGACAGAGAACAAATGGCTGTAGACTTTATGAATATTATTTATGAAGCTATTTTAGGACAACTTGAATATCTTCCATTTTAAAACAGTGACAATTATTTTCCATCAGTCCACGGGTTAAAGTTTCTGCATTTTGACTGTCCTATGATAGTAATGTACAGGGAAGAGTCTTTGTAGACGATACAGTTGAAGTTCTACACTGCGGTCCCCAAGGGCTCCTGAGGATTCGGATTTCATTGTGTAGCCCGCGGACCAGAGTGTGTGGAGACATCGATTAAACATTACAAAGCCTCTGAGACAGTTTCCATCCCAGCAAGGTACTGTATATAAGATACTGTACTGTACTGTAAAGCAGAAAGAAAGAAAAGAAAGAAAAAAGGTAGAACGAAAGAGATAGAGAGAAAAAGGGCACGCCCTGTTTATCCTTAACAATAAAGAGAGTCATACATTCAGATGTAAAACATCACGATGAAGTCTTAGCTGAACCATTTGTGCTGTACATTGTACGAGATGTTTTGTTCTGTGAATCCACAACCATCTTGTTCTAATTACACTATGAACTGTTTATCCTTTTCAAATCATTCACACAATAGCACGTGGCAGTTTGTGATTACCAACGGTATGTTGATTTCTCAAATTAGAAGCAGGCACTGCAGTAAAATATACTTGTGGAAGAAGGGCTTAGGTTAAAAAAATGTAATTTTTTCTGTTGACATTGTTCATGGATGATCCGCCAACACACACACACACACACACACACACACACACACACACACACACACACATACATACACACATACATACATACATACACACACACACACACACACACATACATACATACACACACACACACACACACACACACACACACACACACACACATACATACATACACACATACATACATACACACACACACACACACATACATACATACACATACATACACACACACACACACACACATACATACACACACGCACACTGTACACACGTGCCAATGGCATTTCCAAACCCCTACCTATTCCCAGATAAAATCATGAGCAGATGGAGATAAGAGCTGGCAAGTTTTCCCTGAGGCCAGGGAAGCAAGCCTGGAGAAACCCAGCTCTAGTTACAGTAAGTGGAATGAGGAGTATTGAATACATCAGCTGGGGGGAGAGGGGAAATATTATAGCTATACTGTGCTGAAATAACTGTCCCTCTGTATTTCATTTATATCTGGTGTAGTGTCCTGTGCAAACATTCTGTTGCCATTTATAAATATAATCATTAATTTAAGGTATACATTCTGCACAGGATATGTAAGACATTTTTAATCAAAATAAAACGTATAAAATAAAAGGCATCAAATTTGATCCTCTTATAAAATAAAATAAAATAACGTGACCTATAACTGCGGTATTCAAATAATTAGATTTCAAACCCACATTATGCAGGGTGCAGTTATTTTAAGTAGCTTGAGATGCTGTCGACTATAAAAAATGTAAGTGGAAAGGAATAGCATATTGAAAGCAGGAGCTGTTTTTTTTTTTTTTGTTGATCCAGCAGTTTGCTAATAATAGGGAGATTGGTTATGCAGAATGTACAAGGAAAAAGCTACAGTATCACACAAGCACAATGGGAATTAAACCGTCACTGTATCAGTCTGGGTTTTTTTTCACATGATATTAATGAAAAACACCATTAGAGAAACTTAGCCCTCTCGTTTGGAGGTGGATTGCACAGATTTATGGGAGGGAATAAAGGGAATGGGTTTTCTTTAGGGATTTACCACACATTTCTTTTCATTTGCCTGACAGCACACTGGTGTCGAGCCGGGGATCATGGTTTATAGGGTGATCTCCTGAATACAAGCAGCCACAATCCTGCTTTTCAAATACATCAACTGCATTGAAGCCTCTGGCTCTATGATACCGCTAATCATTATATTATTATTATTATTATTATTATTATTATTATTATTATTATTATTTGTTTATTCAGCAGACGCCTTTATCCAAGGCGACTTACAGAGATTATTAAACGCAAAATAGGTGTAAGTGCTGTCTCTGATTAGCTTTCTGCGAAACCCTCCTCCTCTTTTGAAGGCTAACTGGCGACATTTCAACTCTGGCACTCTATGTAAATGTGGCGGGAGTGGCTGAGTTGAAAGGTCACATTGACACATGATTTGAATGGAATGAGGAATTTACTTGATCAAAGCAAGCTGATAAAGAAGAAAAGCCAAATAAAGGCAGGTAAAGAAGGGAATGACAGTAATTGAGAAACAAAGCCCAGAGCCACACAGAATAATGGCAAAGACTAGAAAATAGTAAGGGAAATGAAAAAAAAAAGTTTAAATCATATTTGAAGCCAGTTAGGTTAAATGACTAAAATTCTGGAGCAAAAACAGCTACCAAAAAAATAACATTAAAATGACTTCCTGAGTTAATGACAGACAATAAATTAATTAACAAATGAGCATGTACATACTCAAAGGAACCTACCCTTTTCATGTGTGCCCTCTTTGACAAATAACACCAGCAAGGTGTGCAGAAGTGCTTTTTAATTATTTTGTTTTTAGCTGTAATTAACATTTAAAAGCTAATACACCTAATTCAACCCCAGACAAGCAAAAATATCTCCCTAACAAATTCATTATTAATAACCAACCAAGCATACGCAGATATTTTATTGAAAAACCTTAATCCACAGAGCTAGAGTGCTTAGATAATTCTTTATAAATCACATTAACTGTACAAATAAAAGCTGGCAGGAGCTCCATTAAACAAGATAGCTGATAACCTCCTGACAATTATCATTGGACACTGTTTAAATGATAAGCCTTAGGGATGGTTCATGAGCCTGCAAAACCCAGGTCCGTGAAGATAGCTGTATTATTTATGGGATGGGGGTTATGCAGGCATTATTATCCAAAACTGATTATTTCAAGCAAATCTGCAGCAGTTTTAATATGACTCGTTAGTAACCCCATTGTATTTACACATTGTGTTTACCATGTCATTATTATGCTACCACATTTAATTACAGCGTATTCACAGCATAATTAAAGGGTTTATTCCAAGTAAAGGCAATCTAGTAATAAAAACCTATTGAGATGAAAATATGCGCAGCCAAAATGAAGCTCCCGAGAGATTAATTGTGACCGTGCATCATTCTTTAAGAATGGATAGTGCCATGTGGTGATTTGTGTCTTACAGCACATGCCTTAGTCTTTCTGAGGAGTCCAAGGAAGGGTTTGGTTTCATTTTCTAGTATAATAAATCTCCCCGCCTTTATGGTGAGTGGGAGGACAGGGCTACAGAGCTGCGTTGGTGATTACTTTAAAAGTTTGCTCAAAGTATATAATTTCAAGGTTGTTCCAGAACAAGGTCCCTGGAGGGCTGTACAAATCAATTTTTTTTTCTGACGTCCATTATGTCTTTGTCAATCTGCCCCTGCATTCCATAGGATAACATTACAGTAACTATACATGACAAGATCATTTACAAGGATTATCATGGGTAGAACAACTTAACAGCATTGCAAAAAATCTAATATCTGAGGCATGGTAATGTTAGGCAGTATTTAGTATATGGAAAATATGGGACCAACCATTTAGTGGCTTTAGTTCTCTTCTGTAATTTTCAGTATCGCTGAACACTATGTTCCACAATACTGGAAAAACCCAACTCGATTGCTGCTGTACATAGCTGTTATAAAATCTGACCCTGGTGTCTTTCCAATCTATAAACAATGCATGCATTGTGCTTTGCTTGGGCTTAGAACAGATTTCCTAAGTAACATTTTTAAATGCATTTTGATGCAACTGTTTTACATTTCAAACATTTTAAATAGCTATTGAAATAACAGATATAATAAATCGTTAAATACAGGCACACACTCATATTTGTATTGCGTATGGGTAATTATGAGCACATTGAAACCAGAGCAGTGGTAACTCTTTATCCCTTCCCAGTGCTCTTCATGTCCGCTCCTAAAGGTGCAGCTCCACAGGGATTGGTTTTCACAACATTGCACATTAATTATATTCATTCCCATTGCTTTCAACAAGGTTATAAGTTGGCTGTCAACTGTATTTGTATTTTACAGTACACTTTAATATGAGCATAGCTTTTATTTAGCTATTGAAACATCGTTGAGTCATCATGGCTCTGCAAACTTATGAAAACGAGTTCTTGGTAAGCCAGTGTAGTTTTAATAATGCCCCAAGATATTAACACATTATGAATGATATGATAAAAAGAAACCTCAGCCTAAATGTGAAATGAGTAGTTCAGTTCAGAACCTCGGGCTTGCTGGACAAGTCAAAACTTGACACTTCCATTAATGATTCCTGTGAAAATAGTGTAATCTTCTGGTATTGATGCTCTGTGGGCTGGAGGTAAAGATAAGAGATGTGAAAGGAGTGGGGGGGGGGGGGGGGGGTCATGCCTGTTCTATACAGTCAAACCTCTTTGGAATGCTCAAAGGGCGCATTGTCAGTTGTGTTTTTATAGACAGCTGGTCTTTTACATAGTTAAAAAAAACATGGGATATCTATAGGAATGTGTGCTTCTATATAGGTGGTCTTCAGTACAGGTGTGACTGCATGTATATTTCAGGACTCATTCTTATATTCTATACCCCCTTCGCCATGACATTTCTGAAAACATTTTTAGAAATTTTAAAAACTTTGTGTAAACTCTATGGAGTTCAAGAAGTTGCCCTGCCAAAACTTTGAAAAAAACAAAACGAAACACAGGTATTATAAAATAGATTCATAGCTAGGAAACGTAAAATGGTACAATGTACGGGCAGTGACTGAACGGGATATACAGTTCAAAACATGCCTCTAAACAATCCATCCATAACTTAAAAACATGCTACACTCAATAAGGCAAAGAAGACTTTATGTATTTACAAGATAGCAAGCTTGATGTAGATCTCGATAAGTAACATTTCTGTAATAGTGAAGTTTAATTTCATTTTACGATCAGGGTTTCTCTTCAGTATTTCCTTTGATGTGGAAGATAATATCCCCCACTGTCCTGTGAGGGAAATTGATTTGCTTTATGCATTAAATCCATGTTTGAATAATGTGGAGCCACATTTAATTGCTCACTCAATGACGAGATAGAAATCAAAGCAGTTGACTAAGCACTGTGAAATACACATAACATAACTCAGTCATCCGATTACAGCAAATGAAACCTACAGGAATGACAGAACTGAAACAGACCACTTATAATAGGTTTCTATTAAAGTAGTCATATACTACAGTGCCTGCTTACAAGTAATTACAAAAAATGTAAGTCTTCCAAACACTGTTTCAATGTTATAACTGCTACGATCATTAACATTTGTTGTGCACCAAGGTTATGACTGTCTCTTAGTGTACTTTTGTCTTAAAGGGGGGGGGGGGGGGTGTCATAATTTCCTCCCTGTATTCCTCTTAGGTGAAACATTCCCGTTTTTGCCTTTAAGAAGAACCATGTGTTGCAACTCTTTTCTGCATTCCACTGTAGAAACAGACAGTAAATGAGCCCGCCGCACTCGCTGACAGGCACATACGCTACAGTTCAGAGCTGTGCCTCCCAACAGGTGAAGACATCAGGCAGAACTGCCTCCAGAGCCTCAATCCTGAGAGCACTACAGAGCCTCACGCATCTTTCTGCTCCGTTTGCTGGGTTAAGCAGTTCAGTGCCACGGTCGGAAATCAGAAGAGATGAAATGCAAATGAATGACCTCATTGTAAGAGCTGACTCTTTTTACAGGTTTCGCCTGAAATGCTTTGGCAAGCTACCGGAAAATACAAGACTGCACAGGTGTGTCTGGCATGCTACAGACCAAGTCCCCTGCTTGTTGCGTACAGGTGCAGCTGGTATTTAGCAACATTATTGCATTTAGCTAACTAAACTGGCAGTAAAATAAACTTGCTCTGTGTGAAAACTATGTAGGTTACGCCAGCAAACCTAGACTGGACAGTATTTTCCCATGGTTTTAAATTAATATGGACTCCCACGAAATGCCCCCTCTTCATGCAGGTACAAACAGTAGCACCCCTATCAATTCAATCAAATAATCCTGCACTTCATGCTGGCTTGTAAGGTGTGTCCTTTCTGGATTTGAGTTTCATCTCCTCTGACTTGATGACCCATTAAGGCAGCCGCGTAAGAAATGGATGTCGCTGAATTATTAATGGAGTCACGATTCCTGGAAAGTAGCTTCCTTTTAAATGAAAATCAGACCATCAGACCATCAATGTTATATTAAGAAAAGGCCAGAAGAGATATGTCATTGTTCCATGTGGCACAGGTATTCATCAATTACAGTTGAAAAAACAGATGTACAAAGCAATACCAACTAATTATTATTATTATTGTTATTATTATTATTATTATTATTATTAGGCACTAATTCAGTCTCAATGGTCTGAAATGTATAATTTCTTTCACAACTTTTTTGTGGACCATAGCTGTAAGACAAAGACTAATGTAGGTAGTCATTTATTTTCCAAGCAGAGCTGATTAAGACTGAAAAGCCTAGCGTGGCTCGCTACGGTTCAGTCTGGGAATAGTCATTGCTGACATCTCTTTGTCTCTGATCTGATTAATACGGTCTGGAAATGCGTCCTACTGAATGAAATCATCAGGCATCTCGATCAGGTGCCTGCTTCTCTCTAATTGAAAGTCTGTGTATCTTTAAAGTAATGTGATAAAGTTTTATTTCTCTACAGCACAGGGACTAATCTAATGAGGCACTGGGTCTTCTTCGGGGGGGCCCTGGGTTTTAAAACAAAGAGAAATTACAGTTAATTATATTCCTACGCCTGCACACAGCAAAGCTGAAGAGACATCCAATGAAATGTCATGGCAGGCTGACAGCCAGGTGCTGTTACACCAAGCATAGCAGCATCTGCTCTGATTCAGAAGAACGTAAGAGGAATAAATAAAGGTTTGGGAATGAGAAGATTCTATAGGGCCCATTGAGGCTAGTCCCTTCTCAGCACACCTGCCTACTGTCCTTATCTGTACCTTCAGGGGCTCAATAATATCTTTTGTGTAGTGCAGTCATTTTTCGGTAGTTTAGGTGGGGCTTACTAGATCATTATATAGTCTTAGCATAACTTCTATCTTCCTGGCCTCTTTAAAGTACAAGCGATACCTTTTCTAGATGCAATCTCCAGTGCTACATAGAGATCCTTTTTTGGACCATTTGCAAATCGTAATATCCATGTTCACCACATATAAGGTGGGTAGCCCTTGCAGAGTTTACAGCACTGAGAGCCATGTGGGGAGAAGTGCCTGGGGGTGTGATAACTGAACTGCATAGAGCAAAGTGGATTGAACTGCCACACTGTTAAAATATTGCCACTGTTTTGCATCACGTCAAATATAAAGGTACAAAACCTCTATTTACCTGTTTACTATCCTTGCATTTGTATTATGTCTGTATAAGGGCACCTACAATATAAGTGGAGGTGTGCCTTTAACATTTTTGCAGCGTTTATATTTAGCTGGAACGAACATATTCACTGCACAGATGAACTTCAGATTATCGAATGAAATATTAAATGCCCCTGCCATTAACCAACTGTGACAATTAGCTCTCCATTACCCATTACCCATTCTAGGCTCCTCGCGGTACCACAGTATGGCATGGCCAGTCCTTGCCAACAAACAATGCCAGTGCTTCTTGAACACGGCCAGGAGTGTCACAGTGTTCTTGATAATCTGTTACTTGATCCTCCTCTTGTTTCCTCCTCTTGTGTGCCTCTGGATAGCAGCCATTGCATTAGAAGCCCTGAAATGAACAGACATGTGTACAGAACTCTTAATGTTCCATAGTACATGCTTACAGCATATAGAGTAGTGCAGTTTTGTGGTGTACCACTCTTACAGCACAGTAATTTATAAAGACTTTAAACATGATTCAGTATACAATAATTAGATTGCTATTCATAAAAAACAACTGCATGGCCACTGTGTAAACTGTAGGTATCTTAAATGTGTGCGTGTGTTTTTTTTTCTATAGATTGGAGTAGTCTGTCTATCTGTTTATCGTTCTCTAAATGGTCTCTGAAATGCATCGGATAGTGAAACATTAGGATCACTGTTTTCTTTCCTGTATTATCTGATAAAAAGTAAGATTGCATGGTTTTTCATTAAGTGCCACTGATGTGGTGGACATGAATGCTTAACTGGAGACTAGAACCAGAGAGAGCAGTCTGGAATGCACAGCAACACAATACTACTGTTTCTTATTCGTTTTAGATGGATCTGCAAATGACTGAGGTCTGAGGTTTTGACTCTGTAAAGTTTGACTCAATAAAAAAATAAATATTGAGTGGGCTGCTGAATCACTCGTGCACTCTGCATGCACCAGAATGCTCAGCAGCATGTTTTTTTTTTTTTTTTAAATAGCTTCTTTGGTGTATAAAAGGAATTGGATTTCACCCACACTTAGCCTGCATTCTGCGGATGTTAGTCAGCTTTTCTATAATATACCAGTTGGAATAAAATAGTGGTTTGACAGATGGAAAAAGAATAAAAATAAACATTGCATAGTTCAATGAATTAAAAAGTCTGCCTGCTCTGCAATTGAAGACTGGTTTTAATTTCTCAGCAACTACTCTGCGTTATGAAAAGGACACTGACATAGCTTTTCAATTTAATGCAGTATTTGCAGTTGTCTTAGTCCTCAGTTGAAAAAAGTGCCTTTCTGGGATTTTTGTGAATTGATTGCTTTCTGGGTACAATGCAAGACTAATGGCAATATGAAATAAACTGGAATCTTCGGGTGGAAAAGGCTTTTTTTGATTGACTGTGTAGAGGGGCTTAATGGTTAAAAATCAAATAACTACTCATCAGTTACTGCCAATTGTTCTATATTAACCCTACATAAGAGGCGATAAAAATCAGTCCTCTGAGGTATGAAATATGTCAAAAATAGCTCTCACTGACGACTGCTTCCGTTTGTTGAATTCATTACACCTTCAGATTCTCTGTCGTCTTTAGATACAAGGCTTGCTTTTCTAAAAGACGCTTGTGAATTCCAGTCCATTGTGTTTCTATGGGTTTGCGTGCACACAGTTCTTTGAAATGAAAGCCCACAGTATCTCTTGTTGTCTCATTGATGTATTTTCTTCTTGTATGAGCTGTGTGAGGCTACCATTTCTGTTTTGCCATCTGGGGGATGTCTCCATGGAAACAAGACGCTGCGTTACGTGGACTTCCCTGCTTCATGAGAGAAGTTTTATTTAAAAAAAGAAAAATAAATAAACTCTGTTAAGTGCGTTCAAGGAAAACCAGTATGAATTATATAACTCTTGGTTGGCTTAGAAATTCCTCTCGAGAATTGTCATATAGCATTTATCTTTGTTCATTTTCAAGGACATTTAAAATACTGCCCCCAATGTGTAGTGGCTTGACTATGTTTTACCATGCTTGCATATAATTGCTTTTACTGTTCCTGCAACTGTGCGGATTTCTCAACTGCAAGTAGGGTTTCGGTACAAAAGTAGACCAGGCAGTGCAGCTGTTAAATATAACAGCTTGCCTCTGTTTCTGAAAGAGCTCCACAGTGCAGGATATAAACATACACATATACAGTTGTGGTCATGTCTGCAAGCAGCGCAGAAAAGAATGGGGATGTGTGCTGAGAACTCTGCTAAATGCAAAAGTATACTTGTGGGTAACACTTTATAATGTGTCGCAAATTCCTGTGTATTACTTACTTAGTAAATACATGTGTCCTTACACTTAATTGCAATGTTATTCGGCACAGTTGCAATGCACAGAGCTTATAGCTTATCCAACAGGACCAATTAAACACATTTCAGATAAAATTCTGAAACTTATTGGTAAAGCTGTGTATTAATGACACTGTTAATGACAGCTAATTTTAACCGTTAACCAAACGTCAGCTTCTGAACCCGTTGTGTTTTGCCCTTGATTTATCAAAGGGCCAAATGCAGAGGTCTGAAGGGCCACACTTGGTCCCCAGGCCTAGGTTTGTACACCATAAGATTATAGTTTTGAGACAGCATTAACAGTTATACTAAACAGGATGTCTAAATGCTGTATATGAAACAATATTTAGAGCAATGCTATTAACAGTATCAGAACCAGATGACTTGGAACATTCTGTCTGGGAGTTGTGACTAACGCTAGGTCCATTATCCCTCATCTTTTACAAGCATAAAATTAAAACGTGTACGAACCTGAAGGAGAGTGCAATCAAATATCAAGTGCAATCTGGTACAAGCGCTTCGAGCAGTTATTGCCTTTAGCATCACTTAAAAAAAAATAACCCTACGCTACAGCACTGTAAATATGTACGCTAGTGCCCCCTGTAGCTATAAACAAGGCATAGCACCCGGGAGGCAGTGAAGGAGCCTGCTGTCTGGATTAACCTCAGAATCTTCCAGGGGGCCACCAGTGTCACAGCAGCCCTGAAAAAGAAGTCTGTTGTGGAAAGGCACCCAGACTCTGTGCATGCATTCCAGGTGGTGATGTTATCTACTGACAGAAGACAGTGCTCTTTGAACCTGATCATTAATTCAGGTTGCATCAGCCAATGAGCTTCAAGGCCTAGGGGGTGATGTCATACAGCAAAGAATGCACCCAGCAATGGCGGGGAGCCTGTCGTCTACATGGTGCGATTGTGTAATCCAACAGGTTGAGTCCTTTTATAATAAGAATGCTATCCTGTGTGTGTGTGTGTCTTGGAATGGAATAAGTTTGTCAGTTTAAACATCAATTCAGGTTGCCTAGATAAGATGTCATTTGCAATTCAAATTTTCCAGGCTTTTAAAACAATATTTCACATCTCCCGGTTAAGATGGAATCAAAGCTTTTGCGTGCTTTTCTGAGGTCTTTTTATCCTCTCTTGCTTAGCGACGTGCAGCTCAAAACAGAATAGAAAACACTGCAGGACTCTGTACTGTATTTCAAAGCCTGTATTTGTAATTGACTGATTGACAAAGGTACCTATGCTTAAAATATGACAGCGCTGATAACCTTACAGTACCAAATGAAGTACCAATTAACAACAACTGTGTAACTATATCATTATTTAATGCTACCATAAAATGCCTAAAACCATCGTTACATTTATCCCAGTTGTTATTCGTCGTTTGGTGATTTTCAAAAGCCATTCACGAGGAAATAATAACGATTGAGGGGATAAATATGAATAAGTGTGGACTGTATCTTGAATATATATATATATATATATATATATATATATATATATATATATATATATACCGTATATATAATTTTGAAATCAAATTTGTAGACCAAATTTTTACCCTGTTTTTCTAAAATCAAAACGCAATACAAGCAAGAAACAAGCTTGCTGCACATAGGAGAAT
The DNA here is from genome assembly GCF_902713425.1 of Acipenser ruthenus. Lineage (NCBI taxonomy): Eukaryota > Metazoa > Chordata > Actinopteri > Acipenseriformes > Acipenseridae > Acipenser > Acipenser ruthenus. The sequence continues at coordinate 2,152,894 of NC_081211.1, forward strand.
CACGAGTTGGTTGTTTCTAGTTTGCAACGTTAACATTGATTTCAGCCATCCAGAGCATTGCACAAGACCCAGTGTGTGTGTGTGTGTGTGTGTGTGTGTGTGTGTGTGTGTGTGTAATATATATATATATATATATACACTCATAATGTATTTGAATGCCTGAGACTTCTTATAAAGGGTGGTACTGTAATGTCTTTTATTCCAGTAACCCCCTTCCTTTGCGGTTTCAATTTATGTCACGGCATCACAGTCATTTAACTACTGGATGTATCAAATAAAAAACTGCGTGCCCAGCTGTCTGTTTACAGGGTAATCACCCTGGCCACACTGTCTCTACATTACACAGCTACACAATCAACTGCACGTGTAATTACAGTGCTGGAAGTGAGACAGTGTGTCGACAGTGCTGTGATCCTATGAGGGCTGGGGTTTTATTTAACCAGGACAGAACTGCTTGTTTCCAAGGGGGTCCTGGCAAGAGAAGGCACCAAGAAATTACCTTATAAAATCAAAGACAAACAAGAGATCATACATCATTGAAACAGGACAAAAACAGTTCAAACAATCAGAAAACATTGAGTGCATTGTAACGATGCCTAATAACATTGTAATGAAGTGTCAGTACACATGTTTTACTAAGTAACTACTATGTAAATACACAGTAATTAGACACAAGGTAAAGTGTTACCTAGTATATTAGTATACTGGAATGATACAGTAGGGTGAAGTGTAATTCATTTTGTTGTGTATTGAAAAATAGTGTTTTTATTAAAGATTTTTACATCACTAGGGACTTTTAACTCCAAACCACAAGACTGCATCACGTTTACCTTTGAGCTGTTAAAGTGTCACTTGTACTATATGGGGTTTCCCTGCAGTCACTGATCACTTTCGAAATGAAGAGAGGTCTTTAAGGAGAATATAAGCTGCTTGATTGCCACTTTCTGAAAATAGCTCCATCAGTCAATAAAGGAAATGCGTGAGTTTCAACAGCTCAGCACTGAAAAGGCCATCGACTGGCTTTACTTCTGCACCACAGAAAGGGGAACTGTTGGGATCGCAACTCAAAAGTGGAACTGAAACCGACTGAAATGGGAAATCCCCAAGTCTGCATTAGTTGTAAAAAGGCGCAGGGGCAGTTTACAAATTGCATTAATTACCCAACCAAGGTCAATGTAAAAGGTTCCAGCACTTTTTTGGGGGTAACTGAGTTTACACAATAAGTGGAGCGAATGAGGAACAAAATCTATTTGGGTTGACACATCATTCATTATATGTTAATCAAATTGAATTACTTTACATTCAAAAAGTTTATTTTAAATGTAATTACAATGTACATAAATGGATCTTCTCTACTGGAAAGTTTAGCCTGTATAGTCAATCTTTTTTTTCATAGATTGGAAACCGCCAATGCTATATTTATTGAAGCTAGAGAGGCTTGGCCAGAAAAATAAAGGAAAATGTTATTACTTACTTAAAATGTGGGTAGCCTCATGCCAGTTTCTGAGTTGTGTACGTGGGTAGAAAACCTAGTAAGAAGCTCTTGGCAACCAAAATATGAAACAGTCAATTCATATTTCATTTCATACTTAAGGGAGTCAACTTCCTGGATCTGCAAACTCAAAACCTCAGGAGACGATGGCAAAAAGCATGCAGTTTCAAAGCTTAAATACTTATACTCTGTCTTTCATTAGGTTTCCCACCATTGTGGAGTACCCAAACTAAATGACAACAAAGCAGTGCAAATCTCTCTTTTAATCACTAAATCTGTTTGCACATTTCAAAAGCCTGCAAATACAAACTAATTAAAAACACACAGCTAATCATAGCATGTCCCTGATGTCTCACACCGAAGGTTACTTTGTGTGAGAAATCTGAAGGAATTACTTCCTAGTTAATTATTTACGAAGCACAGCAAGGCAAGGAGACTTTAAAGGAGGAAGGTGGGAAGTGTGTGTGTGTTTATGTGTGTGCGTGTGTGGGTGTGTGTGGGGGGGGGGGGGTTATCTTAACAACCCCAGCCAGGACCACTGCAAGTCCCCTGTAGCTCTGACACATTATAATACCCAAACTAATACAAAAGAGGTTCTGTACTGGATTCTGATAAAGAAAGGGACGGGTTGGGGGGTGGGGGTGGGGGGGGGGGGGGTCTTTTATCATAAAGTCCAATAATAATCCTAACAGTATAAGGAGAATACAATCTTGTTTTCAGCATCATCAGGGCTGTTTTTTTTTGTTCTGACATTTGTAAAGACGATAGACACATCACTGCAAATCGCTCTTTAATCCAGCTGGAAAAGAGGGCTTGATTGCTTTTTACTGTCTGGCAGGATAATCTGTGCTTGATGAAAAAAGCATATTAAAGGCAGTTTAATCCCTTGTATTTTCCTGCATTCCCCCTTTGTAGGCGCTCCGAACATCCTGTCAGCAGGGAGTCCTGCCGGGAGCAAAGCATGTTTGAGCTTCATCTTTCCCACAGCCAGCACATTACAGCCTGTTCTTATTCATCAATGTAAAGGGGCAGTGCAGAAACTCTACAATGGCAAGTGTTCTGTACTGATGGGTCCTCACTGGTAATCCATTGCAGTACCGTGGTATAGCAGGGGAACGTGCTATACTATTGTATTGCCATTTATAGTTAGGCTGTGGACTGATAATGGTTCTACCCGGGTTCCTGCAGGGTAACACACTGGTATTATAATGGCAATAATGCATCTATAAATGTGTTATAAAGACTGCATTGCTCGGGCAATACAATGTTATAAAATATGTAGTAAAGGCTTTATAAGATCTATTAAATAATATGATGTCACCTCCCAGAAAGTAAACCCTGTGAAACAGAATCGAACGACAATGCTAAGCTAAAGACACTTCAGTTACCCAGCCACACTATAGCACAGGCACTGTTAACAACTCAGTTAATGTCATTTGTTTTCTTTATATAGAGCACCTGGAGTTCAGTTTTAGAGTCTCCTGCTGAAATGCTCTTCCAATTGATCTAGTTTAAAAATGAATATCCACTATTGTTACACGTGCACTTCAACACTGCTAACTATCTACACTGGAATAGGGAATTCAGAGGAAAGATTCACATTGCGAATGAATTCAATGGTCACCGTTACATTCAGCGCATGGAAGAGTGCTTTCATTACTTCTGAGTTTTTATTTCTTTATTTGCTCTGTATTTATTTTGACTGTATTCATGCTGCACGCACATTTTATTGCTAGTAATCCTCTGATTTTTGCTGAACCATGGTCTGCTAAAAATGCATTCAGAGAGCGTGTCAGGCTGCATTTTGAGTGTGTAACATCAGATTAGGCTTAGGCAACTACAGCAAGCAATCATCCAGGCAGCATGTCTTAAAAGTAAAAAAAAAGATCCTAGTTCAACAGGGAATAGCTCCTGTGAATCGAACAAGCCCTTATTCCTATGGAGGTGAGATTAGCGTTTAGCGTTAGAGTCATTGCTCTGCAGAAACAAGCAAGCACAGGGTTTGTTTTATATTTGTCTCGATATGTATTCCAATTATCTGTATGCACCAAGCAGGAAGGGCTTAAAATGAGAAATAAACAACCTTACTTACTTAAACTGCCTTACCTTAAACACCCGCTGGGTTAATTTCTAGTTTTGTAATTTTAAAAGTGTTTTTCTCCTTTAAAAAAAAAACCCCCAAAAACATTGTAATACTGTTTGGATTAAAGGGCTTTGAAAACCGACCCCTTACTGTACTGGGAATAGGATATGAAGCCAGCCAAGTCATATTAATCTGTTAGCAGTCTGGAGGTAAGTGTGTCTATTTCCTCGGAGGAGAACAGTTTTGTGAAGCTCAGATAGCTCCAGTCTATGCAGCACTATATTTTATATTTAGTCTATATTTTATAAGCACTGAAATTCACGTTGAAACATTAACTAAATACATAAATAAATAAACACAGGAATCAGAGCCAAGCAAAACCTCAAACCCACTTTGGGGAACTAAGAAAAAACTGGTAGGAGAACCTGTTTTTCAAATCATGCAAATATTAGTGTTATCAGTAAACGTGTGTTTGAAGAGTATTTGTGTTGCATTGGTAAATGAAGGGCATGATGAGACTCCAAGAAAAGTACCAATGTATACACAGTTATACAGTAATACCACCTGGGGAATCTCTGTTTCGTTGCGTGTCATGATACTGTACAGTACATGAGACGTGACTGTTCTCAAAATCCAAAATCCCCTTCTTCCAAATAGTTTCATTAGAAGAAACAGGATTTAATAATGAAAAGTTATATATGTGGTATTATACAATTTAATTTTGTTCGCAGTTTTTTTGGTGAGTACTTCAGCTTATGAAGTACTAACGATCAATGTACGTAATAGAATACTTTATCCAGTTAAGACCACGTCTCATAAGACCAATCCTACCATGCCAACAAGCATGCTTTCATAAGACATGTTTTATTAAATATCCAATGCCAGGGGTTCTCAGTCTTTTTGGAATCATGCCCCACCTTAGCAATGTTTACAATAGGGAGAATTCTAACTCACACATCAGAAATCAACCAATCACAGTGAATGATTTGCCAAAATTCCAGAACATCTTCTCCTGTGTCAAGATGTCATCCCTTGCATATAACTCCACACTTCAGACAAAGGAAAAAAAAAACACACACACATACAGTACCTGTTTGTAAAATGGATCATCCTGTTAACTTAGCTCATTCTTTATATTGTGATGAACTTGACACGAGTTTATCCAAAGAAAACATTTACAGAGTGGATCATCTCAGACTCTGAATTTCATCCATTTGTTCAAAAGCAGCCTTTGGGGTTGCTGTTGAGAGTCAGAAGGAGATCTCACAGTTACCAGCATGTTTTATTTGGAAACTGAACTTCATTATTAGGCTTTGCTTGATCCAGAATTGTGCTTAAATGCAGACAGCATTAAAAAAAAAACTGTTCAAGGAGACACAAACAGTTGTCGGATTATTATTTTTAAATGCTTGGGTTCCAGAGCACAAGCCCTTTTCTCTTTCCCTGGCACCTTATAGTACATTACCTGCCAAGGATTCTGAAAAGCATGGGTAGAATTGCAGCTAGATTTCTCTAGAGATGCTCCTGTTTATTTATCTCATTTTAGTTTTAATTTTTAACCTGGTTTCCCCACTGTTTGAATATAAATGCGATCCTGGGGTCATGTGCACAAAGCCAAAGCCAGAATCCCGAACAACCATTTGACTGACAAAAAAAACAATATTAAGCTGCATCGGTACATCATATAGTGCCAGTAATTATTTTGATAACTACATTGTATTTGCTTTACATATACAACTTCCAAAGTTTTGTAAAGGGGATGCCAAGATTAGCTTTCAGTTACACAGAACTTTCCCATACGTTACCATACAGCAGCTGCAACCATGTATTTGCTACATTCCATTAGTTTTGTTCTTGTTTGTTCTCCTAAGAGCTTTGGAAATATGTTCTTCTATATTAGAATACAGAAGGGGTGTCCAAAGTTGGCTCTTCCAATGGCCCTCCAGGACCGTGATTGGACACCCCTGGTATACAGTAATAGTGAATAGCAGTTCATTACTAATTGAATACCAAGTAATTGTAGCAGGGCAGAGGCTGGGTTTTATAGCTTTTAATCTCATTTTACCGACTGGTGACAGAATTTGTAACAGCAGTGTGTCACACCACACTGCCCATTACATAATACCATTATTACAGTGTAATGACCCTATAATTACACTGTAATTTCCAAACAATTGATACAACATGTGCCCTCTCCACTGCGTTGAGAATGTTTATAATACAGTACGAGATGGTGTTTGGGATTTATGATAATAATAAGCGGGATCACTGTAAGTTACCCACCAGAAGGTTCTGCTTTGTTAAGTACTGTAAGTACTGTAGTACTGCACAGCCCCAGTCTCTTCTCATCAGATAATATTGGCAGTGTGATGTTATGGGCAGGAGGCCATGTGTATAAAGTGACAGATGCTCTCAAGTAGGATCACGGCTCAGTGAATTGTTTATACTACATTATCAACAGTGCTTTGCATGTGGAAAACGTTTTTTTTTTCTGTGCAGCGGTTTGTCAATCAACATTTATCCATTTAAAGTGGTTTTGGTTAACAAAATAAGTCCATAGACCTTGCCTTTAGCGGTGTGCTTCAGCCCTGAGGACAGCACTGAGCTGAACTGACTTGGGAAGTGCAGCAGTAAAACACATCTTGAAATAAGCCATTACTTTGCATTTTAGATAGAGAGATCATGCCCGCTTTAACCAGTGCAAAGACAGTAGACACTCTCACTTATCTTGCTTTTGATGTGTTTGAAAATACGGCTTTAACCTGCAGCTGGGTAACCACACTTTACAAATATTTTGTGTCAAGAATATCAGGTATTAATAACAGACACAGAGCTCCGGCAGGCTAATGATAAAAGCGTAGCTGCATTGGGAGATTTTGTACTTTTTAAAGTGAAATGTCCTGTTTACGCTTTGTAATCGGCTCATAAATAATAACCCTCTCTAACGACAGACAAAAAAATGAAAAATTCTCTCCAAGGATCGCCTGGAATAATTGATCAAATCCCTGTACTACATGCCAAAGCATGCATGCAGTGCGCAGATAAACATCAGTTGAGCTTTGGCTCTCTAGCAATCTGTATGCCTGCAGGTTTTTTTTCCACTGCTGTGGGAAAAGCTTGCTGCCATGAAAGCTTTCAATTGAATTTTTCAGCTATAATGTGCAATGCGTTATTGGAAACAGCTGCAGATTTAAAGACGTGTTAGTAGGACACACAGGGAGATCGTTTTTTGTGGGGACTCTGGGAATTTTTCCTCACGAAGGGGGGTATTAAACAGCACTGTGACTCTGTCCTGTCAGAAATGGGAAACTGAAATACCACCGCTCGTGTTGTTTTCAAAATGGCTGTCGGGCAAGTAGGCCTCAGAGGCACCACTACAAATTAAAATGGCTGTCCTGTCATAAAGCATGTGTGTTCCCCGAAGGCTTCGCCACCTGTGTGCGTGACAGCTGCTCAGCCACTTGTGAATTTTTAAATTAAAAAAACAACAAATCATAACAGCACGGCTCTCAGCTGCTTGCACAGAGTCACATCCAGGTTGCTTTGTTTAATGCTTTTTGGGGGCCTGAGTTGCTAGATCTGAAGCACTGCACCTGGTCTGCATTTAAAACATCCAAGGGGGCTAGGTGGCACTGTGGGTTAATGCGCAAGCCATTTAGCTATGTGTTCAGGCTTAAGTAAAAAAAATATATATATTTTTGAGAGGCCCTGAACCGAGTATCAGGGAGGTAAGGTTGTTTGTCAGGAAAGCACTTCATTTTTTATCAGCTTTAAATATGCACAGAAGAAAGGTCTGTTTCTCTTTGAAGATCTTTTTTACCCAGGCACGTTTGGTATTATTTTGCTGCATGCAATTTGTTTTTCCGCAGAGGTACAGCAGCAGAAAGTAAAGTGGTAGAGTGCTCCAAGGTTAACAGCGGTCTCTATTACCTTGCAAAGAAAACCCTTCTTTATCAATATCAATCCCCTGTTTGCCTGCACTAATTGTTCATTTCCCCAAACTAAGCAAACACCATTTCTGTAGCTCCTGGTGTGTCTGCCCTCAATAGCAAAGAACACCTGGAAATATCACAGTTCTGAAGAAGACAGGGCTGTTGCTAAAGATTTTTTTTACTTGAAATGGTCTTTATTGCAACAGAGATGTGCAGTCTGTGTCACAGACGATATATCTGACAACTTCAAGGAGACACGGAATGAATGAGGTGTTAAAAATAAATTGAAAAACTAAACTAAGCACTCAAGTGAATCTAAGAGCAAACATAACAAGTTTCTGTTAGACTAGCTTTGCAATCTTACTTATGCAAAAAAAAAAAATTAAAAACGGTAATTGGTCAAATTGGGATACAGCATATGTTATGTTATTATCGTTTCTTTAGAACTTTAAGGTCAATTTCTACAAGCAGTAACCCATTTAATTCCTACCAAAGTATGAATGGGCATCTTATAGCAGAAACAAATACTGTGAGAGTCCTTCAGAAATCAGATATATTATATGGTAATCTGCAAAAAATATAAACGTGGCAGCCTAACTAGCGGGCTATCTTAAGCTCCTGGCTCCTAAAACAAAGAAAAAGGGTGTTACTAACAAAAGAATAACAAGGAAACCCTTTTTCTTCATTTTATAATAAATAGTAACTGGACAAGGCACGAGGGGAAGTGATGTCAAGCAAGGTCATGGAACATCCTGGAATAAGGAAGAGAAGGAAGAGTAGGACACATGTATGTGTATCTTCACAGCAAATATTTACAGAAGGGGTGTTTTTCCATCAGTGTTTCTTAGTTAATCATTTTTATCATGCCTGCACAGTAGCAGTTTAGCTGTGCCTCCTGCAGACTAATCATTCTATGAAGTATTTACAGAAAGAATCCTTGCTTGAGAGAGGCCCAGGACTAGCTTTCTTTTCTCTCTCTTTTTTTTTTTTTTGGATGTACTCAAAAGGTTTAAATGATTTAAAAAAAAAAAAAAACAACACACTTATTTCAGGACGTGTCGGACAAAAACCCTTCTTCAGCTTTCTACACTTTTATATATGAAGTGTTAACTTTTAATGCTGATAGTTTAATATATTAAAGAGGTATGGCTTTTATTATTCATTTTTTTGCTATAGCAAACACTGCTAAAGTAAAAGCAGCTGGTCACATGATTCCATGGAATGTCTGGGTCATAGCAGGTCACGGACAGGGCATGAGTCTGATAACCCCATAAGCAAACTGCAGGAAAATGAATGGCTGGAGAATTATTCTTATTCGCTAGTGTGCAAGAAAGTAATAAAGTCTAAATGACCAGAATGTAGTCGGCTGGGCTGTAATGAGTGAGCTGCTGGAAACAGATAGTGCTGTATATGCACATACCAGTAGATTTGTTTATACATATTTTAATAAAAATAAAGATGTATGAAATCCTGTTGTGATTAAAGCCAGACGTTGGAAGTAAGTTGTAAGATTAGTTCTTATTTTTGTTTTTGTCTTGTAATAGCTGACTTCTCCTACAAAAAAAAAGAAATAATTTAACTTTCTCGTTAAAAGGAATGTTATTTTTGTTACATTCTGCCAAGAAACATACTGTGCCTGTTAAATTGAATAGTTTTACATTTGTGTGCCTGCTTGTATAAACAGAAAATGACCATTTATATTCACACAATATACATCTATCTATCTATCTATCTATCTATCTATCTATCTATCTATTAAGAAAACCCCTTATAGGCATTTACTGTGGTATACCATGATAAAAGCATTTGTATGATTTGCACTCGCCCATAGGGGGTCCTTATAATTGTGGAAAAATCACAGATTAAAAGCATTTGTATAAAACCATGAGTGTATCGGATTACAGCCACATGCAATCTAATGTATAGGAGGCTATGAGTTTATAATAACAGTTTGGTGAAGTTATTGTGTTCGCCAGGTGTCAGGATGTGACAGACACAACCAGCTCTTAAGGTCCCTATTTTTTAAAGGGGGGCTTAAACTGGAGTAAAATAATCTAAATACATTTTTTTTCTTTTAAGAAAAAAAGCAAATCAGCCCAATGGATTACAGCAGGATGACACCGTCACCCCCAGGTCTTTTAATAACACTGGTTTTGTTTTGTGTTTGTGGAGGGGATTGGCTGGAGCCAGTGCTGAGGGTTCTGGGATGCATTCTTTGGAAGATTCAGCACATCCCTCACCGATCTCAAGCTTTCCTTCCTCCTCTTCTAAACATGTCAGCTGATAAGGGGAGCTGGCAGATAGTACTCTGCAGCTGAACCCAGTGGTCTTCTTTCAATGGCAGGATATCCTGTGAGCGGGTGAGAGAGGTGGGCGGGGGTGGGGGTGTCAAGATGGAAAGTAGACGTGTTCTAAAAGAAGAAAAAAGTTTTACAAATTTGGATCGCATTATTATGTAGGGTTTTTTTTTCATTAAAAATATTTCAATGCAAAATGTGCTTATCTTCTTTGTATATACTGTATGTGGTCAAGGCTGTGGCAGGAATAGGAGACAAAGATGTAGACTGCAGTGCGGCAGGAAGCACAACCTGTTCCTCCCGGTCCTTTCCCTAAACTAACCAACCAATAAAGGAGCTGGCTCCTCTTTTATACAGGTGGCCATCCCCAAATTGGCAATCAATTAACCAACTTGGGAATGGCCATGTTCCACGTTTATTTCTACAGGGATGGGATTTTAACCCCATCCCTGCCAAACGTAAATTCAAAATATACAAACTGTATTTACAATATAAATACAGACAATCCAACGATATACAAACAATATTGTTATATTAAAATACATAAAGAATGAGCTGCAGTTCATAGATGACATCCGCGTATGTGCCTTGTGATCCGACAGCTGTTTACTTTCAGTTTTTTAAGCGCCTGCTGAATAGATTAAGTCTTAATTCTGACTGATTGACTCTGCCTTGTTTAACTAAACACAGACACTCATTGTTTTGAATGAGCGACGGCTCTCACCAGTGGAATTAGAAATCTGCAAATAGCGGTTTAATAGCCTATCAGCCTGTGTGTCAGTAAAGTACCTGATGAGCTCTCCGACAGTGAATAATAATAACCAGCAGCGCTGCTTCACTTCCTGTGATTCAGGTTTTACTCACCCCCCTGCGCTTTGGAAGGAGTCAAGTCAATGCTGACGGATTCATCTCTGAAAGAATAATATAAACCTGGTTGACTGAAGATGATTATGCTATGGGGCCCTATTCACAAGCTGTAGCTTGTGGGTTATTGAAAGAATGTGTTTTAGAAATCTGCCTAGGGTGCCTATAATGCCCATTGTTTTAATACTACCATATGGTAACATTTTCATTGCTTGCCAATTGTATGAAACATTATAGACAGCTCAGGATCTTTCAGCCAATCAGAGCGCACGTTTTGCCTTCTGTATTCTGTATTAAAGCAGTGTATAATAGATTTATAGGACTGTGAACGTTGTGTACGGGTCATATCAGCACTCACAGAGGCATCCTATGATCATATAATACACACAGGTAATCCATTGCTACTGTATCAGGGCCACTGTGAAACCAGCCCAGTGTCACTCCTGTCAATGTCTGATTATTATTATTTGTTTATTTAGCAGGTGACTTACAGGGACTAGGGTGTGTGAACTACGCATCAGCTGCAGAGAGTCACTTACCACAATGTCTCACCTGAAAGATGGAGCACAAGGAGGTCAAGTTACTGAGGGTCACACAGTGAGTCAGTGGCTGAGCTGGGATTTGAACCAGGGACTTCCTGGTTATAAGCCCTTTTCTTTAACTACCGAACCACACAGCATCCTATACAACCTATTACAACTATTATCAGTTTGAGAAACAAAAGAAAAACTAGAGGACGTCATTAAGCCTGTCAATGCTTGTCCTGTTAATTAGTATTGACAGTATCTGCTTCTTGTCACCCTTTTTGCCCAGTCTGTTTGAAGTGATATTAAAAGGATTTGACTGTATTTGGCCCTAACCCTTTGTGTGGATATTGCTGGTAATGCAGGTTTTATAACGACATCCTAATAACATTACTCAGTCTTTTCTGAAAGTGTTCCCAGCTGTTAAAGTGGGTGTAGACGGGGCTTATCAAATATTAAAGGTCTTATTGAGGAGAGACACACACCCATTATCAGTTGAAGGAATGCTTCTCTCAACTGGCAGGGGGTTGTAATGCGGTTTGCCTGTTACAAGCATGTGGTTTCACATATCTAACAAGTAGGAGCCAAGAACCAGAGTGATTTGGAAATGGTACAGCAGTCACTGTGGCCTATCTCTCCTGCAGGCTTGGCTTTCAAATGGAGCCAACATATCTATAGAACAAATCATTACGAGAACTTCTTTTCAGATAAACGTACGTCTAAAATGAACCGAATGTCCTTTTATTATTTTGCTATGACAGCAGGAATCGTCTGTCAAGGTTATTTTTCCGTGGTAACAAGAGATGTTGTGGTATTTTTCTGCTTGGTGTTTGGGTTACCGGGGGCGATCGGAAATAACTACAGCAAGGCCAGCCTGATTCAATAATACGCTGTACATTTTTGGAGGCACTTTGATCAGCTTAAACTTAGGTGTATTGTCAAAACCTGAAATTCTGTGCTTCTTACAGAGCTATTTGTTACTTATATGAAATATCACAGTTTCATCATTTTCATGTTATTATTATTATTATTATTATTATTATTATTATTATTATTATTATTATTATTATTATTATTATTATTATTGTCTTTTTAAAGTGTGCATGTCTGTTAATATGAACTAACAGATGGTTCCCTACTGAGTTTATATACAGTAGATATATAACTCATATAAAACAAAAATCTGTTTAGAAGACTAAATAATAAACCATCAACGTAAAAAAAAAACACAGTGAACAGGCTCACCTTTTACAGCGAGACTGTAATTCCATAAAGCAATATCCCATAACAACCTCTGATTCATGTTGGAAACCAGCATACTGTTTGCAATACAAATGCCCCATTCAGCACCTTATTTGTCCACAACCACCTTGAGCAGGAAGGATCCTAGACAGGGGATGTTTTGTCTTGGCTGTCCTGTAGTATTTGAGCTGTTTCAATGCCGGTGGTGCTGGCCTTCACCTATATTGACTAATGGCTCTTGTTATTCACACAGTAATTGCTCAGTGGTCCTTTTGGCAGGACAATGCCTTGTTATTTAATTTCTGTGGTTAAAGGGCTCTGAATTCCTCGATTCTTCCCTTGTCTCACAACACACTGCCTTAACAATAAAGCCACAGTGAGTTGGTGTTGCTGTTTTTTTTCTATTTGGCACATGAGGGAAGATAAGACTGGGAATTTTAGCCTGAACCACGGATTAAGGATTGTTTGTGCAACCTTATGGATGACATGTATTGATATATTTAAATTGCTCTGTTAAGAACTGACTACCTCTGTTCAAACGACAATAGTGGTAAATTTGGAAATGCAGAAGGCTCCGTAATAAATGTCTTTCCCAATGACTTCAGTGTTGAAATGAGTTTTGGTCCACATTCTTACATCCCTGGTCCAATTAAGAAGAACTGGACCACTGAGAAATATTCTCAGTTCATTTGGGGGTGGTGACCACATTACCTAGAAGAACGTGAACCAAAACTCATGTCAACATTGAAAACATTGAGAAAGACTCATCATCGAAACCTATGCAATTGAATCTTACACGTTTTCTTTTTGTATTTTTAAAAATCTTTGATTTAAATAGGATTTTAAAATGTAAAGGGAACGATCCCTAGTAATTATTAATTAAGCGTCGAGTGACTGCCCACTGCACTTTCCTTATACTTTTATTATCTATTTAAAGGACATTCCTGTGCCATTTTCTAATTATAATGTGTTCCCTAAACCTCTTCATCAACACAGACGTCACTGCAGGCTCTTCAGTGCATTGACTCAAAGTTTAGTTCCTTTTGCTTAAGTAGAGATAGCAAAGTAAAGCGAACATTACCATTTTAATAAACCAAAAATAAACAGGAATTGAATAGGAGAACATATTGAAATACAAAGATGTTTTTAAGTAGACAGGTAGAAATACATGAAAGCCAGGGAGGGGGGAAATATGTCTTTCCAAACCAAATGATCCATTTCAAAACATTTGATTAGCAGTATGAATTTTGATTTAAAGAAAGTAGAAACCTGGCACATCTATGCTCATCCCAAACCCTTAATTAATCATAAAGCATTTGTTTGTAGAGTAAGTTATTTATTTGTAAACTGAGTATGAACCATGTCACAGCTTGTGCAGAATGCAGGTTAATGGTTTGTGGAGTTTGATCAAGGACGACTGTAATTATTCAACAAATTTGTGAGCAAGCGAGTTGTTTACGGCTATCCTCATGAGTGAAATAAATACAGCACTCCAAATACAATGTATGCAAAAGAAAGTATGTTTAAACCTAAATTAAACCATTCAGGGATTTACTGTCCTTAAACTTCACATCTGCTTAGCAATGCAGTCAAACAATGCTATTCACCTGTGCGTTCCATCAGAATGAATGATGGATTCCATCTGTAGCTTTAAATACGTTTCAGTCTCTCAAAACGCGTTATATAAATCTCATAGAAGTAGCAGTGTGGAGTAGTGGTTAGGGCTCTGGACTCTTGACCGGAGGGTTGTGGGTTCAATCCCCGGTGCAGGACACTCCTGCTGTACCCGTGAGCAAGGTACTTTACCTAGATTGCTCCAGTAAAAACCCAACTGTATAAATGGGTAATTGTATGTAAAAATAATGTGTTATCTTGTAACAATTGTAAGTCACCCTAGATAAGGGCGTCTGCTAAGAAATAAAAAATAATAATAGAAGTAGGACCAGCATTAGGTTTGAGTTTCACGTTTGTTACGGCAGTGAAGTCGAAACATTCTCACTCCCTTGGACGGCAGCCATATATCTTATAGTTTTGATTGTTTACTTTTAAACGGGTTTAATTTGACATGACACGTTGAGCCCAGCAATAAGGAAATGATCTGAGTAAATATTCCCAAGGCTCTGCCCAGACTTGCTGTTTTATACTCATGCTTGCTGAAACCTAAAACAATTGGCTTCCTCCATCTTCCATTAATGATATTAAAGTGTATATATTTTTATTACTAAGGGGCTACCACATTAAGTAGCAGGACAGGCATGCAAGTATTGTTTTGCTTCACGTTCCATAAATTGTAAATTTCATTATAATTATTATAATAATCTGATTGATTTAAAGGCTTCCCTAGTCTAGAGGTAAGATGACAGTCCTTCTTCTTCCCTCACTGGTTTCACCAAATCTCTTAAAGCTTGGGCTGTTTTCATCTGTTGTGAAATGTCTTTTTTCCATCTCCTATGCATCTCCTTTTCGGGAGTCAATGGGTCCCATCACCTGTCTTTGGTTGACCTCAGAAGTCTCACCTCATAGGAGGGCGGCTCTTTCCAGACTGAAAAGCTGAGATCCTGGGCCACACACATCCTATCATTCTTAATGATGTCTCTCATTTTTTACATTTTTTCAGATTTTCCAAACATTCATTTATTTTACTACTGTAGTTATTTCATTTAAAAAAAAAAATATATTATTCATTTTTTTAAGGCTATATACAGACACATTATTAGGTCTTAGATATCCCATTACTGGCCTAAGGGGTTTACATTATCCTGAAACACATCATTGCCTGTTACTCTTAGCTTTATTGCTTTATAACAAGTAAATATTTGTGCATTTGCGTCGCAGGCTTATCAAGTAACCTTTGTCACTTTATATGTAAAGAAACCATCTGTCTGTGACTGAGTTTTTAATCAAAAGTCTATGTTTAGGTGCAGTGCACTTAGATTTGGTCACGCATTATTTTAGGGGGCAATATTCTTGTTTTGTCAAAGAAATGGAATCTGGTTACATAAAGAAAGTAGCTTTAATCACTTCAAAAATGCTTGGGCATTACAGGGTTAAAAAAAAAAAGTTGAAATATGAATAACAAATGACAACAGTAACAAACCCATGGAGCTGATGATCCCTGAGCAGGATCTGAAACATGTTTACTTAGCCTTTTTAGCCAAGCATTTGTTATTAGACTATAAAAATAAAGTGTCTCATGAAGTCAATATGAGATCCATGGGAAATACAGTAACTCAGTTAATATTTAATAACGTTTGGATTGCAGACACTAAGAGTGTGTTTTATGGCTGTTCTGAAGTTGACTAGCTTTGACTTTTATGTGATTCAGCGTTTGTTACACGTTACTGTTCACCGTAACCATGAAGTTAATCTGTGGCAACGCTGTGTTTTTAGTTGCGAGAACCAGAAAGTAATTGCCAACAGATACTTATGCTGTCAGCGGAGATGGAAAGTGTATTATTTGGTAACACTTTACAATAAGTGTCTCAAAATTACTGTGTATTTACATAGTCGTTACTTAGTAAATACATGTGTGCTTACACATAATTACAATGTTATTATGCATAGTTACAATGTACTTAATGTGGAAGTATTTTTGCATGATATAACCCTAACCCTTTTCTGATACAACTGTGCACTTACATATACCATTTAAATTGTCATTTGGATCTCCTTACTCTTTAAACTCAATATTGTATGTCATGAACTAAAACACTGATAGCTGTAACCTTTGTCAACTTAAATCAGTTTCTTACAGTTGTCTAAATCTTAACCAGAAATGACATACATAAATTGCAGTTCAATCAGTTTTTACGTACATGGCTGCATAAATGTTCTGTGGGTGGTGACAGTGCGACTCAGTATTGGACATTGGAAGGTTTCCTTTTCCATTTGAGGTGTCCAGAAGATCTATTATTTCCCCCCTGGTAGACACCCCATGTGGCTCCAGTCATCTCCAATACGAGACTCCTATCTCTTAGAGTGGCTGGCCGGCACACGCTACACAGACCCAGATTCATCTTCATTACTCCTCAATTAAGGAAAGAGAAAGGAGAAAAAAATGAGCAGGAAGAGCTTTGCAGGTCAGGGAGCAGGAGAAACAGTGAGAAGGAATGCATAAACAGAAGAAAAAAAAACAACTGCTGATTGATTTAGTGGTGCCTAATCTGTTTGCTTTCAAAGCAACATGGTTTATTTGACATGAAGCGATGTTTAGTTCTCTCTGTAGTCCCTTAACCCCCATTACCACTAGACTGTGTACCAGAGGGGGACAGGGTTGATAAATTAGAGAGGAATTCGGGAGTGCTGTCTAAAACTGTTATTGTATAACGAAAAAGGGGGTCAGTGACAGGGCAGGTTTCATTCTAACCTTCCAGGTAAAACCCCTTTTCAAACGCTGGCTTAAAGGTGTCAGTACAGACACGCTATGAACACAAATTAACACAACCATAAACTCCCATGGCTAACACTGTACAATTGGAACTGGATCTCTATTTGGCTAATTTGTAACTGGTGTTTAGGTTAGGCTCAGGTCCTCCAAAATAAAGCCACATTTCCAGCTAATCAGTCTGTAAAAATCAATCTCATCTGGTTGCCAGTATCAAACTGGAGCTGCAGCCAGTTCCATCTGCAGTCTACAATCCAGTCTGCAACTGGTCATGACACTAAAGTTAAAGATCACCTGTAGGCCTGTCCATCAGTAGTCTCATGGTATATCACAACCATAACTCGCTATAAATTACATTTTTTTTCAGGAAAGAAAATATCAACAGTGTTCATCTCTCTCTCTCTCTGGACTGCAAATCATTGCAATAAACAAAGTATTCTTCAAAGGCTTGCCAAGCTGATAAATAACAACAGGCAAACTGAACTACAGGGAGCCGTGGATAGGGGCAATCCGAGTGCCACTCCTCCAAAAACAGCAAGACGTGTCGTGTTCACTGCTTTAAAATCTTCTGCCAAACTGCTTGTCCTGTGCGCTGTCGGATGACATGCCTTGAAACCGAAAACAATGCAAACGTTTTCTCAATGCATATCATACTGTGTATAATAATATGTATGTGCATGTTTTCAATTGTATATCAAGGATTTTGTCTACACATTTATTTTGCTTCTTGCTTTGAATAATAAAGTGTTCTTAATGCATTAATAACTGTTGATTAATGGTAAGATATCCCATTAGGAAATTGCAGATTGCACTTCAAAATGGTACTCACAAAACATGCTAAAATGTCAAGTTGAAGAAGATGTACAATAATTGCATGTTATTTTAAATTACGAGCAGAAAGTAACCAGGCAAAGAGTCTCAGTGGTATACGTTAATAATCTTCGGTGCAGTGTTCCCAGGGTTATTTCACAGATGTGACTGATTAAAACTGATGTGCCTGTGCCACTTGAGGCATGCATCACAGCGCACTTTTAAAGACTTTTTTCAATTTGAGAATCCTGCAATGATATTGCATTTGCAGCCGTGATCCAAATGAAAATTAATGGCATCCTTTTAAAACAGTAAATGCCTTTTGGCTGGGTGGTAGATCCACACTAAATGAAAAATACGCATAAGGGAATAAACTTATGTACATGCACATACTGTATATACACAGATGCGTACAAAGAGATTTATTTAGTTCAGCTTCCCTTGAGAATCCAAAGAACTAGGAAATACGTCTTTCCTTTTCACACAATGTGTAGCAATGTATAACAAGGTCCTTTTTCTCATAAGCGTGACCATATTAACAATTTAAGCTGACCTATAAAAACAGACCGCCCCTTTTTTTTCTTGTACATTGAGATTCCATTAGCAAAGTCAATAGAGTGAGCCCGGGAGGCTGTAATGATAGAGAGGCTAACAGGGTTATGCAATAAGGGCTGAGCCGACTGGCTCAAACAACAGCGCAGAGAAATGATTTTCTATCCCCACTGCGTTGCTCCCAGGCCCCATTCCCTTACCCCGAGTAAGTAACCATACGTTGAGATCCATACTGTAGAGATGTATGGCGGTGGAACAATGGGGTACTGTGTGGTGCTGTGTGGTATGGAGAAAGGTCATGTGCCTCCAAGGATGTTAATGGGGAAGAAAAAAAACACTTAAGTTAAAAGGGCACATGCCATTATGGGCCAGCATTAGCCCAGGGCTTCCAGTTGAATCATATCAGGCCAGCCCCTAGCCCAAGTGTGCTGTTCCCACGGTAACAAGACTCTGCAAGTGAAGGTCTTAACCACAATGCAATAGAGCTTTTAACCTCATCTCATCTCACCGACAGGGGACAGGACAGAATCATTAATGGCAGTGTATCACACAACACTGTCCATCACATTGACAAAATAAAACTGCCACGCACTGTTAGAGAAATTAGTATTGCACCATGATCTATATTTACGGTAGCAGTATTCAGATTTGCCACTGTTTTGATCAATTTGATAGATCCATGTGTCTTTAACAGCTGCAGACTTTCACAATGCTCCATCTAGTTATTTAATTAAGCAATCACTCAAATCAGTTAATTAAGCATATTCAGGCTCACTGAATTATGTAGATTTTGTAGAAGTTTTGCGTAAACTCGTTTTCATAAATTAAGATTCCATGTTCTTTGACAGCTTATGTCTTGATGCAAATTATTTATAACTCACAGGCCGAGACAAACTTTAGACATCTCCCTTAGTGGCAGCCTTCGCGGATCAGAGTTGATGTTCAGTTTCACAGGAATAGAGATTAATAATAAAAGAACTACAGCCACATCTGACCTTGATTTGCATCAGCCACTGGTTCCATTTCATTTCACCCCAAATATGGCACTTAGTCTGTCTGGCTTTGCCTGCAGTGGGGTTCTGTCAGGTCAGCCCTGCTCACGGCCAGCCATCTGTAAGTCTGTCTCCCTCCAATGAGACCAAGTTAGAGGCTGTGAAATGTAAGCGAATCTGAGCTAATGGAATTGATTCACTCTTTGACCCAGAGAACTACCCATGATGCACCTTGCATGTATTTTTACACCTTTATTAACCCTATTCATTAAACTGCTTTATTTCATTTGAAAGTACTTCTCATCCTAATCAACATTTTGTATGTTTCTCATTTTTCAAACCTTATTATTCACATTAACCAAATACAATTTTCTGAGAACTTGTCAGATTTTTTCCATAACATCTTGTTTATTTTATTTTTTTCCAGAAAGTTGCTTTTGATGGTTATATTAGACAAATGGAGGTGAATCTGAAATTGTGGGATATCAAGTCAGATGCTGCGTATTGTATTCACCTTTTTAAATCACTGGCGAAGTCATTCACTCTTCATCTCTCTCCGCTCATCTGTTGAGGCAGTTTTTATTTATGTTTTCATTGCCCTAACTATCTCTTTCCGTTTGACTAATCATAGTTCTGCTAACGCGTTTTTTTTTCTGCGTACAGATACATTATTCAAGTTTTCATTTTAACATGAAAAAAAGAAGCAACTTTGCTTGACTCCTCTGCGCTGTCCCTTTCTATTGAGGTTACTCTGAGACAAGCCCGGGAATAGAAGTCGCTGCTCTGCCCCGCTTTCCATTTCGACAAGTGTTTGCTTCATGAAGCGAGCTCTGGCTGATGCGATGTGACATTTATTGCAGTATGCTCTTTAGACCTGGCAGGGCTTTCTTATTTATTTATTTATTTTTTTTTTTTGGTCCAGTCCTATTGAAGTTAAAGCCGATCAACAGTGGTGGTTTATATTATTGATGAGCTTGACGAAAAGATTATTCCGCAGCCCTTTTACGCAAAACCAGAACCTTCTGGAGTTCAACAGTGGAGGTCCTCAGAACTGGATCTTCGTAAGTTTGCTGTGACTCTTGAAACGGTGATAGGGGAGACAAATTCTGTGTGACTGAGTCTTACTTACCTTAATGTGTTCTGTTGAATATTGTAAAATACCCTGAGAAGGGTTTAATGTAATTAAATACATGTTGACCTATTTTTGTGCTGATAATGCCACCTTATGAACAGCTTGCCCCCATTGACTGCTAATATATTCTGGCCTTGCAATGGGGTGATAATAAGATATAGGGAGGATGACATTAGAAAGAGTTACAATAAGTGGGTTTTACTGAAAATCCTAAGCCACACACACACACACACACACACACACACACACACACACACACACACACACACACACACACACACACACACACTTCCCTTGAACTTTTATCCTGACATTCCCTCTGTTTCACCCCCGGCAGATGGGAAGGGGACTGACATATTTAAAGCTTCAGACATCTCACAAGATGAGCCTTAATGGCTTTTAAAACTGCCAAAGGGCGAGTTTCCCAGTGAGATCGCACAACAATCTGACATGTTTATGCAACTGGTGCTTTGTTCATGTTGGCGAGAGCACTAAAAAGACCATAGCAATGGATCAGGTCAGAGACAAAACTTTAAAGGGTGTTGGTACTCTTCAAAGAGGCATGAATATGTAGAAAAGTTAGTAGTGTTTATGAATTAGTAGTAAACGATTCCCTCTGTATAAACTACAAGGGTTTTCGGCCTTATTATTTACAGTTGTCGTTCGACACCTGTATCAGTGTAGGCAGCAGTGTGGAGTAGTGGTGAGGGCTCTGGACTCTTCACCGGAGGGTTGTGGGTTCAATCCCAGGTGGGGGACACTGCTGCTGTACCCTTGAGCAAGGTACTTTACCTAGATTGCTCCAGTAAAAACCCAACTGTATAAATGGGTAATTGTATGTAAAAATAATGTGATATCTTGTAACAATTGTAAGTCTCCCTGGATAAGGGCGTCTGCTAAGAAGTAAATTATAATTAAGGGTTGACCCCATCATTATTTTTTTTTTAATAGGCAGTAAAATAACATGTTTTATTTAAAGAGACAGTCTTGTTTTTTTAGACCATCACATTTTCTAAACGTCAACCATGTTGTCATTTATTGAACAGCTGCGATTTAATTAGCACCCGAACAACCATTGCAAATAAATGGGAATAAACGTCAGCGACATCCTTGAGAAATCCAGTGAAGAGCTGCTAATTGTGTCTCCTTAATAACCAGCTATGACTCAGCATTTTAGTGTTTTATCTGATAATGATATCATTATATGGCAGTGTGGCTTTACTAATTGTGCTGCTCTTTTCATTTGACTCATTTCAGAGCCCCATGGATTATTTTCAGTGTATTGTTTGAAGCAAAGAAGTACTTTAGTACCCCATGAAGTATCTGGTAGGTAACTACAGGCAGTTTGATAAGCGTGTTCTGTCCCTTTGATGAAATGAAAAGGCTTTCATGAGAGTCCGTACAACTCTTCTTGTTACCGGGTCTTTTATTTTTGCTTTTTTTGTGTGTGTGTTCTGAACAGATGCAGTCACGACAAGCCACAGAATAAAGGTGAGCTCCTGCTTCTTTAATGTAAAACCATAAAAACGGTGGTTTTGTAATGATAAGCAACTTCATTTCACTTGAAAAAGAATCAGAGACTTTCAGAATTTGGTAACCCTTTACATGCAGTGTCTCTAATTTACTGTGTATTTACACAGTAGTTACTTAGTAAATGCATGTGTACTTAGAGATAATTACAAGGTTTTTATGCATAGTTACAATGTACTTAGGGGGTGATGTAAGTATAGGAGCAGTGCAAATAATTGCAGATGCAAAATTCAATTTGCATTGTGGCCAGGCAATTATTTTGCACTCCACCCTATGTAAGCTTAAGAGCTCAACATGCACAAATAATGACCCACAATTGTGATAATGAGGGTCATAAAGTGGCCTCACTTGCAGAGTTAGGAGTACAGAGAGCAGTAGTGGCTGTATGACATTTGCAGAGCATGAAAATACAAAGCAAAAAAAATAAAATATCATAGGAAGGGCAGCAAAGTCCTCTTGGTGCACGGATAAAGAAAAAAAGGTTTTCTGAGAAGGAGCTGAAATGGAGTTGTTTGGAAAAGCCTCAGCCGACATCCAGAAATTTGCCTAGCACTCTGGAAAAGGTGAATTGGGCTATCCCTCCAGACATTCCAACTCTGGTCTGAAAGGAACCAGAGGCTAAGTAGTGCAGAGAACACAGCACTGTCACATGTGCAGGGATAGCAATCCTTAGATTGACGCAAGGGTCTAGCTCATCCCTCAATTCAGCTATTAAGTCTAGTATGACCTGCGGAGCGAGACCATAATGCTTTAGCACTGCATCCTCCGGCATCCCAAACAAAGTGACCCAGGGATTGAATATGCAGGGTCTTCTTCGTCTTGCCACAGCAGCCATCCTGAAGCCAGTGACAGGTCTCTGCAGGTGTGTGCTTTTATACAGCTCTTAGTTACTCAATTCTCCAATGGTTTGCTCCTTGTAAGAAGAGGTGTTTTTGGAGGGTCAGCAATCGCCTAAGTGCAAGGCAAAATCCTTATATCACATTATATTGTTTGCGCCCTCTTAGTATCCAGATCCGGCCAATTCCATGCTCTTTTCTTCATTTGAATGCATTTCAATATAATTTGAAAGGGAGTTTATAGGTTATCATTTTCAAATACAGCACATTAAGCACGCCGATGGATCACGGCAATTGTTATCCTGCTTAGAAATGAAATTACACAATGCATTCAGGACTGCTTCTTTGACGGATGGTGGCATTTTCCCATGAAAAGCAGCTGAGGCTAAACACAGCCATGATTTGCAGAACACTGAGGCCACTGATCTGCAAGCTGTTGGCATGATGTTAAATCTTGAGATGGCGGTCCAGTTGAAGACGGCTGCGCACCAGCAAGCATTTACAATCAGCATTTTCATCACAAGTCTTGCTTTATATCTGGATTGCAGGACACATTTGTGGGTAATGAATATCAATCCATGCAGCTTTTAGATAGCTAAAGCAATCATAAGAACAGGCAGCAACCCTTGAAAGGGGAGACATGGGCTGCTTAATCTACGCAGCTGAATGCAGGGATCAAAACCCTGCTGGGGGACTGAATAGAACTTTTGCAATCTGATAGTGAATTTAAAGTTTAGGATTAAATTAAAGGGATTGCAGCTGACACCCCCTTACCCCCTGTGCACTTCCATTTGTAATGCAGGTCTTAAATGTACAGTTTTGAAAGACACATGCGTTATAGAAATCATGTGTTTCCTCTGGTTTTTTGTACCTCAGGTGGCAACGCACACGGTGCTTTAAAACATTCTTTTTTAATGACACCACAAATGACTGTGCTATAAAGATAATGACAGCAATCAAGTCAAAACTATTAGAAGAGTAAATTGCATTGTGAGGGCTTTGCTTGAATACTGAGCTTCTGTTCCGGGGCTTGGAGCTGGCAGTATCAGAGTCAATAAAGACATCATGTTAAAGGTTAGAGCAGCCAAAAGGGCTGTACTGGGGTGAGAACCAGCAAGAGAAAAGAATGAGACAGTAACCCCTAACACCCACATCACAAAACCACAGCAACATTAGAGGAGGGGTTGTGATAATCCTACCTACACCACTGGGCCACAGATATTTCCTATATCTTGCAAACAGTTCAGTCAATTGTGGTGTAACAAAGGGTGTGGTCACTTTACTCGAAACATGACCATGGTCTGCACAGTATAAAGGAAGATACCCACAATCCATCTGGTATGCTACAGTTTATTTAGAGCCTAAATCTGCTCTGAAATATCTAACATTACTTCCAGAGTAAGCTGATTTATTTCTATTTAACAATTTCTCTCTTCTTGTTTTGGGTCTCCCAGGGACTTCAAACCTGACTTCTAGGCAGACTAACAAGCCCAAAGGGCCATTGTAATTAGTGTAGTTCAGAGGAGAACATGTTTACATTCGATATTGTATTCATTACGTTTTTTGGTTTTTTCTTAATGCAAAAAAAAAAAAAACCATTGGGATAGCAGACCTCAGAACATCTACCGTTTCCATAGTGATGTTTAAACCTTTGCATGGGTTGCCACAGCAACAATTCATAGATGTCAGAAAGTCTCCACAAGCACTGTAATGAAAATAAATAAATAAATGGCGCTGAGATTTAGTAGCAGGGTGATTTCTCTGACATGTCGTCTAGAAACACACGTCTTTTTGTACAGCAACAAATAAAATCCAAATAAAAAGGATCTTTTAATCCTAGGGCGGTAAGCAGATATAACAGGTATTGAACACACAGGTTTTCAACAGGGCTGCGTTTAGTGAGGCAAGACTTTATTGAGTATTCATTGAATTGCGCTGCTAAAGTCTCACAGTTAAGACATACTTTTCCATTTTACAGTATTGGAGAGAAGTTTGTGGTTGTTCTTTTTTATTCCAGGTAGCATTGGTAGAATATTGCCTTTATCAACTGCATAATTAGAAAAAGCTTAGGGAATATAAAAAATAAGGTAGAGCGTACAAAATCTAGAGAATTACCATTACTAATACTGCAACTCGTATATATGAATATGAATCGGAATATATTTCAATATATTAAATGCAGCCGTTTGGAATACAGCTAATTATTCTGAAATCTTTTTTGGAATGTATTCTGCAAGAGCAACATTTGACCACAGAAATCTGTATTCCAGTATATTAGATGTGAAACAGGTAGTAAGGTGGAAACACTGGACAGTAACATAAACAATGCAGAATCAACCATTTACAACTTCAATGGGAGAAATATGCAGAAAACCCCTTGAGAAAAAGTGCATGCAATCAATATGCGAAAATGTGAACTTTGAACAGAAAATAATCAGCTTAATTACTGTACTAGTATAAAAAAAAGTTTAATTTCAATTTTACGTTATCAGTCTAAATGACATCATCCAGAGACTCCTCTATCTTTAATCACTTTATGCCTTTTATATACTAAACTGTAATTACATGCCTGCCAATAGATTATTGCAATTGTGATTCTGACAAGCATTACCCTCCAGGATGCAATACAAGGAAACACCTGCCATAACATGGTCAATGATGCTGTGCAATTATAGAATCACTCATTCAATTGCCTAATACAGAGTTATTGCAGCGACTGATTGTGGAGTCACTGGCATTAAAGATCATTTGGTAAGAATAGTTACCAACAATAGAAATCCTAAAGCCAAGTTATGAATAAGTCGTTAGTATGAGCTTAATTAGACATTAGACAGCAAGTGACCTCAATGGTTTTTCCATTGGTCTCTATTGTTAAGATCTTGCTAAATTTAACTGAGTTTAAATCATGCATCCCCACAATGTAATGGCAAAGCAATTTGTGTTCCCAGCGTATTTGCTGTCCAAAATTGAAAACAAATTGAGGCAAGGAGGATATGAAAAGAAAGTGTCTGGACCAGTCACAGCTCCCCTTGGAGTTTGAAATGTGTGTTAGTCTGGGATCGATACGCAAGGCCCTCCTGTTGCTATGGAAACTGAACCTGAGTTCATCCACCAGGGTAAATGTATTTGCCAGCAGTCAGACATTTTGCAGTGCTGCGATCCTGTCACCTTACATGCAGAAAGGCCGACAGTATGATGGGGATTCGCTTCCAGGGTCTGTAGGTTTGGAAATGATAATCATATAGTCTGCTCTAGATTCAGCTTTAATAGCGTTTCGTTTTAATGACCCAGGAAAATCAGATCAGGGTTGTAGACGTTTTATGTAACAAGAGATTCCAGTCATTAGATTTTCAGACAGCCTATGTGAAATCCAAGGGCAGTTTTTACTACAGTGGACGTGCAATACATATCAAATAACCTAATGCACTGTACAGCTCAGGTGAGAGGGCAACTTGGGCTCAGAAGTGCCATTCCATTCCATGTTTAAGAGTTATAATTAATTGGCAAAGTGCTTTAAGGCTGGTCAGAGGTTCTGTTTGGTTTAATTTAATAATTAAGGGCATGGTTTGAAACAGCGGTCTGAACTAAAAGAGTCGAGATTCTAACACACAGCGCTGCACTCAATAAGCTAGGGACGTGAGCAGGACTGCAAATGTAACCCAGCAGCCTATGATTTATTATCTGTTAGGGAGGTATTGATTACCTCTCCCAATTGCAATGTCCCCTCAAGCATGTTTAAAAGAGTATGACATATATGAGTTATCTTAGCTAATGTATTGTTGTTGCTGTTAAGAATCCTTTTGTGTATCATATTCTGTTTCAGACATCCTGGTGACCTCAGTACCCACTGTGGCCTTAATCGAGCTCTCAGAAATATGTCTAATTTCTCAGCACAGCTGGTACACCAGGACTGCCCCTGGAGAATAGAAGAAATACCATTTGTTAATTTGTTCTTACTGATGTATTTATTACAAACAGGGTTGGGGTCTTTTTTTCAATTCCAATTTAATATCCAATTCCTTTTCTAAAACCAATTCCAATTCTGATTCCAATTCCAATTCTGATTCCAATTCCAATTCCAATTCCAATTCCAATTCCAATTCCAATTCCAATTCCAATTGGATTTAAAAGGGAATTGGTCACAGGGGTGCTTTAAACTTTTGTGCTTGATATCCAAAATGGATCTGAACAAGCAGAAGGATCTGTTAAGATAAATCTGACAATACGTTGATTTTAAGGACATTTTCCATTAGCCTGTGTACATTGTTTCAATCACTCAAAATATAGGGTTTGTCTTGGTCGATGGAGGGGAGAGGGGAGAGTGGGGTTCAAAAAACAAACAGTAATCCTTAAAGACCCAACAAATAGACATTGTGAGCTAGTATTAAGCTAATTCTTTTTTAGCTGGAAGCTAGAATGAATAGCTTTAGTTATTAGCTGAACAGTCTCGGTAATGCCTCTGCTGCTGTTAATTATCTTTATAATTATAGGAATAATAACACACACGTTTAAGATGTCTTTTTAACCCTTCCAACTTTTTGATCCCCTGTTTCCATAAAAAGAGCTCCTTACCAAGAGACTAGAAAAAACTGTACAGTATAAAAGTGACAAAAGAAAGCAAGCAGAAGTCCAGTCATTTTCTAAGAACATGCTGAAGCCATTACCTTCAGCTGCAAATTATAGTTTTGGTAAGAGCAACTGAAGAATCACTAACGAGTTGAAAGAAAAACTTTTCTACTTTGAGAGACCTGACTCAGGTGATCAGGAACTAGAAATAATCCTATCCATGGCCAAACAAACGGTGCATCAGTGCCTGTTAAATGCAGACTAAGAACTGCTATTGAGACGGTGTTTAGCTTAATACCGGCACAGCTGCAGTATACAAATCCTTCTTCGCTTCGTCTCTCACAAGCAAACCTCTCTGACAGCAACCTTCACTACAAAGGAGCTGCTTGGCTTAAGCCTGTCTTGACATGCAAAATAACTTTCATTTTTACTTTACGGATTCTTTTCTGCTTACCCCGCAGTCTGACATGCTCCACACAGCTGTATGTCCAAAACCCGGCAACTCAGTGCGTATAATAAAAGTTTGTGTGCACCTGTGCAGTATGAGATACAGGTGAGTCCTTATTTGCACACCTGATGCATTGAATGCAATAGACAATTCCAAGAAAGGGTTTGGAAAGTTTGTTTTCTGAAAGTTTTGGAATCACAGTAACTGCGTCTAGTCGGTCCTGATAATGTCTGCTTGTCATTCTGATTTGGAACTGAAACACCAAACTAAATAATACTTCCTAATCCAGTCGACAAGTGTTTTGACAGGTGTCCTTTTCGATCTCTCTTTCTCTCGTCTTCTAGAACAAGATGGTTCTCTGATTTTACTCTGATTTTCAGTTTTTAAAGGGATACATCTACGTTTTATTAATATCTCCTTTCTTACCTGATTACTATACTGTTATGTGTCTTCTGTATGACTTCTAAAGGCTCATTGGGGAAGCATATCAGTGTTGCACAGGCTTCAGTGCTCAGTGCTTCACTTATGGGCTTCAGTGCACCGCGCAACGCTAATATGCTTCCCCACAATCAGCCTTGAGAAATCTTTTCAGAAGAATTATTTTCGCCAGAAAAGTTATTACACATTGTAAATAATGATCTATGCTGAAAAAGCAAAAGAATAATACAGAACACACGAAATCAGATATTAAACAGGTAAGAAATGGGAAAGTGAAGTACCTCCATAAGTTCTGGAAGACTATATTAGCCATATTACGCACACCATTTAGGATCTATCAGCAGATAAAATCGGGGGTGAATTACTTTTGTCTTGTAACTATAGTTACCAAAACTAGGGGAAAAGAAACTGTTGCTGTGCCAAAGAGAACAAACCAGTTTGGTCTGATTTGGAGCACTACACTTCTGATTGATTATGACTACAAAACCTTCAAATTAAAGTTGAACCGCAGTATTAAAAATGGTCTTGTGTGTTAGAAGTACTGCCATTGTCATGCCATTGTCATGCCATTGTCATGCCATTGTCAAGCCACTGTCATGCCATATGTGGTGTCATTCTTCCAACGTTTTCTTCCGTTGTAGCTACCCTTGCCCCTTAGAAAAGAACCATTGCAGAACACAACCCTATACATGAAGAACAATGACAGACTGTTGCTTTGTTTGTGTGTTCTTAGACCAAAAAGGGTACCATTCATTTTGTTGTAGTTACACAATAACACAGTACCAATAGAACTACCGCTGATCCTTTTAAGGCTAGTTTCACAGACCCTGATTAGCTTTAACCTTGGACCGCTTTACCTAGGGTAACATTCTGTAGTCTAAGATTAGTGCTAATTGTGGTCTGTGAAACCAGCCATTAAAGCTGATACTACTCTAGGGATATGTTTTCTACCAAGATACACACTGTACCAACCTGCCCTATCTGTTAAAAACAAATGTATTCTTTCAAGGTACTCTTCCAACTCCACTAAGTGATCATTTCACAGTTCAGTGCACCATGTAATCGACGCTGCTCTGTTCTGCAGTCAGACAATGCCTTTTCTTTCTGCCCTCCTTTCCCTTCTACATAGCCTGTTGCTAAAACAACACCAGAGTTTATTACATCTTCAGAACAGATGTCCCTGTTATTAAAGTAGAGAAGCAGGACATGGATCGACACTCTCTCCCAGACTTCCCATCTGTGTTGTCCACTTACTTTGTTCCAGTCTGAGCCATTGATCTTGCAAACCAAACTTGAGGCTGAAGCTAAGAGGCTGTGAGTCGTAAGAATATATGCATAAATCACTTCGGTTGCACTAAAAGCAGTGTTCGATTAAGCAGAGTAACAGGAATCGACTTATCCACAGTTGAAGATGTGGAGCAAAGGAAGGCTGTTCAGTTGAGCAGCCTCCCTCTGTTCAACCAGCAGAGAGCAGTAACAGGATATTACAGTGCAGCAGCACCCTTCATTGAGACAGAAATGAGTACATTAACTGATGCAAATGGTACTAAAGCCAGGGAGGGACATTTTTATGAATTTTTTTCTAGTGCTGTGAGTACACCTCTATTATTTTTTTTCCATTAAAGAATGTTTGATAGATATGCCAGAAAGCTTCTACAGCATATGGAAGGGACAGCAATACTGAGGACTTATATTCGACAAGCCAGAAGCAATTTATTTAGGGGAAATGACAGCTACTGACTGCATCTTCACATGAAGCGATTACTAATCCTAAACCTTCATTCAAAACAGACTGAAAAATGAATTATTATTATTATTATTATTATTATTATTATTATTATTATTATTATTATTATTATTATGTCTGTGATGTCTGACTTTTGGGACATCCTGTATTTATTGAAATCGTGATCCAGCTTCCCAAAGATTTAAAGAACGTTTTTTTTTGTTTTGTTTTTTTTGTGACTGTCTAAAACAGTTTCATTTGTACAAAAACAGAACTGTATTTAATCCATAGGCTGACAACAGCTACTCTCATGTAAGTTACAAATTATCAGTAACGGATTGTGAAGCTATGTGACTATTGTGTATTTCAAACAAGTAAAATTAATGAAAATTCAGACTAGGGAGGTGGACTGTCTGTCTATGGGCGAACTGAAACACGGTTGAACGGTTTATGTCTAGGCCAAAATGCCAGCCTGTCTAAAGTGCGCTGTCTGTCATCCTTCAAAACACACTCTAACGAGTGCTCTGCCGTTCGTATTGCAGGTAATAAAGCTCTTTCTTCTGTATAAATGGCTTACTGTATCCTCCGGTGCTCACTGTGACATATTAAGATTTAATAACACAGGACAAGGTTGCTAGGCCATTAATCATGACTAACTCAACTGCTCATTTGAGCTCCAGGCAGAAACTATGGAAAAGATACAGTTGCCCTCATTCAAATGTTCAATGAGTTTCATGTGAAAAACATGCCTACATTCCAGATTGCTTTCCTTACGGGAAGAAACAATGATCCCAAAGAGCAAAGTGTGCCTTCTTCAAGACCAGGGCAACCGGAGTGGCTTGTGTGAGGTCACCAATGAGGATCAAGCGCGAGAAGAAAGAAATGGCATGATGGGAATGGAATTAACTTTCACAAATTCCTTTCACACTACAGCTTTATGAATAGCTTGTTTCTTCTCTGGAATATGCTGTCCTCCGTTGGAGCCTCAACTTGTGACCCACATATTAGAAAAGCACAATAGGCTTTGATTGAGGATGGTGAGAAACAAAAGAGGGTCTGGGAGTCTTAACTGGTTTGGCAGGGTTTTGTAGGGTGTTTTTCTTTTTTTTTTTTCTTAGTTGTAGCAGCAGCTTTAAGATTTAATTCAATTCCCAGTAGCGACACTGCAGCGACAGACAGAAGAGCAATTTTTCTGGCGCTGTGCTTGGGAGAACAATGACAGGAATTCTTTCATGAGCATACTTTGAGGGGTAGGGGGAGAAAACACACGCTGATTAGCATAGTGCCAAAGGGGTTCGCTGCAAAACACAGGAGGGTTCACAACACTCTAGCCTGGAGGGAGAAGAGACTGAGCGGCACAGGCAGGAATGAGATAAGAACGCTGCTTATTAGCATCCTTCAAAACCCAGACCGCTAAAGTGGAGCCTGACTGTAAGAATGCTTTGGTGCAGTGCCCTGTGCGGGAATATATATTTTACATATATTCCAGTCCCCTTTTTAAATTCCCGAATTGCTTTGTTTTGTAGCATGTGTGAGCCTTCATGGGGCATTGCATTGAATCGATAAGCAATGCACAGTGCCTCCAGCTCAGATACTCCACACTGCTACTGAGAATTCCGTTGCCACTGACAACAAGATAAGCTCAGATGGACAAAATACAGGCCTCTATTCAATAGACAACATCCCCCGTTCTTCCCTAATTATAGGCTGCAGAAACCTTTTGATCTATATTAAGACTAATTGAGGGCCAAGGAAGGCATATTTTTGTAACACCCACCCTCCACACCAGCATATTAACCCCCTGCTTTATGTCCTAGACTTTTATCAGCCTCCAGATATTTGAGTTATTTGCCAGGAGGAAGAGCAGCTCAAATGAACCAGGATGTTCAATGGGCCTTGTCAAACCAAATACTAACTTCGCATTGGGTTCTGTGGTGCTGTGAACTCAGTGCACTGCTGTCTTTTTACACTGAACTATGTGTGTGTGTTTTTTTCTTTTTCTTATTTTAGAGCTTGATGCTTTCCCTGCTTTAGAAAAGGGCTGAATGATCGGTGTGTATGACTGTGTTTCTTTTCATGCTTATTAAAACGTCATACTGTACTAGCAGTTCAAATGTTGTCTAGTTTATATATATATATATATATATATATATATATATATATATATATATATATATATATATATATATATATATAAAACGTTTATGTCTCTTGTAGTTAGTTTTACCAAACTTCATTTGAATTGATGAAACACGCTTATTAAATAAAGCCCGAAGTCAGCAATCTCCGAGTCAGCTGGAGTTTGCAGGTCACCGCCACTGCACAGACTTCTCCACCGTCACAAACACACAGAATTTCTTCTGGATGAGTGAAGTAAACTAGCGGTCTGAGTCACAGGTTCATCTGAGTCACCAGAGTGAGTGGGTAAGGTTGCAAACCATGGCTTTCTTTCATCCTCATGCACTTCATTATTTTTAAAACAAATACTGTATAGTTAGACGTGAGGTTTCTAATGATGCTTATGTAAATAAAACTAGATATCAATACCATGCAGATTTAAAGCTGCCGAGTTTTGTACTCGCTGCTGTCTTGTCCTGAATTCTGTGCTTTAGATAACTGGCTGTTTTTCATTTAATTTAAAAAATGTCACATGACTGGAGCTTGTAAATTGGTATTAGTTTGCTTACTATGTTTTTGAGTGGGTTGGCGATTGTGTGTTCATTTTTAAGGATGTTCCAGGTAAAGAAATAAACCATGACAGACAATCAACAGGCAATCAAAGTACCAGCCCGTCATTCACTGCCAAGCAGCAGGTTACTCCCCCCATTTCAATTAGAAATCCATTACTGGAAAAACTTGCTACTGACTATTGCAGACTGTAGACGTGACTGAGTCATGTCTGATCCATCCACCATTCCACTGCGGTCTTCAATCCTTGTGTTATGAAATCCCATTCGATTGCAGGAGCAGACTCTAATCTGTACTGTATTTGATAGCAAATAGAAGAAGACGTGTCAGTGGTGTTTTCATACCAGCTGCTATCCCCAGTCCACTACAAGGTATCATTTAGAAATCCTTTAATTGCACTTTATAGATGCTCAATAGATGATGTAAAATGTAACAAGCAACTGCAGTAATGCTTTTTAAAGGTCATGTTTTACTTTGGGGTATTAGCACCCCCCCCCCGTCCACATTAAGTACATTGTAACCATGCATAATAGCATTGTAATTATGTGTAAATACACATGTGCTTACTAACTACTACGTAAATACATACACAGTAATTAGAGACACTTTGTGTTAAGTGCTGCCACATAAAGTAACCTGCCTGCTTGGCATTTTCAGTACTTTAGCAATACCAGCAGTTCAAATACAGGGTAAGTAGATAAGGCATCTAGTACTTAAAGTCAGTTGTGAGAGGATTTCAAGTCAGGGTACAGCATTGGCAAATCCATGCTTCTAGAGTTTTTGAAGGTAATGTGTTTTGCACACTGGATTAATTTGACAGCCTTACAAACAGAGATGATCGCATGCCAGCAGCCTGCACAGACAGTCAAAACACCCTGTTTTTATATTGATCAGGGCTTTTCAATGGGTCATCTCAGTATGGAATATGAAAGAGCATCAGACCTTCTCTGTGATCTTCACTGTTTATCACCTATCATTTTCAGCTGTGCGCTGGTCAACCATGCATAATATACTTGGCCTCACGTAAAATATTTTATAGTTCCTGGCATGTCTTCTTGATAATAAACTAGTATAGACAGTGCTGCTCATCTAACACGTCACCACCCACTACTGGCTGAAGAAGGTACTGCAGTAAAAATCCTGTAAAAAGCAGCTTTAAAAATGACTTGGTTTCCCTATTATTATTATTATTATTATTATTATTATTATTATTATTATTATTATTATTTATTTCTTAGCAGCCGCCCTTATCCAGGGTGACTTACAGTCGTAAACAAAAATACATTTCAAGTATCACAGTACAAGTAATAATACAATTAAGAGCAAGATAAATACAATGACACTTACGCACAATTGTTAAAACTTAATTTTTGTATCTGTATTCGTATTCATGTTACTTATGTTATTGTGTATTATTATGATGATGTTATTTATATTTGTTTTTATTTAACAGTTTAAAAACAATATACTTAAATCAATCCTAAAATAACCAGGGAAATAAATATTTTTTTAAAAGCCTGAAAAACAAATAAATAAACCTGTATTTAAAAAGCATACTCTGTCCCTTTAAATATGTATTATACACGAGGAGAGAGAGAGAGAGAGAGAGAGAGAGAGAGAGAGAGAGAGAGAGAGAGAGAGAGAGAGAGAGATGCACCCTACTATATATGAAATATATCGATTTACGCTATCACACGAGCAGCAAAGCCTTTAATTCAGCCACTTGGTTTATGTGTTTTTAGGCACCCATAACAAGGATCCACAAAAGTGCAAGACCTTTGTGAGTGCTGGTTTATTGAGCTTTCACTGTATCTCCTTATCAGAAGCGCACGCTTTTGAAATCACTAAGAGCATTCTTGAGTGCTGCCAGGCGGTGACTGAACCGCTCCTCTATGAAGGCATAACTTTGTTTGTCTGATTGATGAAAAGGAATGGGGCTGTGCCTGCTCCCTGTGTGGCTTTTAAACTGAGTTCATTCCCTTTTTAAATCCCTTCTAAAGTCAGTATTAGATAACCGCTGGTCAAGGTAAAGACGGTGACAGTCCCCCTGATTCTACAATACAAGCCATAGGGACAGATGTGATTCTTGTAAGCCATGTCCTGCCAAAGCCAAGGAACACAAAATGAATGTTGTGCTGAGGATCTTAAAGGCTCTTTGGATTAAATCCTGTAACTGGACACATTCCCAGGAAAGACAGCTGTAAAATGATTCCTAAGTACTTTAAACACAGATTAAACCCTTTTTTTACGTGCTGTCAATGAGGATGTGCAGAAACTCATACTCGTGCTTGGAACTGCCTTTAAGAACTGTTTATCAACAAACCTATTCATTAATGTGTTGATTTCAAAACATGTTTTCTTCCAATTGTTTTTTTAAAACATTAAATGCGAGAAATGAAGCCATTGGTTGGTACTCAATATTACCTACATAAGATTCTGCACATCCCTAATTATTCAGGTATACAATCCCTTGCTTTCTCAGATGCTCCAGAAGAAAAAAAAAGTTTGCAGAAGGAGACCAAGAAATCCTGCAGTGTTCCTCTGTAGTGCTTTCCCTATAGATCTTTAAATAAACTCACCAGCATACAGTATTTTCCCTTTGAGCAAGCCTAAGCAAGGTGGAATTTCTGTAACGAGGCCAGAAATTACCACTAGGGGATGGAATTTCTACATCCTGGAAAAAAAAGAGTTTGTTAAGAAAAATGAATTCATCCAATAAGAGCGATTAAAATATATATCATACAAAGGGACAGAATATAAAACAGTTTGGCGATGCAATTCAAAACGTCTTACTCTTTAAACAGCTCATGCTTAGCTGGAGCTTTAAGAAGACAAATGCACTGTCATAAACATTTATCTTAGTTAACAGTGAGCACGAATATGCAGCTCTCACTTGAGGCATTAGGAGGGATGATGTTTAATCAATCCGCACATTAGCTTGAACCGGGGGCCTAATGGCGACGTAACCATTGATTTGAAGAGATTATGTCTGGAATGGCTAAAATGACATTGCGCTAACTGCTCTCCCTATTTCAGCAAGCACAGATGTACTGAACTTATCAATGCAGTATCTATTGAAAGGTTTTTTTTTTAATTTAATGAGGAATAGTCATTCCTAGGAGTAAGTACTTGTCTTCCACGTTGTATTGCAACTGTGTTGTCAAGATTAAATATCTTTCCTTTTTTAAAAGTGTACCTTTTGTCTGTGTTTCTTTGATTCTCTAGCTCCTCAGCCACCTCTGCAGCACTGTTCTCTCACTCTCTACAGCTGACATAAAATAGAATTTGGCTCTTGGGAATTCTAGAATAGTAATATGCACATTGTGAAATACTTAATAGAGAGAACGTTTCTAGTAGTAAATTGCATGCGACTCCTGGCAGATCATAGTCTCTAAATACAAAAACTCTGCTTCTTTTAGGTAGTACAAAAGCTCTGGAAAACATGAAACAGCTAATGAAGATACAATGGTAATCTGCTGCACTGTACCTGATCAGATTACTCACATCACAAGCGTTGGATATAACACCGAGATGGTACGGTTAAATCCCATAGACTAACCTGCATTGCATTCTGCATTATTTGACGCTGTTCCAAGTAATCAGGTATTCAATCTGTAACCCTGCAATACTGTCTGCCTAGCTACAAAACAAATGACGGTCTACTTGCTGGACCAGCTCTTTTCCATTTCTTCTCCTCTCGATCATAGTGGATTTTTGATTTCCCATAATGCCAGTGCATGAGGCTGCTGTTTTTTTAATGGTGCTGAGGGAAGCTGTTCTACAGCTGAAAGGAGCGATAACCAAGGCTTTTGTTATTCGCTTGTTTTATTTCATTTTTAACTTTAATGAATGGTATTGTTCAGAAACCACGCTTCAGATTTAGGAGACTTAGTCTTCTTATCAATTATGTTTTCTTTAAATAATGACAAACAGATGTCTAACCTTTAAATATAAACAAACACAGATGTAATCTTAAGAGCCTTTTTGAAATTAATCAACATTTCTGGAAAAAGAAAGAAAGAAGGGAAATCAGATCTGCCCTATATGATGCTGCTGATGATTAAAACTTCAGAAATCATGCATGGAATTGGCACATGTGCGCACCAGATGTGAGGAATCCCCAGGTCTGGGTTTATCCTCAATGGATGGCACCTCCCTTGCTCCCAGGTTTCATGTATACATGACACAAACTATCCACTCTGAACACATCCTGCATACCAAGTTACAGTGTTAACCCCCTGGAGATGGAAGAATGCAGCCCCATTATGAGAAACGCCAGCTGTTTGTAGTTACGTCAGAGTGAAGGCCTGTTAGAAAACTCCTTTGTGGTTTGCTCTCTCATCTTAACAGAGATGACTTTCTCATTGAAATACGCAACCAAAGGGACTGGGTGGAGCAGTTATACACGGCTGATTAATAAACTCTGGAGACCCGGGTCTGAATCTTGCTCAGGTCACAAGTGAAACAAGTTCAGCGGCCTGAACTCGACGGTCACTTCTTGGGAATCGCACCCTTTTCCACTGGCACATCCGAGCTGTGATGGACCCAGGCCTGCGCGGTGTTTAAGGCCTAGTATCCAAATTACTGCTCTCTCTCCTCCGAGAAGCATTCTTCTCCTCTTTGTGTAACCAGCGTCGTCGTTTCATTGCAGTTGCATTTAGTAATATATGAAGAACTAAAATGAAGAAAAACACAAGCATAACTCTGTCATTCTCAACTCAAATACAGCGCATCTTAGTAAGGCAAGCTCTGCATACGACTCGACACGTTCATTGCGTGGGACCAAGTATTATTGCCTCCACACAAATATTTTTCAATTGCAGTGCTGCAGCACCACAATGGCAATGCAAGCGTATGGTAGTAAGGGCCAATAGAACCACAAGGGTGGCTCATGTATGAGACTGCCATTGATAGAATGCTACCCTATATGAAGTTATTTTAGGACTCTATATGTATATTTTAAAGCATATCTCCATGAGATTGTATATGTTTCAGCAAGCTGTATTACAGTATCATTTTGCTGAACAGAAAGAAAACACATGTGGTCTATATTAACTTTTGAAACGTGGTTCCACTTATTAATATGAAATACCAATTTCCTTGAAACTTGACAGTTTTAGCTCAGCTGCCAAAAAAAAATTAATATTTTAAAACAGTGTATAATTGAAGAATAATACATGATGGTTTGCTCATAAATCATTTTCCTATGGTGGTGCCAATTTTCCAGTGATTACATAGGCCCATCTGTGGGGTAAAATATCACCTCTAAGACTGAGAAACTGCCCCTGAGCAGCCAGAACAGGCATCCAAATAATTTGGTAGGACAATATTTATATTCTGTTAGAATGATGTCATCTAGATTTTAACTAGAGAAACCTGCTGCATGGCAACATAGACATCTGATAATAATTCAGAGCTGATTTTATATATCCCCAACAGGAAACAAGCGTTACACTTCATAATAAATACATCCATACCTTTTGGGGCGCTATCAGATCAAATCAGTACCAATACACATGCTGTTCAGTACAATCTTGCTAATCTGGAATCTGAAACCAAACCTTGCTGTCATAATGGAACACATACTGCTGATAGCAGCTGACAGGAGTGCCCCCAGAAATCTTTCACATGGTACGCAAAACTGAACCACACTGATTTCCCATTTCATGCCGATAACGACTCTGCATCAACATGCTGTTTCATCAGAGTGCTGCATTTCTGTTCTTTCCTGAGTTTCACAGCACCTACACGGTCACAGAAAACTGCAATCAAATTGCATCACTGTTTCCCTTTGTAAAAATGAATAAACATAGAGCACTGCCATCGAGACTGAACAGCAATCACACTGACAGTTGCAAAATAGTCCACAACAACAATAAAAGGTACAAATAAACCTGAAATACAGACTTAAACTAGGGGGAAAACTAGCTCACAAATCTATGTGAACTAGTGTTTAAAATTCTATGATAAGTGTGTACAGCTGTCTCTGTATTTAGCATTCCAAATAGCTGTTACTTATTTCTGAGTATATAGAAGCATGAGAAGCATAAATTAATGACTAGATGAGGCATATTTAGTACCATAAAAATGACGATCAGTCAGATTAATCTCAACCAACAGGCCCTGATTAGCAGGAGTCTACTGGTAATTTGATTTGTATCCCTAACAGGAAACGAGTTTATTACTGCATAATAAAATCCATTCCTAATAAAATGTAAAAGCAATGCGATTCTTAGATTGGTGATGCATCTATTCCTTTAAACACTTGATAGTTAAATCTGAAGAAAACTGAAGTCACTTTCTGTTTGTCTAATTCAATTATGAAAAAAAAAAATCAGAAATCTTTACAAGCTCTTTAAAATGATGTGATTATGTATTCAGTATTTAATAAAAAAAAGAAAAAAAAACTCTCCTGCCAGCTCGTAAATTATCAACAGAGTTGTTTTTTTTTTTTTGAAGTGTTCATGTTTCACTAATGAACCCCAAAGATAATGTCAATTCATTGTTGATTAAAAAAACATTTTCAGAAACTTAATGCGCTTCTGTGCGTGAGGGCCTGCAAAACTTCCACTTTATAGACACGCTCTGGCTGCCTGAGAGACAGCCGTCTCAGAATAATCAACTTTTTCACAGACTCGTTCAATTAGGAAACGAAGTGCCACATCGTTGCCTGATACAAACTCATTAATCAGTACATCTCAGCCTAATTAAGTTTGAATTACCATCCACCGTGCTTGTGAATCCCCATCAGTAATCTGCAGAAATGCACCCCGCTGTTAAATTATCCTTGAAATGAGTAGAAGGAGATGTGCAAGCTGTCTGTATCTGGAAAGGATTCATAGTCGTGACCACGCAGAGAAGCAGGGACTATAAAACTTGAAGCAATGTTTGGTTACAAGACGTTTTTATTATTGAAATCAAGTCTGCAGTCCGTTTAACGTTTTTAGCTGTTCTAGCGAGGAGTTTATTCTCCTCTGTTTCAAAGGACTGTTGAGCTGAAAGAGTGTTTATAAACAGCCTTCAAAAACAGCAAACCATCTGTGTTCTAGTGTTGTGGAGAGTAATATTAGACTAGAGAAAGCTGAGAATGTTCATTAGAAGGTTGACTGTCTTCCATAACTTGGACAGTCCAGCTCAGAAGGGAAATGACATTCCCAAATGTATTCATCTTATTGGGTCAGATTAAATATCCTACCGCTGCCACCAAAGTAACAGTTCAGCTACTGCAGCTTGGCACAGGGAATCTCTTAATGAACTTTAAGCACTTTAGTTGGTTGAATAAGATATCAAGCATTGCATTTATTAGACAACCACTCCTCTATAAGAAAGCTGACTTAGTTTATAATCCACAGGGAGTCAAGCATGCCCCCTCAAAATTCAGAAATCTTGAACCTATTCCTGATAATCACTAGTTTCCCAGTTCTACAAATCCCTTTGGTTTCAGACTTTTCTTGCCAGCCCTGGCCAGCTAACATCCTACGTCCCGTCCCAATTGACATTCATGTCTGTCCGCCCACGATGGGCTGGTGGAGCCGTCTGCTGTGCTCAGCTGTGTCCCTCCCTCTGCTTCTCTTCCACACTATTAGTCTGGCTCAACTGTTTAGTGAGATAACCCCCCTTGTAGAAGAGCACTGCACGTAAAAGCGCATTCGATCCTTTACCAGGCATCAGAAGCACAAAACCCACTTTATGACGAACACGACAGAGAGAGAGAGAAGCGAGAGCAGCGAGGGTAGAGACTCAGCTCCGCCATTGAGCTTTGTTATTTTCACTTTTAATTATCAGGGAAATAAATCAGAGTGAGACTGTTGCCATGGCAGCCAGAGCCTGTCTATATTCTCACGAATTCGAATGAAACGGGAGCAGCCATTTCATTAACCTTTGAGGAGCTCAGTAGGTCAAGTAATACACACCTCTTGCTCTGCATGCCATCCCTGTGACTGTAATCAGTCTGCTGGGAAGCTCTCTAAATGTGTGTTAATAAAGCACTTTACAATGCCTGGGCTAGGGGAGAAACAATCCATACTGTCTGAGAGTATCGATGTACTGTGCAGTTTGAACAGGGAGCTGGTTGGGTGACATTGAAACACTTCTAAATGAGCTGCCAATGACACTATTCGTTTTCCATTCCTACCATGTGTTCTGCACTATATAAAAGCTGCATCTTCCCCATCTCCAAGAGATCACTCTGTTGGTCTAGAGGTCCTACAGATGTTTCATTTCTATAACACATTTTAAAATGTAAATGGAAACCTGTTTTTATTACAATACCCAAATTGTAGGGATTGCTCAATCCGTGACACTAGGAGCTGCCTCAAACCTGCTCTGGAGGAATCACTCCCATAAGGAATGATAAAGCAGTTCAGCCCCCATTCCCAGGGACTGCTTAGCAGCTTTCTGCAAGGGTGCCCTGCACACCAAGCTAGGCGATGGTTCTGTGATCTTCACCCCTATCTACAAAGCTCACCAAACTCCATTCACTTGTGACCAAAACCGGACTCCAAGCCAGTGCATTAAGCCACTGCGCCACCTAGCCTCCTGCAACTCTCACTTTCTCTGTGTGTGTGTGTGTGTGTGTTTGGTGATGATAATCCATTTCAAATGACATCTGCTTTACAGCCACCGGGCCACAAATCTGTCCAAACAAGATGAGTGATCTGCAGTTACTATGCAGCCTTCCCCTCACGAAGACACATAAAAAAAACAGAGCTGTTTTTAAACTGTACGGCATGATAACCCTTAGAAAAGTTTACCATGGTATTTTTGTAAAGCGATTTGCAGTTTTCCCGTAGTTATACTATGCATTTGCTATAGTTTACCATGTTTTGCCATGTTTGCTTTTAATATGCGTCACTGTACCTCTCTGAGGTTTACAGTGCTTACCTTTCACTGTGCTGAATTGCACTTTGCTATGCTTTTACTACGGTAAACTTGTATAAGGGAAACTTCTTAAAGATAACAAAACTTAACGGTGTATACGCTAAACTATTGAGCAGCAAACTCAGAATGTAAGGAACAGCCCCTCTGCATGCTTTATTCATGTAGTATTGCCCTCTTTTCAACTCAGCATCTCCCACTAGCTCTTACAGAAGCATAGTGTTAATAAGTATCCCTTCTTGGGTCACCCTTACCTGTCTGGGATCAATCTGTTGTGTGTGGGTAACCCTGCAGAGTGTGTTACAATGTGTTTGCAAATCATCCAAACCCATTCCCAAGTTACTCTCATTCACATCACAATTAAACACATTTGCAGCAATTTCCACTGCATCCATTAGTGCCGGATGACATTTAGAAATAGATAGGCTATAAAATCTTGTGCTTGCGAATTCAGTGCCTGTGAAAGGTGATAGGCAATAGCACTGGCTGCATAGTCAGATATGGTGCCATTTTCACATGAACAATGTCCCTCGTTGATATAGGTGTGGTTTTTCTTAGCCATGCTGTCTATAGATGTTTTTGAAATCTGTCTTTCATTGGACCCTCTGTGTGTAGGTTGTAGGCTAGCTGTGTTATGGCAGTATAAGTCAACTGCAATAAAGACATTTCTCAACACAATACAGTGCACTGGAACAATGCATTCAAACTAAGACAGATCTTTGAATAGTGCTACATGTTTGGTATCTGAATGAAATGTATGGTGGAAGAGAAAGCAGCAGATTTGATTAAGAAGAGAAAGCGACACATCTGGATCTGTTTGGGGATTTCATTAACATACATTACATACCTCAGCATGGAGTGTGGGTGCTAGGAGCTATTTATACATTCAACAGGATGGCATGCGTGGAGAGTGAGACCCGGGTGACGACACAAGAAGGAAATCTTAATTGTTTCCATGGTAATATTAATTTCTTTGGCTTGCCTTAAAGGAACGATACGCAGAAGAAAAAATAAATCACATTTTTAAGTTTGGGCTGAAATTACCAGGCAACCTTTATAAATATGAGGCTTTATAAAATATTTGAGAAGGCAAAACTATAGGAACAGTTGATGAAGATATTACCAGGAAGTCTAATTTAGCTATATACCATATATAACTTACTGTGAAGGTCATTCTAATCACCATATTACATATCCTCCATTTTGTATATTTTTCTCTTCATACCAGTTTAAATCAAAGAAAGACAATATTTAAGACAAGCTTTTTTTTGTGGATGTGTATTCAAAATGTTCAGGAAAATAAGCAAAGATTTAGAATCTAAGAATGGAGGGGCCCGATTGGCAAGTGAATTGCATTTTTTATTTTTTTTTAATCAGCAGTTTTTGGGGTTCAAACCGACCCTTTCCTTCCCTCACAGCGAACCCCAAAGAAAAATAAACAGCTCAGTCAAGACACAGCACGCCTCCATGTATACCAAATGAGTAATACTCAAAAATATAATACCAAAAAGTACTAAAAGTCAGGGTTAGAGGGAAAAGAAGACTCTTTCAGTGAGAATATTACAGTACCCAGCTTTGCCCCATACTGCCCTGTATTAAGTAATTAATCTTACATGGCAGGATCTCTTATTTTAGTCACAGTAGTTTTGCAGAGGCAGATGGAACTCTCTCGCAACCCCAATTCCACAGTGAATTCTCTCAGGCATTGCTGGTCACAGGGTTAGTTCCACTTGGATTCCAGATTGTTAGCTGGAACATCAGACAGAACATCAAAAAATGTTATTCTGGCCACAAGCACATATCTGTGTATTTCTCCTGCTCTCCGAAATGTAAAATTAAATGACATTTAAATACAGATTTATCAAACAGCACAACAGCAGGGGTTGAGAGCGCAGAGTAAGTAGATTGCAAAGACTTTAGGTCCCCTACCAGCACAGCTGTATTAATGATTAGGTAACAATTTAAAATAATGGCCACAAATTCCTAATTAATTCTGGCTTTTGGAATTTGAGTCTTGTTATTTTATCTAAAGACGCTCTCCGGTTGGTTAATGAACTAAATTGTGTTCACAGAGAGTAGAATGTGTGATTACACTTAAAACAAGAGAGAGAAGAAACAGAAACATGTTGTCTTTTTTATCTAGTTCTGCACACAGCTGCAAAAAGAACAAAATAAATAGTTTAAACTATATATCTGTATTAAATTAGTCATTCAGGGCTGAGGCTGGATGAGATGTGAGGACAAGGCTCCATCTCTGAAGGTATTTAAATATCCCTTTGCACAGCACAGGGACGGGTAACCCTGAAATCCTGGCTAAACGCCAACAGAGGTCAAACATGCAGCCCTTTCAAATTCTCCCTGCCCTGTCTAATTACATTTGAAAGTCTTCATCCCCCTAAACAGGACCTTGTCATAAATAGCTGTAACCCAGAGAGATTCAATTTATACACATATAGGTAGATATGATTACAGGAGGATTAAAACCTCTTTCTGTAATTGCGGTATTGCTTTTCTCTTAAACCAATGCAAAAAAAAAGGAGAGGGAGGGCATGCTGACACGAGAGAGGGAGACGGGATTGAGAGAGAGGGGGAAAGAGAAAGGAGGGAGGGAAAAGAGAGAGGAACGGAGAGAGAGAGAGATAAACTTACAATAACTTGTGAGCCATCAATCACTGACAAGCAGTTTAATAATGGAAATCTGAAGCGACTAATCTTGAGTGAGCAACCAGAGCGACAGGCACAGGGGCTTGCAATACATTTCAATGCGTTCACTTGCTTTTGTGAATGGAGGATTTTCTGATCTGGAGAAGGGTGTCAATTGCTACAATCGTCCCCTCCTGAATCCAAGCTTGATTCAGCCTACACAACAAGAGGGGACAACTCTATCGTGACCCACTGCCAGCTCCTGTCTACTCAGCTTCACTATCTCCCCTCAGTTGACAGATGCTGACTTTACATAGGCAGACACACTTACTGACACAGTCTTGCACCTATCTCAGGCAAGCAAGAAGGGGATCCAGTGTGAATGCAGGAGGTACAGAGGGATTCAAAGGGGCTTTCAGAGCAAGAGTTGACATGGATCCCCTGCTAAAACAGTTCCTGTCTGCTTGTCCCTTATGCTGAACTCAATACT
This sequence comes from Acipenser ruthenus, assembly GCF_902713425.1. NCBI lineage: Eukaryota > Metazoa > Chordata > Actinopteri > Acipenseriformes > Acipenseridae > Acipenser > Acipenser ruthenus. The sequence continues at coordinate 2,197,440 of NC_081211.1, forward strand.
GAATATGGATGAATAAAACATTTGTTCAGATTCATATTCAGCTGTTCTTTTCCAGTCATTTCTTTTGTTTTATTAGGTGGGGATACAGATACTAGAGGCTGTCTTTCATCAGCCACACAGATACAAATCCCAAGGAGGTTGAAATCCCAAGGAAGTTCTCTAACTAGGAGTCTGGCATATTGACAGCTTTTGTTTCTGCCAAAAACAATAGTTGCTGCCGGGCGGAATTGTAAATGGGAGGGTGACGATCCAGGGTAATTTCGGGTTGATGCAGCTGACACCTACTAAAGTTAATACGCTGACTGCAGAACGTGGCTCCTGTTCCTTTCAAGAAGTGTTTCTGTCCAGCATTGTTCCTTTCAAGGAGTGGTTCTGTCCAGCATTGTCACAGAAACACACTAGACTGCTTGATGGACGGCACCATTCAAAACAGTTAGAGATTGTTTTTCCACAGTAAGCTGACTTTTGAAAATCACCCTTTTGCAACAGAAGTTTACATTTATGACCAAGCTTCCTGTTGAGAGATACTGTATTATATATACTGTACTGGAGGGTACACGTATATTGGCTATAATACCGTAATAGTAAACCTGACTTCAAAAGGCTGGCAGGCAGGTTAGGAAGACAGCGGCATGCTGGATTAAAGAAACCGCCCAAGGGCTTGAAATCCACAGTGGACAGGTTTTTAGTCTGAACTGTGAAGGGGAGAGGGGACTTCACATAGCTCAGAAATCAAAGCTACTTCAATTTCTTTCTTTTCTTCAGCCAAACTCTAGTACAAAACTATAATATTTGTTTTTTAAAAACCACAAAAATGAAAAAAAAACACTCTCTATGTCTGTCACCACATCGCAAAGGAAAGGTCGCTGTTATAAAGCTACCAAAGTGACATTTATTTGCACCTTAAGCTTCTTACAGAAGACAGCATCCTGTTCCCTGTGGTGTCTGAATGCTTGGACGGCAGACAAACATCAAGGTCTAAGCCATCACACATCACATTTTATTCACTCGCTGTCTACCTCTGTAAAACTTCAAGCACTGCCGAACCTTTCAAAGACACTAAAATTACTTGCACTCCTAATTTAAAAAAAAATCCAGAAGTTAAAAGTAAGATGACCTCATCTCCAGATCTGTGCATGACTAGTGTGCAATCCGATCTCCAGTGTTTCAATGCTTTCTCAGTTCAGATAGGAATCTCTTTAAAGCCATTTCTCTCTTCAGCGCTGCTGTGACGTCAAAAGCCTCCCACAGAGAAATAATAGGCAATGGTATTTGTTTATTTACCTGGATTCACATCTTTAATTCTTATGTACTATGTCTATATGCACAAAGAATCAATCCTTTTGTAGTCAATTTATTTGAATCTGAAAACACATGTGCAGAGTTCACATGCCAAACTCAATGGGGTTCAGAGAAACCAGTGCTTCTGAGCCAACCTGATTTCAGCTCGAAACTGGTTTACGTGCAGGACTTATAGAGAGGATTCTGGATCTATTCCTAATGTAGGTAGCTTGGATCCAATTAGATTGTGCATGTACATGGGGCTGCACTGGCTGGGCTCTGATATACTACACAACACTGAACTGTATTTCCAGGCTTGGTCTCGGATCTCTTATGTAACCTGAATGCACTGAATTCCACTCTGAACGCAACAAATTAAACACTCCACTACCCCTTTGAAAAGAGCCTGCAATGTGGTTACAGGGAAAGTGCATTAAGAGGCACAAATGGTGACAGTTGTATTAGTCTGCAGTTTAGCTGTGCTTGAACTCTGTTGCAATTGGCATTTAGGATTACTGCAATTGAACTGCAGCTGCAGTCACTTTGCAGTAGGGCATTCAAAGGCATTTAACCCCTATTATGTTTAGCATCAGATTCCCAAGTCTTACGATATTAGATCTATCCTAATCAGGGCTGTTACTGTACATGGCCACCTACATGTTTAGTGATCAGTGTTTTTTTTTTAAAGAAAGCCCTGATTTTATTCTAAGGTGTGTGTAGCAGTGGTTTATGTTAGAGGACGTTACTGAATTAAAATGGAAGGATCATCCACTATTAATTATCGGTATTGTCAATCTTGAACATATCAGCGGCACCCCACTGATCGTGCCTAGTGATGTGCATCATCTTTAAATTCCTGTATTTCCTCCATGGCCCCCGGGCTCATCAAACACAGCTCTCCCATTCAGAACGTGAAACACTGAAGTGAGAATGTGGAAGATGCACAGAATTTACACAACCAGGGCTGTCAACCGGAAGCAAACACCAGCAAGATCTCACGGGACTGTTCCCATTTTTCAAATAAGGTACAAATCCTAGCCTGTGAAACCAGTTTTGAGTCCAGGTAAATGCTTGGGTTGGACTGGGTACTGAGAGGTGGCACCCCCTTACCTCTGTACTGTACTGTATTACCAATTGCAATAACCCTTAATAAAGAACAGTTAGCTAAATACCATAGTGATAGCATTTTAAACACCAGCTCTTAGCAGACCATATCATTGGGACAACAGTGGTCCTGATTGGGTAGTAGTATAGTAAACCACTGGTATCATTAACACATGCTATCAATCCTCTTCATAAAAAAAATTAAAAAAAGCCATTGCATTGACATGTCAGTGTTGAAAGACAACTGGCCATTTGTGCTCATCCATTGTAAACACAGATAATGCCTTATTTAACCACTTACCATAGATGATCACATTAACTTCCATGCAGCTAGATTAAGCACACAGCAAATTTAACAACACTATTGCTCACGCAGCCAGCGGAACAACAGTGCCATCTAGTGTTCACAACTGAACACACATGGTGAAATTCTAGCCTGTGGCTGAGTCTGAGTGCAATTTAATTTGAAGTACACAGCAGTGCATTGTTCTTGGATTTGCTCACCAATAAACAAATGAATTGTTAGACTTCGCTGAAGAAATGAAACACTAATCCTGCAATGACAACCCTGGGGCGGGAGTGTGGAGTATGTGCCTAGGAAGAATAAACTACTGGAACCAATGAAACAAACCTCTGGTAAGAGAAAGCTAATTCATGCACAAAACAAACTAACCCAGCTGAATCCAGCACCAGCACATCTGGCTTCATAATCTATAGCACACTATAACCATGGTGCGAAAAAAAATGAACATATGCACAGTAAACATTAACAGCATGACTTCACTCAGCACTGTATTAGAGAGATTTAAGACCCCTCCCTTCCTCCAGTAATTCCCAAGCTTGTCTTTGTTATAATAATGGAAGATAGCATGTGCTACAAAACCTACTGCAGGATTAGAAGAGATTAGGGATGGCATTAGAGTGACACAGTATGAGAGTATCAGACTGTGGCGGTCAAATCTAACCCTTCAGCTCTGTCTGAGACTTAAACCTAGCAAGTATGTATCATGCACTGTTCACAAGACGCAAGCGTCATGCTGTGCTTCTTATGGTAATACAACAAGAAAGAGTGTATGAGATTTACACTTTTTTTTATAAGCACTGTTGCAACGGTTGAGCCCTTTTTCTAAACTGGTAATGTCACAAAACCTAGTAATGACTTGAGAATACATTTCTTTGTAAAAGTGCAAACACTGTGCTAGACAAAAAGAAAAGCATGCAAATAAATTCCAGCTAACTTGCTTGCATAAAGGCGTTACCTTTACATTAGCAAATTAAAACTCCACCTAACCAAATGGCACAATGTGCTGCAAACGATTCCAGATGGCCACATTAGCAGCAGGTGTTCCAAGTTGAGCACCTGATCTGTGCCTCACGCCTCTTCCAATGAGACATCATTAACAAATAGAAAATGATTAGCGGTGAGACGTCATTAAGGAATGGATGTTCTGCCTAATGCCTCACCACTGTATCTCACTGGCTGGGATCTCATTTAATGATACCGTATCTCATTTTGAAATCTATCTTGCATTCGTTCAAATGCCTGGGTGAATCGCACTGTTTCAAATGACACCGCATAGGAAAGTAACTCTTAGAATTCAGCTGGCTAATTTAAACATTGTTTCTTTTCCAGGCATTGCTCCTGTTCTATAAACAGAATACTCCATGAAAGATCATAGACCGCTGTGTTTATTTCACTCATGAGGAAATCGATCATCACTTGCTGTAATAAACAAGTGCTTGTGGTATTTTCTAAAAGCGATTTGTTGCAGTAATACTGCAGTATATCCCTGAAAGGGTTCAAACTTTAAGGCTTGCACAGTATATTTCCGAAGGCATTCAGAACGAGCACAGTTATTATTTAACCTGACATGAGGCTGGGTACAATCCAGCTTTCCCTGCTGGTTTCCTGAGACAGCAGTTCAATTCTGCCAGCCTGCACTTCGCTCAGCAGCATTAGGTAATTAACATGGTGTGGCAAGGACTAATTGCAGAAGGATCCTAAACTATGCTAGCTAGCACGCTGCTACCCAGATAAAGACAGACATTAATAAACCCTAAGCTAGCTTCCAAAACTGATCATTCGTTTTGCACTGGTGATGACACTACAAAAAAAGATCAGTGTTGAAAGACAGCTGACCATTTGTGCTCATCCATTTTAAACACAGATAATTCCTATTAAGATGCCCGGTTAGCTCAAGGGCTGGTCTTTATCCTCCAGAGGCTGGACGCTTACTGACGTCCACAGTGAAGCTCCTGGGTGTAAAGGGGTGACTGGCTTGGGGATCGGAGGACACTCACTGACCCTCAGTCCTCCTGAGCTGTTGTGGAGACTGCTGTGGTGAGGAAGCACAATTGGACAAACCAGAATTGGGGGAAAAAAGGTAAAATAATCAAACACAAAAAAATACCAACAGTATTCCTGTTGAATAATGCCAGTAATGAAACTGGGACCATTGCAACCTCCATCGTGGCAAGTGTTTGGCAAACACACGCGGTGTCAGGTTTGCAACATCTAAACATTCACTTGCAACCTGCGCCCTTAGAAATAAAGGGTTGTGACATGGGTCGTATTTATTGGGAATAAAAGATTTTAATTAACAAGCAAACTACATTTTTAGGCTTTATTCGACATCTGACAACAGGATTTCCCCAGCGGTGGTCTGTATTGTGCTCTTGTGCCATTGTTAAGCTTCCTTGGAGCGGGCCGCGGGTCAGCTCCGGGCTCTGCAGGTCAAGTTGCCCGGCTGGGAGAGGCCTCGCTGCTCATCCCGATGTAGACATCGATGGGCACGTGGGGGATGGTCAGGCAGTGACTACCAGGACATCGTCTCAGCTGCCTGCAGAGTCAAAACAGCTGTCAATATTGCTTTGCTTCTTAAGAGACTCCCATTGCAGTTCCAGCCGTTACATAATTTACCCTGAGATTAAGAAGCTTTTTTTTTTAAATTGTGCCCAATTATTTTAAATGAATGCCTCGGAAATTATATCATACCCAAGTTGAAATCTAAAGGCTTGTATTGATTTCAAATTTAAAATGACACACGTCAACCGTTAAGGATACCTCTAATCTGTATACAGTAGATGCCATCCCATGCATAAATTGTTAAGAGACACCCTATAGACAGCTTATTAACTTGCAATGCGCTGTGTGGAGCGCTGAGCATGTTGAGGCTCTCACCTGGTGTGCGGAGGGGGTGTGTGTGCGGGTGGTGTTTGTCCCGGAGGCTCCTGGCTCTCTGACACACATCCTGGTACTATTGAATCACCGGCTTCAATCGGGAACCTCCTGCTCAGATTGCTGTTCGGGGAGCTCATTTCCTGTACACACAAAACAAGAGGGGAAATGAAATACACAGAGTGTCCCCCTGGGGTATGGCTGGTGTACTGGAGGTGCCCTACCATCCACAGCCCATGCACCGCTTCCCCAATGTACAACCTTCAATTGCTAGACTGTTACATTACTACATGATACCTAGATCCATAGAATGAGAATGGAGTGACATCACAATGATACAGCTCAAATTGTACGTGTGACATCAGTACCCACCCGTTATCATCTAGTTTCACAGCCCCCCATTAGCACTGATCTTGACCTGCCTCAATGGTAAGATTGGGGTCTGATTGGGGTCTGAAAACCCAGCTGTAAGTCTATTAAGAGGCCAATGTGAGGTCCAGCTGCATGCTGTATGGAGTTTTCTGTATTTGATATGCTTCAACACAATTGTTCATCATTCATGGGGACAAATGCAGTAGCAACATTAATAGTGGACACAGCTGTCCCCATTTTGACTGAGAACATGTTTATATTGCTTAATAAAACTTAAAACTGAATTACAACCTCTAGTGATATGCAGACTGATCAATGTCCATGTGTTTGTGATAATAGCATTAAAAAACTAGATATTAAAGTAAGTATATTTAATATAATGAGTCCTGAAGCTGCAGTTTATTTGTAAATACCCTTAACATTTAAAAATGTTTTCAAAAAACATAACGTTTTTATTAATAAATACATAAACATAAATAAATATTTAGACAATGACAATCTCCATTTATAGTATATATTTGATTTAAAAGTATCTAAAAATACTTACTCATTCAGAGACCCCAGCAGAAAGGTATTTCAGGTAAAAAAAACAATATTTACAAAAATAATGGTTTTGTCAACTTCCCTTTCTGCTTATTATCGATTACCAGTGGCATTGTTACATAACTGAGAGTCACAGCACAACCGTGACATCATCTAACATCACAAAAACATCATAAAAAACACTAACTTATAACAGGTTTGAAAGGAGGAACAACTGCAGTGTACAAAATGAAAAAAAAAGAAAAAATACATTCTGGGATGTACACGATTAAAATCATATATTTCAGGACAAGAAAGAAGCGCTCACGAGTTGCCTGCCAGATACTAGGCACTAGATGTACCTCACCTTCTGAAGAATGGTTGTTCTGCCTCTCTTAGGACACTTGTATCAGAAATCCTATTCCTTTACCTTCCTTATCAACTATACGCAACAGTTACATGCATGGCACAGAACCAGCGAGTATAGTACCCGTACATGAGAAAACAAAAATCAGACATAGCACGAAACAGCTTAACTACTTAAAAAAAGTGTTAGGTAGCATAGGTAAAATTGAGTTTCCCTAGTAACCCCATTGCATCACAATAAAACCAAAAACCTAAAATTGCACTTTCCCCCCTTGCGATTGAGGATCGTCAAGGTGGCCCAGTGTGTGAGGGTCCAGCAATGAAAATGCGGAGAATGAATCATGTGGTATGGATATTCACCTACGCATTCGATTGTTAAGGTACATAAGCTTATTTTAATGGACGAACTCCTACAGTCCAAGGGGTATGAGGTTGAAAACACAATTGGAGAAGGCACCTACTCCAAAGTGAAGAGGGCGTACTGCAATACCCGTGGAAGACACGTGGCAATTAAAATAATTGACACACGTAAGGGACCAAAAGGTAAGAGCAAAACAGTATTGCGGCACTGGGATGTATAGTTATGGATATGTAGTATATTGGTAGTGATGCCAGTAAGGTCATCTCTTTCAAACGAATTAAGCATTTACTTCTTTTGTTCTGTACTGACCCCAAAATATCGGTTCAGACTTCTGATTGCATCCAAGTATATTCTACTTGTTTACCATTTTTTTTATAACCTTATACAGCAATACAGTTAGCTGGTCCCAGTAGTGCCGATAAATAATATTTGCATGATTTAAAAACAAACAAAAAATAATTATATATATAAAACGCTGAATCTATTTAATTACATTGCACAAAATCTTTATCGATGTTGACTGTTTTATTAATTGATCATTTTTAAAAGAGGTTAAACAGAATTGCAGCGCCATAATTAAAAATGTAGTTCTTGGATAAATATTGAAAGAGCTAAAGAGTAACTTGGTAACAGTAATAGATACATCAATAAGAACCACTTGGAACAAATGTGCTATTTCTCACATGCATTAGGGGCAGGGGACAGGGTTCATGGTTACACTCTGGTGTGCCAAATGTACTAATAGATTGGAGCGCTCTATTGAGGCCACAGCAGTCCTTTAAACTTGATATTTAAATTATTATTTAACTTGTCTGTGAAATCTGAAATAGAAAATCATATACAATATTAGAAATCTGAACAAGAACAAATTAGTTAAGTCGTGATAATTCATACCCATAGCAAGTTGCTCTTCAGGGTACGGCGTAAACCCCCCTCCATATTGATCTGAGAGTTTAAGAGCCCAGTGTACTCTGTGTATTTCTAATGAGATGTTGAACTCTTGTCATTCAGCAAAGCAACAACTGAACAGGAATTCTACCAGGTGCAGAAAAGAGGCTTATTGTGTATGTTCCTATAGTCTTCTCAAAGAGTACAAAACATATAAATACCTACAGTGAGGACGGTACTGAAGCTGATAATAGCTATGCAAATCGATTTTTGGTTCTGCAGTTCCTACTGCTTTGCTGGCACTACAGCTGTACGAGTAACAAAACTTCTGCCAGATTTTATTTCCAGGTTTCTTCCACGCGAGCTGCAAATCACTCAGAAGCTTGATCACAAAAACATCATCAAGGTCTATGAAGTCTACAAATCGGAGGATGGCAAGATCGGCCTCATTATGGAGCTGGCCGAGAGAGGAGACTTATTCGAATACATCAGCAAGGGCGGGCCCCTATCAGAACGCCAAGCCAAGGATTTGTTTGGGCAGCTGGCCGAGTCCGTACGCCACTGCCATGAAAACGGAGTCACGCACAGGGATCTGAAATGCGAGAACACCCTCCTGGACAAGAACTTCAGCCTAAAGCTGGCAGACTTTGGTTTTGCAAAGCTAGTCCCACCGAACAGCGAAGAACTGAGCGCCACATTTTGTGGAAGCACGGCTTACGCCGCCCCAGAGGTTCTGAAGGGGTCACCACATGACAGCAGGAAGAGTGACACATGGAGCATGGGCGTCGTTCTGTACGTCATGCTGTCGGGGCATCTTCCGTTTGACGACACCAACATTCCCAAGATGCTTAGCCAACAAGAAAAGGGTATCTCCCTCGATCATCTCCCTAACCACTCCCCAGACTGCAAGGATCTCCTTTTGACGATGCTGACGTACAACATTCAACAACGTCCTTTTATAGACGGGATCTGTTCCCATAAATGGTTGGAGGCCGATTAAATACTCACCACTTAAAAATACTTACTTAAAAACAATTCCTAAGGTGCAGGTTTGGTCTCACAGACTATAGCAGACTAAGAACAGTCATAGAAAATAAAGGACAAAGGATTGTATACAACCTTATCTGGATTTCTACTGGAGTTATTTTGTTTCTTTGCTTATATCAACGTACAGAAAGTATACAGTATAGTAGTCCTACTACAAGTCATATATAATTCACACATTAATATATATATATATATATATATATATATATATATATATATATATATATATATATATATAGACATCAAGTTTTAGTAATAGAAATTACATTTGATCTTAAGACTGAAAATATAAGGTTAACAGATCCTTAGACAATAACTTAAATCACCCTATACATGGCTAATAAAGGAAAATACATTTTTAGATGCATGGTGTAGCATTGGCTGGACTGCCAATTAGAGGCTGAAGACATCTGGGTATGTAATCAATAAGGGTATGCAACCTCCTGTTCTTGCAATTACCAGCTACAGTACAGCAACCACACACAAATGAAAGTTTAAAGTGCAGGTGCCTAGTTTCGTAACAAACTGTTTCTATCACAATTTCTATTTCTACAAATCTCCACAATGGGTGAAGCTTATATTCTATTAATATACTTTTTTGTCTGTTTTAGAGACTTGATCAGACAGGCAACAAAATAATCAAAAGTGGGGTTTTCAGTGTAAATGAGTTGTGTGTGTTATTAAAATAAAGTTAGTAAATGTGAACACTTTGAAAATAGATATGGACCCACCACACAGGAGCCAAGTACCTATTCACTTGGAATGTGTATGGACATTCGTTTTTTTTTTTCATCATTGTAATTATGTTGCGTACACCCAGGCATCAAGTCTAATAACTTGGTATAATTTAGGTTTAATAACAGTTACAGAGGTGATCTGTAAAAGTGTTCCATTACAAAAGCAACAGCTTTAAGAATATTAAAGCTAAAAATGCAGCTAGAAGACACATATCATTTAAAATATAGATTACCCCTCAAACCATGAGTTAATTACAGAAATCTACCCCCTAACAAATAACTCCAGCAACACTCCAGTAAGAAACCAAACATCATTTAAGTCAAAAGAATATATACAAATAAACCATGCTGCTTATCTGACTGCACAGGCATGCTAAATAAAGACTTTTATATTACAGATACAACAGACAGGAAATAAAGCAGCCCTTTGAGAATGTAGCCTTGTAACCATTCACACTTACATTTCAAACATTTGACTGGGTGCTTCTGTCCCTTTAAAATGTTAACACGGCTGACAAAATAAGCAAAAGTACTTAAATATGTATGATATAAAATAAACTTCTTTCTTTCACAGCTGTCTGCTGCCAAAACTAAAATGAAAGCCAAGTGTGCTAATTTAGAATATATTATTTTCCCTGGAAAGTTGCCTGTTGGGAATGCTGTACTAATTGTATACTATTAACTGTTCCAAACACCCCCAGCCTGGCTCCCACAACCAAGAAACCTGGCTTACAAAATGTTTGTCTTCCCCATAGCGGAAGTATATATCCGAGTCATATATAATATACCAAATTCTCTGCTATTTTATAAGAAGCTGATGCTCTGCACATCCTCACTTATGGGTGTAGGCGTTAGAGAGCATCCAAACCAGATGTGAAAAAGCGGTTTCTAAACTAACCGCTAAAATATTATTTTTTGCTAGCTTACATCTTAAAATGTACTAAAAAAATAGGAAAGTGGCAAGCAGGAAATCAACAGAGCTGCTCTTCAGTTTTTATACAACTAAACATCAAAAGTATAAGTTGGGAACGCATAAAGTCACTTACGTTCTGGGTCTCTTCTTTCGAACTTAAACATTGCAAATTACAGTTTACACACTTACTGATCAGAAGTTTTGATTCTTTAGTGAAGTCATGTATAACATATTATAATGCAGTTATTGTTAAGCATCATTAGAATGAATGGTTTCCGCACTTTTAGGTAATCACCTAAAGAAAGCACTTGGGAAAATCTGTAGTATTAGCAAGTTACAAAGCAGAAAAGTGATTTACTCTGCACATCACATACAGTTCCCTACCTTTTGCTTATGAAAGAAACAACAAATATGAACATTTCATAAGCTTAAACTTATAAATACATTTTGTAGGCTGCGATTGAGAGGTCGAATTACAATTACTTACTTTTAGGAGAAAAGAAAAGTCAAAATAACCGGAATCCTCCCCACATACAATGTGAAATAATTTATACACCCTTAAAGTATTACCAGTAAATGCATTTTGAAATAACAACCATTCGATGCTACCATGTCACTCTTTTCAATTAATCAGAAAGTGTCCCCAGTATCACCAATTAAATAATTTACAAATTGCTGTGTAACACTTAAATGTATGAAAATAATGTGGACTATCATTTGGGCTAAATGGAGTACAACTTCATGGCATTCTGACTCACTGCCATAAAATCTCCAGGGGCAATATAATTAGCCAACAGTTCAGTGACATTGTCCAAATCGATGCAATCTTCTCTAGTTTTTTAATAAGAAAGCTCAGCAATGGCACAGGCTAGCAATTACAAAAAGCACGATGCTTTCCTCATAGGACTTTCTGTGTTAAAACTGATGCCATCTCTCAAGATACTTTCATGAGGTTTCATTCCCAGTTGTCCCAATCTTCCTCCTCCATCTGAAATAGAAGAATACCTACAGGTTAAAACCCCATCATGAAGTGAAATAACAGGTTTAACCTACTTGAGATTTCTCGTAATGCTTTCTGTTGTTAATATATAAATACCATACTAGCGTGTAACGAACAAAGAATAAGACCTTGCATAAATTAAAAAAAGACGCTCATCTTCAGACATTTCTTTAGTTTAACTTTTTTTCTTAAAATGTGTTATTTGGTTACTTCCCATTATTAAAGCGGTAGATATTATACAAAAGGCATAGTTATAAATATGTGAGGCTTATCATAACTTACTTCTCCAGATGCTTCTACTTTAGAAAGTGCTAGTTGGACCTCTTCTTCTGTCATATCTAAATCAAAATCCTTTTCCCAGTCTTCGCTGATATCAGTACTTGATCCTGCAGGAGAGGAAATATATCAGTATTTTGGAAAAAAGTAATACAATATGATGTGGAGGTAGCCATATCCTTCAGTGAAAATATACATGCATGTACCTTATTTTGTTTTGCAAATTAGGTTTCGAGGCCATATTACACTTTCAAACCTAGATCTGGCAAACAAACAAACAAAAAGGTAATTTGGAAATTAACTCTAAACAAGAGGTATTTTAAAACGCTAGTAACTTCCAATTATGTATTGTGATGTGGTAGTTCTTACCGAGTGCTCAGGGAAATAGGCTAAGGGCTGAACTCTGGTGTACATACAGTAAGTACTTGGAGGTTGCACATGAGAGCTATGTTGAGGCTTTAAACTTCTGAATTTTAAAAAGTCACCAGTATGTGATGACAAACAGAAAACGATACAAAGTGGATCAAAACAGCATTTAAAATATGCATCAGTAGTGCTATATTCACGTGGATTACCTTTCTTGCCATTGTTAGAGGGGGTAGATTTTCCACTATCCGAGTTCAGTTCAAAAACTCTGAGATCTGTTGGTCCATCTTCTTTCACAGTCTCAGGCTTGGCTGTAGCCTTTGCTTCAGTTGCCTCTTTCGGTTTCTCGTCACCCAGGTGAGATGCATGCACTTCCGAATCTGTGATCCTGTCCGTTTCAGGAAGCCTGTCGTGGTCCTCCGGCAAGCTCTGGATTAGGTCTGCTTCTTCCAAGCTGGCTTCTGTTAGTTTTTTGGCGATTTCCTCTGCTGCGTTATCCTGAACTGTTTCAACAGCGCCCAGGTTTTCAATCTGTGTTATTAGGGTTACACTCTCACTGCTTATTGAAGGGGTCACGTTGTGATCTTGTGGAATGTCAATAATGTCCTTGTTCCCAGATACATGCGCAATTTCAGCATCAGGACCACTCAGAGCTGTGAAAACAGGGGCAGTGGTGCTTACAGGTGAAAGACTGGATTCTTCTGGTGTCTTGAAATCCAGACGAGATGACGAGGCAGCCCCTAAGAATTCATCTAATGCAGCATAACATAAGAATAGTCATAGATTAAAAGACATTCCACACTAGAAAGAAAGAGAACTTCTTGGGCATTTGAAGGTTAAACCACAAGCCCACCTGTGCGCATCTGACAATAATTTATCTTTCACATGAATGTATTTTACACCAGGGCAGCACACAAGCTATGTCTACCTAGACCTGTGTGTTAACAGCTGTTTTGTGCAATGGGTAACATACCCTCCTCCTCCCAGCCTAGTTCCTCAGACTGGGACGTCTGCTCGGCTCTCTGTTTCAGGGCAATCCGTCTGGCTTCTTCCTGTTTGCAAAACACCAGAAACAAATACATTTAACACAGCCATCTACTGTACGGGAATAACTCCAAACAGCAAACCTGGATAAATCTGCAATACATAAACAACCCATTTTGCAACGTTGATACGAAAATAGCCTGCTTAGGATTGTTCAGGAAATTCCGATTCTACTTAAGATCCCCACTACGTTATAACATTCAGTCACAGCGTGGCACATGAGACCACATTATAACATTGGGCCATCAGAGATGGAACTGTGACCTATACAGAAATCTGATCCAAGCTAAGAGGAAAGGGATTTTAGCCATTTTTTGCACATCCTTACAGCCATCTCTAGCTTGTTACTCAACCTAGAAGCAGAAGCTAATACTTCTGACACATAAAAGCAAACGCAGGATAAAATCATAGGGCAATGTCAAGCCTTGACAAACTACTGACTTTTTTGAGGAATGCTTTAAGACAGTTTTCAATTTGACTCACCTGATCCAGCTGATAAATTTTGTAAAAGTACCGCTGCCAGAACTCTGAATGGGATACAGCCACTGGAACCTATTAAGATCAAAATCATGTTTTTGTTTAACTGATTGATGAGAATGCTATTATGATTAATGAATGTATACATCTGTAACTAGAACCAGAACATTGCAATTTCCCACTGATGTAAAACAGATGCTCTGCCTAGAGTTTATTTATATAAAAAAGGGGAAACTACAGCTTTGAATACAAGGTCCTTTTACTAAATCTATTTAGAGCATTGTGCACATAGTTTTTTTTTTTTTTTTTTTAAATCCTCATTTGTAGAAATAATTTTCAGGTTTGCTGTCCTGTTGCTTATTACAAAATACATGCAAAGCACCTCAACGGGTGCAGGGATGGAAATAAATCCCCCATTGCATACCAGTTTAATCCACTTCTGGTTTTACTGTAAGTTTAAGACAAACCTGAGCTTGTTACTTATACACTGTAGCTAATCAAGCTCATAGTAAAACCCGGAATGGATTAAACTGTTGTGCAATAGGAGTCTTATTTCCATCTCTGAGATGTCTGGCACAGCACACGTCCCTGGTGCTGCTGGTTCATTCCTCATCAAGTTTCAGTCTCCCACTTTCTCGTTCACTTATATTACTAAAATACTACAGATGGGTGACTCTTTAGTATTCTATTCCGTAGTTAACCCTTGTGAAACCAGAACCTTGTAGGCTATCCAGTTAAAATAATCATATTTTAGCAAGTTCATATTTTGGAAAGTGTGAATTGTACCATTTTGCTGTAGAGGGCTCGGATGGATGGGCTGCTGACCAGGAGTTCAGAGACCTCTGCTTTCTTCTCTTCAAAATTAAAATTCACCAGCCAGGCCTCAAACACTTCTGGAGGACCTGCGTCACACAAACAACGTAGTTTGCCAGGGCACAACTGTGTATGCAGCAAAGTAAATCTACTTTCTTTTCATGCAAACACAGTGTGTGAGATCTACGTTTAATAACCAATTCTTAATCAAAACAAAGGACCAGACCATGAACGACCACCGCTGGTCATTGAATTACCAAAAGACCCCAGTGAACTAGGGTGAAAAAAATACATAAATAAATAAAAACGCATCCTTCATACCATCTGGCTCATTGCAGTAGGTAGCAGGATCAGCCTGTAAACTGTACAGACGGGCCTAAAAAAACAACAACAAAAAAAACATTCAAATTAAAAACGGATCCAGTGACAAAAACGTGAAATATTACATTGCTAAATAACGTGGTATTGACTGTAAGTGCACAAGGCCTACCTTTGTACTGTCATATACCTCTGTTGTACCAGCAGAGGTTGCTACTAATGTGATCACATCACAGTCGATGGTTTTGTCAGGCGGAGGAGCAAGTGTGTCTGTTATAACTCCCAGGATGTCGGACAATCCTTTCTTCACCTTCTGAGTTGCGTCTGATGATCCTTCGACCTATGATCACATAAACTATGGGTAGATAGCAGCAAGCCACCTCCTATCTCTGGCATCATGGACTGCTGCTTTATAGTGATTGTAGTCTTTGAAATCTATGTGACCATTTCACTAGACTGTTGTGAAATGATTCTTATAAGCTGACAAAACTGCATTGCTTTATGTACTTCATTTTTTAAATGGAATTCAATAGCATTAGATATGCAATAAAAACCACTCCTACTCACTGCAAGTTTGTCCTTGACAGCACTAGCCGTGGCAGCAATGGTACACGCGGTGTCATGTTGTACTACGTTGGTAAACTCGGCCAGGTCGCGTTTAATAAAGTCGTAAGCTTCAGCAGACTGTCAAAAATAAAAGTTTGTTAAAATATACAGTACAGGAAACCTTTGTGCATAACAATATCAGCAATGGAGGATCTTAGTAATGGTACAGTCAGCTCAGCAGCATTCAGCACAACATATATAACTGTAACAGAAACTGAGATACAATGACAGAGACTCAAAATAAACTTCTAAAACTGCAAGAATAGAGGAAAGCAATCTCATTGGCTAACACCAGGGATGAAGAATGAGAAGTATATAGTGGGTCTTACGTTTAGAAAAGGGGGAAGTTATAGGAAGACTTTGTTGTTTGAAATCAGATGCCTTGGTGTCAATAGAAGCACCTAAACAGAAGCAGTACTAACATTTTACAAGGCACACCCAAGGAAACCTTTCTAAATCATGTCAAGAATATTTGTGTGGTTTGTTAATCCCATATGCCTCCATGTTCACTGGGACAGTTCAGGCTTTTCAACTCTCAATGCATTCTGGTATGCTTTACCTGTCTCAGATACCTTTCACTTGTTTCTGAAAGAGAAGCAAGACAACAGCTCTGGCCAAATGTTTTGCATCCCCCTATATAATTAACTAATTTTGCTTCAGGAAGTCGAATGAAACCTGTTGATTAATTTTATGTTCACATATTGAATTACACACTGCTTTGTAGTTTTCCATATACTTAACAAAAAACTGACAAATTGAAAAATGTGACATTTCGAAATCCAACTTGAAATACTGTGCTACCGTTATGGCTTCCAGTATACTTTTATAATTTTGTAGTTTATTTGATAACACAATGTTAAATAAAATACCTGAATTATGTTCCTAAAATTTTTTTTCTCGATCCTAAAGTCATATGAGTCATATGGTAACTATTAATCACCCCTTTACTCCCCGGATCAAGCGGACCTTGTTTGTTATATATCATGAACACGCCGGTCTACCTTGTCTTTCACTGACTGGAAACTTTGCTGAAGCCAGCCTCCCCACCATCCTCCTTCCCTGGAAATAAGAGACACGAATTTTCAGTATGCGATTTCTTTATCAGTGCAGGTAAAATGTTGAGTTTAAAAGACGTAAAACGGTTTTATGTCACTAAGCCCGTTTACCCTTATACGTATGCCATTATATTATTCTGATTTTAATTAGGGTAAATTGGGTTAGGTTCAGGGGACACAGCTTGCTCTGTTCCTCATGACAATTTTGTAAACAAACACAGCTGATGTTTTTCTGGACTATTCTGGACTAAAAGAAAAACCACACACTATGAATTTAACCAGACATTTCCCTTAGACATAAGAAGTGCAACACGGATACACAAATGGAGCTAAAACGTTGCCGTGACGTTAAATTGCACATATTACTGAAACAAAACCACAAAATTAACAACTAAACATCCAACAACAAACAGCTCACCCTTCAGCCATCTTTACTGCATGACATCATCAAT
Organism: Acipenser ruthenus; assembly: GCF_902713425.1. NCBI lineage: Eukaryota > Metazoa > Chordata > Actinopteri > Acipenseriformes > Acipenseridae > Acipenser > Acipenser ruthenus. Next base: position 2,214,616 of record NC_081211.1, read on the forward strand.
ATTTACTGAACTCTGACCCTTCCGGCTCAGCAACGCCAACAAATCTGAAAGAATAGAACTTTTCAAAATAAGGATAGACGCTAAAATGAAAGAAAAAAAAACACATGTGTTCACAAACAGCAAAAAACAATTAGCATAATTTAAATAAAGAGCGAACATTGTACGACACGCACTAAATCTACATCTCTACGGCACCTCACAGGGGAAAAAAATGTTGTTTTACTGACTGCAGTTCGGAAGTTTGACCACTGCGTGGTGGTAGAATACATTCCAGCTGTTGCCTGAATCAAAATAACTATATAACAAGCCCTATACCTGTCTACACTTTATTACACTTTACTATACTTTCACTATGCTTTATTACACTTTACTATCCTAGGCTAATCCTCACCCTGTCAGGCTAATTCTGAAGGTTTTTTGAGATTTTAGCAATCACAAATACAAGAGGATATGTGTCCTTAGTGTGATTTAACTTTTTTGTTACGTTAATTAAATTAAGATTTATTATTTTTATTATTTTAATTTAATTTACTTAGTACCCTTAATTTTAGTCACAGAGTGAGATTCACGTTTGTTATGTGTGTGTGTGTCATTTGTTTTATTGATAGTTACGTTTAAATTGTTATATTTTAATAAGTATATATATACACACACACACACACACACACACACACACACACACACACACACACACACACACACACACACACACACACACACATTCAATCAAAAGACAAAACAAGTGTGCCCTATTAAGAGTTAAACGATAGCCGTATAATGTAGCTAATCCGCACCTGAGCCCTCTTGTAAAAATGTGTGTGTATTCAGAGGCAAGCTCAGCTGCATCCTGCTCATTAGCATGTGGATAGGAGCGCTTTGTGGTGCAGGCTGCAGGTCAACCTGCATGCTTTTTGAATAAGCCACTTTTCTAATTGAACCTCCCCTGTACCCAGAAGCACATCTTGTGTTCGTATGTTGTGCAATATGCCAGCCTTATTCTGTCCCAAGCCCGCTAATTAACCCTTCAGCTTTCTAATTAGATATGTCCATCTTCCTGTCAGCCTTTAGCCTCTATAGGACAATCTGTTCATTTCCATTTCCCCGATGTGTTATATATCCATCTGTCTGTCTGTCTGCTCTACAAATATAAATGTGTCTGCCTGTGTGTGTGTGTGTGTGTGTGTGTGTGTGTGTGTGTACTATAGGGATGTAATATTTGGGCAAACATGAATTCCCCTTAAAGGTGGTGGTGTTTACCTTTGATGCAAAGGATATTTTGCCACTGTAGTATTGATTTTCAGGAGTTTAAGGGGATTCTGCTATACAATACAAAAATGATGTAAGGCACATATGCAATTCTTTTCTCATCTCTTTCTTATCTTTTGCATCTCTTATGTCTCACTTAACATTTCTCGTTTGCATTACAGACATCTGTAGGTTAAAGTCATTTGCCACTGATACTAGACTGACTGATAACTGACGGGTGGAAAGAGCTCGCCGATACTGTACAAGACCCTGTAGAAACTTTCTGAACCTCACTGTGGGTTTGGCCATGATGCTTAAATTAAGCATTTTCAAATGCAGTTACAACAGTTTAGAACTTGCTCTATAATGCCTTATTAATACATTGTACCTAACCTATTAAGCATCAGTGAAGTGCTATGTACAGTAAGTATATATAAATCCCCCCTCATGGGGAAGGGGGTGGGAGATAAAATTGTGAGGTTTATGAAAATGCTCTACATTAACCTAAGTAATGCACCAAAATCAGATTGCGCATGCACAACAAAGACACATGCCAGTACTTGATCAGGACACAGCAAGTACAGTAACTGTACATTAGGTGCACAAAAAAGCACTGTGAAGTAAAAAGCAGAGCTGTGTTCTTTCACCATAGCTTTACACCATCTGCTTCCAATCAAGAACCAGCAGCTTTGCATAAGTCAATGTTACTAATTATCCCAAGAGAAAGGAGAAATCTCCAGCTTTGACCTAATCCCTGCAATGTGTTCAGCTTCCCGATCCTCCCACCTGGACGCACAAGACCACGATGTCAAGGGACAGTGGCACCAGGTGACAGTGGAGTCGTCGTCCCCGTGACAGGAGACCTCTTTCAAGGCTTGCAGCTGCCACCCCTGATGTCCTGCCCACAGCTGACGGCTACGCCGGGAGACAGAACAAAGGAGCGATCTCACGAATGTCAATATGGCTTCATAAATTAGAGCTAACTGCTTTTTTTCTCCCGAGTGTCAGGTCCTTTGGTCAGACAGTGCTTGTTACAATGATGAAATGGATATTGAATAGCCCTCCTTGTGTTGCAGGCACGAGCGCTGCGTTGCTCCATTGTTACCGGCTGATGCCATTGTCTGGCTTTAGTAGCCGGATCAGATCTCTCAGGATTTCCCTGAGTAGGAGTTTCTGTAAGGGGGGGGGGGGGGGGGGGGCTCATAATTTAAACAAATCCTCACTTGTTTTTTTAAACCCCTTGAGAGAGCATTAAAACTGGGAAGTGTGGAAGTAAAAAGAGAAATGTTACCACCGTCCATGCTTTGTTTTCTTTACTGTACGTGACAATATTTCTTTTGAACCCTTCTGTTGTGAAAGTACTGAGGCTGCCCTGCCTACAGATGGCTCTGAATTGACAAATGCATCAGCAGTCTGTTTATCCTGTCCCCTCAGGGTAGAACCCCACACCCCCAGTGCTAACTAGAATGAGGCCATGTGTCACCTCACTGGCTCTGAGTTTCATTCTGTTTGCACCAGTGCAAAGTTTATCTCTGTATTTTAAAACAAGGATACAAACAATCTCATAAAACTAGTATGTTACGTCTTGGGTTTAGGTAGAATTAAATTAAGAGTCGTTTCTTGCTTTATAAAATGTTTCATAACATTGTCCTAGAATGGAGGCAGGGTTGCTCAGTGAACTTGTGCAAAAACATGTTTATATGACCATAAACAAGTTCAATCACATTAAAGGATAAAATCACCAACTTTCCACTTCAGCTAGCGCTGGCATGATAAAAGTGCATAGGAAATTATAATTACATGAAGGAAAGCAATCACATTATGAAATTAAATATACACAAACCAGACTAGAAACAGCTGGCATTAAAGGGCTTTGTTAAGGAGATGTGTTTCCATTTATTAACCCACTTAAGAAACTAAGCAGAACAAATGTATGTTTTGTTTAGACCGCTGGTATTCTTTGCAATCATATTTTTAAAAGCTCCTAATAACTAGAAGCTGCTTAAGGAAAGTAAATAATGAATGTGTATAACTGGTATTTGGGTTCATTGATTTGTTTTATCTCGCTTTGATGCAGAAGTTTAAATGCACTTCAGTAATTAACTTCTGATCCATTAAATCATAAGTTAAAAACCCTTTAGGAAGTTATAAGCATTGACATTATATTATTATTGCTAAAAAAAATCAATAAAAATCTAATATTTCTCTATACATTTCCTGATTTAATGAATTGAAAAACGAGAGGAGTTGGTCTTGTTTAATATATTTGTAAAGCTTTTATTTTAGAAAAACAATATATATATACACAGAAGCTTCAATATAATACATGGTTTTCTTCTGCCATAAAGACAAAACAGTAGCAGCTGTCTCTGTGTTGTTTTACAGGAAACAAAAATTCAATATTTCAAGTTTTTCTTTTTAAGTATGGTAATGCACAAACAACAAATAAAACAATGTTAAATGAGAAGAATTAAAAATGTTATATCAAGAAACATAAAAATAGCACCTTGTACAAAGAACTTTCTTTGAAAAAAAAAGTAAAATATTCATCTTTTTCTAACTTTACAAAATATATACAGAGTGGCAGATGTTATATGGGGACGTGGTCAGCTCTTTCCTTTGTGTTTTTCACGAAAGTTGTGTCAAGCACAGTAAGCCAGTGGATCACCCTGCTGGCTTAAAGTTCAGTTCTAAAAGGTAGACAGTCTGAATGCATCTTATTTGCTCATGGATAAGCTGGATAAGCTTGCTATGGAAGCTGGCAGAGGTTGGCACAGGGAGCAGGGGCAAGGCATCCCAGGAAAGTGCCTGTAAGCACTGCTCAAAGACGGCATGGTGGGCCTGAATCCCAGGTATCCTGATGAGGGTGGGGAGTGAGGGGAGCTGGAGCAAGGAGGCATCGCGGTGGTGCCCATGATGGAGTGCAGAGACTGGGTCAAAGGGTGCATGGCGACCTGGGCAGGGGGAGGCCTGATGGGTCCACACCTTGGCCCATGGTTCTGGTGCCCGGTCCCGTACACGTCGCTTACTAGCTTCTTCATCTCGTCCAAAGAGCTGGACAGCATCATGATGTAGTTTCGGGCCAGGAGCAGGGTGGAGATTTTGGAGAGCTTCCTGACCGAGGGCCCCTGGGCATACGGCATGACCTCTCGGAGGCCGTCCATGGCCTGGTTCAGGTCGTGCATCCTCTTGCGCTCTCGGCTGTTTACCTTCAGCCTCCCGTCCTGCGTGTCTTCCTCTATGCTGTCCCTCTTGGCTTTCATCTTGCCTCCAGCTTTGTCCTGCAGCTGCAGGGCCCCGTGCTGCCTCTCCTGCTCCTTGCAATAAGCTTCGAACATCTTGTTGGAGAAGAAATTTGAAACGCCTTCCACGAATTCAGGGGAGGACGCCCGGCTAGAGGTAGATCCGGCATCTGAATCCATCCTGAGATGCTTTTTTTTTTCCCTTAAAACTAGAAATCAGATTCAGAGCACTGAGCTTGTGTTGCTCCTGATTGTTAAAATAAGGCACAGCCAAAGCTTACAGAAATCAAAGTAAAAAATAACCAGTGCTATATAGCTATACAGTGTCTTCTTCAGCAGAGCAGTGTAGTGTAGTTGCCGCAGCCTTACAGAGTGTGATGATGGTCCCTCTTAGTCAGGATAATTTATACAGTGCTTGTCACAATGGAACAATGAGACGCATAATGGGGTTGTTAGGATGACGTCCAATCGCTGAAGAGTCACACTTTCACCATTCATTTAACCTCTCCAATACTTAATCCCTTTATTAACCATTTGGGTGCCAAGTTTCACACATAACACGTAACTCAGAAAGAGACAGTATATACATGCTACATACTGAGATTGTAATTTTTATATATATATATATATATATATATATATATATATATATATATATACACACACACCACACAACAATTAAAAAAAAATACTTGCATTTTGTATACCCTTACGATGTACAATGCTGTCCCATTGCTGTGTTAAACTTGTTCTTTTTATGTATAAATAATAACATTATTTCTTATTTGAAAGTTATGATTGTCCAGTGGTTAAAGAAAGGGGCTTGTCACCAGGAGGTTCCCAGTTCAAATCACGGCTCAGCCACTGGCTCACTGTGTGGGACCCTGAGCAAGTCACTTAACCTCCTTGTGCTCCGTCTTTCAGATGAGAAGCAAAACCGAGGTCCTATTGTAAGTGGCTCTGCAGCAGCAGTTGTTAATGCATAGTTCAACCCCTAGTCTCTGTAAGTCGCTTTAGATAAAAGTGTCTGCTAAATGACTAGTTAATTTATGATTATATTTTCCCTTTCTGTTTGATGTATGTTCTGTACGGTGTATGTTCTGTATGGTGTATGTTCTGTACAGTGTATTACATGCTATTGTATTTAGCACCCTTTTTAAAAAGTAAGGCTGGTTTCTGTGTCTCCCCATCTTTCAATTCACTTCTAAACTGGGATTCAGTTTCAGTTATGACACAGCTTTACTTTTAGTGAATTTATAGAAGAATATACCAAATTACAAAACAAACAGAAACTGACAAATATAATAGCATACTTTGTGGACTGCTGTTTGCACAACACAATTGCAGTTATTTTTATAATAAAATACAAATTTCTTTAAAGCCACAAAAAAAGCGTAGCATGGACATAATGAGAATATAATTAAAGACGACTTTGGCCCCTCTTCAGCTTGTTAGCTTAAAGTAAAATTTGAGAGAAGTCCAAACAATTTGAGATTCTTGCATTTCACAAAGCACAGGTGGAATCAATTTGTTCGATTAATTTAGAGCATTACTGATAACAAGTTAATTGAATCAAAATCAGTACTGCTGCACATTCGCTTTGCATATTGCATGAACTTGTATTCAGCCTTTGGCAGCTGCTGGTCTGCAGGCTATTCTTCCTTTACAATCTACATCATCCTAATTTCTTTAACTCCGCCACAAAATGGTATGAGATTGCAAATGCACAGCAGCTTCAAAATGCTTCACAGTGACATGTATTGTACAACAGCCAGCACAGAAAACTAAACTGCATTGTATTGCATTTTGATGCTCAGGAGCTTGTGTTTCCTCAAGGTTAGAAACCGTGCGGGAAGTAGCATATGCGGTCTCCTCCTTTAGTGTTCCTTCCAACTCCAGTCATTCTAACACTGTGCGCTATTTACATCTGAACTGCCCCTGAACAGACATGAATCCCAATTAGCCAGTGTGTTTTTTTAGAGGTGGTTTGGGAATGCATACTCCTTGCCAAAAACAAGAGAATTGTGCCCACGAGGACGACTGCTAATTTAAGTCCTTGACCGCTTTCGAATACAGATGGCTGAAATCCAGTTCCCAGCTGTAAAATGCATCTTGTTTTCTGGAAACAAAGAACTTTAGGGAACCTAACAGACAAACTGAAACAAAAAAGAAAGTCCAGATTTTAGTAAAACTGCTGCGAATCACAAACGTCACTGGGATGGAGGTTGGCAATGTGCAGTGTGAAGAATAGTTTACAATTTTTATTTTATTGTAGAAAATGTTTCTTCTGCACATTTATTCTGTTGCTCCTGTCTTCTCCCAACCCACATGATCTTTTTAAAAGGTATACCTTATTTATCTTATTAAAATAAATAAATAAATAAATAGAAATGTTTTTAATATGAATACAGTTTTAAAGAGACATATTTACTAATGACATAAAGTTGATTGCTACAGAAATATGGCACAAAATATTTAATATAGGATATATATATATATATATATATATATATATATATATATATATATATATATATATATATATATATAAATGATGTATGTCTATGTATTTATACACCATTATGTGGAAATTCAGCTGTTGAAATACTTTTTAAACTTTAGCTATACGTATACATTGTTGCTGAATTAAAAAACCCTTTTTACATCTCTAATGAGTAAGTTTCATTTGAGATGACAAAGCTACTTTTCAAACTTTGGTAATACATGGCTATACATTTTCCCTCTTGGGTCATTTACTTCTGTTCTGCAGTAAACCTCTTAAAGTAAGCTGGTTAAGTTTGATTAAGCCAGTGCGTAGCGTGGGTACTGATTTACAGAGCTGGAATGCCTTCAGTCCCTCTGAGCACTCATTAACATCACTATAATGCACTGTGTTTCTGTGCATTGACAACACTTAACAGAAAATTTAAGTTAAGCTCTGATGTTAACCACTATTATCATGCAGAACTTTACAATACTGTCGGCGGGCCTATAGCATTAAGGACTGGGGGTTTTCAAATGGAAATGTAATGTCTAATAATGTTACTCAAACTTGCGAAACCACTTGCGAAATCTGTAACGCATTAGTCAATGAATTCCCTTTTAAATATTATATACAACCACCTACAGAATGCTTAAAAATGTTCATACGTATGTGGGTCTCTCTCTCTCTCTCTCTCTCTCTCTCTCTCTCTCTCTCTCTCTCTCTCTCTCTCTCTCTCTCTCTCTCTCTCTCTCAGTTTCTACAGGACTGAACAGATTATTTGCTGTCTTTTATACACATCTGTATCACAACCCAAATTAAATAATTAATTCATTGACTGGCCCACCAATCAAGGCCTGCCACATTCTCACATGGAAATGAATGACCATGCAGGCTCACAGTGAGCCCTTTCCTGGGTTCAGATAACATGCATACATATTACAACGAAAAAGTAACACATTTCAATGTGAAAATAAAGATCTGTTTTTGGTGGGATATGCACATTTATACTGTAAAATATGGAAGTGAATGAAAGCATGGTTTTCACCCTGACACCTGCCTAAATAATATAGTTCATCAAAAAAGATATACTAAAAACAACAAAGAAAATACAAAAACTAAATGGTTTTACGGTTTATACCGTGTTTATAATTTTTTTTAAGTATATAAGTATTTTTCACAGAGGAAACTTTTTTTAATAAAGCATCTGCAAAAACCTGAAGAAAAAAATACACACAGGAGAGCCAACCATTCTCTGAATTCTTGGAAACTGAACACTCAAACACTTGAAAAAACAAAGAACATTTTCATTACTCAAAAGTGCCGAGATACAGCGACTGATTTGTCTCTCTCGTTTTGTGTAATCGAGAAGGACACACAATTATAGTATGTATGTCAAACCATTTCACATACGCATTACAAATGACATTTAAGAAGATCAACCAATCAGCAGCTATCTGTCACAAATCCAGTATGCCTTTTTCCTCTGTACAGATGTCTTCTCATGCATAGAAAACACTGCTAAAATCTAAAGTTGAAAAAGAGATGCAATTTCACACAGTTTAAGCAACTAGAACCGGGCACCCAACACGTATATAAAATCTCACACATACAAGACACCTTGCTTGTAATGAAGGGAGGCCGAGTGCTCCTGTGTTTGCGCGCTCTGAAGGACCTGCCTGGTGATGGAAACTGGTCAAGTGGGCACTTACAGAGGATCGCTCTTGAGAGCATCTCTTCACTGCTCATTTCCAGTGCCCTGCACTCTGCTTCCTCGCTCTCAAGTACATTTGAAAGGATAGGTAGTAGCCAGATAACCTGGGAATAAGCATGGGAATCTGCCTATATTCCCATATTGCAGGTAATTCCCAGTGTTATCCTCGCCGCACTGCCTAAATAGTGCACGATCAACATTTATCATCTATCAGGTCATTTATCTCACTTGAGAAACCACATGTAGACACACATATACAAAGGTGGCAGTCTAGGTCACACGGTCTGATACCTAGCCTAAGATTTACTTTTTTACATAGCAAAAGAATAAAGTATAGTAAAAGCATAGTGGAAACCTGGTAAGACCTAGGTAAGCATTGTAAAGTCCAGAGAGGAACAGTAAAAACATTTTACAGAACAGGGCCAACCATGTTAAACTATGGCAAATGCATATCATAACCACGGGAAAAGCATGGGAAAACTGTAAAAATACCGTGCAAATGATATTGGGTAAAGTTCTGTAAGCATCCAACCATCCAATATAGCCTCTAGTATGAATTTTACATTTTAAATACCTGGTTGTTTCCAAATCTAAAAAAAAAAGTGTTGAAATATTGAAGGCAGTGATATGGTCAAAGAGCCCTTACTCGGTAAAGTGTAGCAAATGTGCAACTTAATGTCAACTTGTCCTAACTGTGAATCAACCAAATCGGTCAATTATTGAATCCTGGGAGAGAGCTCAGGACTTTGAATCCCTGAGAAGACTGTAACTGGTACTTCCAAAAGAATTCATTAGCTTAATGAAAAGCTGTGAATTTCCTATTCAGTTGTGTGCTGATGAAGGGCCACACAGCGTGACGAGAAATTAGTAAAACCTGGAGATCTCTTTAATGTTGCCAATTTCAGCCCTGTCCTGCTCTCTCCCTTATAGAAAGTGTCCCTTGAATCGATTTGCCCTTTATCAAAGTTTTTAACTTTTCCCAGTCCCTGCCTTTCACACAGTTCTTTTGTCAGTGTGTCTCAGACCTCCTTGCTCTAAGACTCTCTTTCTCCGATGTGTGTCCATTTCTCCTTGGTTACTCCTCATGAAAGGGCTCTCTGAATGAAGACAGGCATGTAGAAACAGATAATACCAGATCTGTGCCCTCTAGTATTGACTCAATAAAAATGCAAAGATGGAAAGCAAACCCTTTACTCTTTGGGAAGAAAACACTCATTGGGCCAGCGTTTTTTCTTTTTTTTATTGTAAGAAGGTTTCTTTCTGGTCTGCAAAGAAAAAGAAAAGGAGAGCGATCTCCTTAGGGTTTAAATCAAGCTTCTTGATCTATTCAGAATGAATTTTATGAGCATCTTAAGCAGTTAAAACGTTCCCCCTGTTTTAATGATTAAACCATAGTCACAAGACTGAAAATGAGCTTTCTAGCCCCGGGGGCTTTTCGTGGCTCCCCTGCAATACATTTATTGTCACTTAAAAAGCAAAAGTTAAAAGACAGCCCACTCCTGGCAGTGTGAAAAGATAGAGCAGGGGGCCACTGATAACACATTTCACAGTGCTTCCTCTCCATAAATTATCCCTCAGCCTACAGGATTGGTGATTGAAGTCATGGTGGCTCCATGCTAAAAACAGCCCTCTGCAGATTTACCAGGCTAGATTTTTATTGGAAAGAAAAGTAAAGAGCGTTCAGGACAGTGCTAAATAATCTTCTGATGTTGCTGCAGTTTTATTGCATGACTATTCTGATACTCCCTGGATATTCCAGTGATGTCAAATTCAGGCGTTAATTTAAGACAGAATAATTGGCTTTACATATTGGCAACATTAACTGGACTTAGCCCACCTTAAACAAATGTACAAAATTTCCTGCAAGTGAAATTTTATGCTCCGACTATAGGCAAACGGCCAACATGTGGGAATGTACAATCCCATTGTGCAATAGAAAAATATATAGATAGATTCAGACTGATCCTTATCATCAGTAATTTGGGCAGTCAATGGAAGCACCTCCTGCCCTGCGCATCATGACTAAAACAGACTTGCAACAGGGAATGAGGCACTTACTCATTTTCACACATCACATAATCATCAATAAAATACTAGTTATTCAAATTTCTGTGTTGTAGTTTGTCCTGCTCTACTGAAATAAGTTAATCGTGAGGGACAGACCACATACACAGGCAGGGGTTTTGTCCATATAAATATTCTGGAAAATGTAACTGTAAAGTCTCATAAGAAAGCCTTCTGAGGGTTTAGTGTACACTGTTACACAAGAATGATATTGAATCAGTCTCTCGTGTCGTTCTTACAGGAAACAGTGGATTTCTGTTTGGCAGCTCTTTTTGCATTTGATATCTGAAGTCCTGTTGTTTCAACAGGTCTTTGAAAAAGATTGGGGATCTCCAGTGGAATTTTATGGGCTTAAGATATGATCACATTACACTCCTAGTTCAAACTTTTTTTTACACTAAGCCAAAGAAAATATCTTGCAGTTTGTTAATGTTTTTAGCTTTGTTTTACATTTTTTTTGGGGGGGAAAAGCAAAACTTGCTAGGTGTGAATGCTATAAAGAAAAGTCCTTAATGTGTACAAACTTAAGCACCAGACGTAAGTCAAGTTTTTATTGTTTTTTGTAAAAAGGATTTGTTTTCTTTTTGTAAGAAGGGATTTTTTCACTGGAGCAGTACATTTGCATGGTAATTTTGCAGTTTTCTCGTGCATTTACCATGGTTTGTCATGTTTTTTTTTTCATATGCTTTACCATACCTCTCTGCCCTTTTACCAATGCTTTCTGCTTTCACTATGGTAAACCTTTAAAAAGTCAATTTTAGGCTAGTTATCACACCACTTGACCTAGACTTCCACATCTGTACATGTGTGTCTCCATCTTCTGGGGTGCGATATATTTTGAATAGATTCATGCAGCAGTTTTAATATTAGATCTCAGGTTGTTCTTTTTAGATCTTACATCAGCAAGTGCTGTTGCACGTTAATCTCAATGAACTATCAACTGTCCAAACTTAAACAAGCATGAAGCATTTTGCCTTTGCATGACTTCAAACTGCTGCTAGCAATTTCCTTCCTGGTCTTGCGGGTAACACTTTCCACTCCACTGGAAGAAACAAGAAGCATTTCTACAGCAGCGCAAGATGACAATCAGAAACAGTGAAAGGGTAGGTTCATATTAAAACACAGGCTGGTTTCGCACCTAAAGAGATCTAGAGTTTCATCAAACTTCATTTCTTCCGTGTTTAATATACTATTACTGTATGAGTTTTCTCTGTCATTTTCTAATGTTGTTTTTGCTTATATAATTATATTTACCTTGCTTGTTAACTATTCCAGCAAAAATGGGCACTGAAGACTGTGCAACGCTGATATATTTCCCCCACCTTGCTAATCAGCCATGAGGAGTCTTTTCAGAAGCACATTACTCTGGAATACTTTATAAACCTGGCACATAATGATCCAAACTGAAATAACAATAGACAATCGCACACAACACTTATAACAGTATATTCAACAGGTGGCAAATTAAATAAAACAAATTATATGGAACCAAGTAAGTTTGGATCCATTAATTATCAACTGTAACAACAATATTTACAAATGCTTACGTTAAAAGGTGATATTGTTTTGTAGGGCTCAGAATCGCTGTGGGGATCTCTGGACCCTACAAACCCACATTAAAAACATTGGTCAACACAACTGCCAGCTGCCATCTCTAGGGCTGTGCTGAAAGCAAGGGTTTAAAACACCCATAGTAGGCGAGGTTTCTTGATCATGTTTTTAAAGCACTTCATTTCTTCCTGGATTCTGCGCTCGCAACAAATGAAAACAACAAATGGTTGTGCAATGAAATTTACAGATAGAAAAGAGCTCTTAAAGGAATCTCCTTCTGCCAAACAAAATCTGTCGGCAGTGAGTGCTGTCCGGACTCATAAGCACAGTATCATTGTATGTTGCATTGTGTGGGTCACACTTACACACAGTTGGCTGCTCGTCGAAGCGTGGGGCTGATTCTTTGTATGCGCAATCTGCACACTTCTGCTGCTTGTACTACCATCAACGTCTGAAAAACAAGCTAGCCTCTACTATAAGAGAATAATCCCCCAGCACTGATTCAGAGCCTCATTCACTTTCATGATTCCATTGTCTGGGTGTGTAATCTATGGTTATTTTCACTTGCCTAGGCAACGGGCAATAGACAGACACCCCATCTGTGAGTGTAGGACCCAGATAGGAATTCAGACCTGACATATGTCCATTCATGCCCTGGTGATGCCCACTGATGTCTTTTGAAGTCCATTGTGTTTGTTCACTCGTGGCTACTCAGCGCTGACCCGAGGTCAGACAGTACTCATTTAGTGTTGGCGACCACTTCTCCTTTCATGCAATGATTAACTCTGCCCTTTCTCCAGCGCTGGTAAATTCTTTTAGAGAAAGTGTGTCCAGTGTAGTGGATGTTCATTAAGAGGGGTAATATTAGTTAGTAACACATGATTAAAGTTATTTGGAGGAGAGTAATTTAACTGAGAAAGTGCAATTACCACCCCTTGCAGGAAGTGTGTCTAAGTGTGTCCATTCTGTCTGTCGATCTGTCAGGCGAGTTTAAATTATATTTTTACTACAAGGTTTTGATATATAAACGTTTATCAGTACAGGGTATCAGTGATCTCCGGTGTGCTATAAAAACTCTCCATCCTCGCTAATGTGGTAGTTCCACAAGCCCCTCAGATTTACCTATCAGAGTCAATTACTTGAAATAGACAAATTAGTTATACCACACAAACTCGCATTGAAAGGCATGGCTAAATTTCATGATCTTAGTGAAAACAACTTGGCCGCCCCAAGTTTTACACTTACTGGGGCTAAATATACTGAATATTAGCTTTATGTATAAATTCTACTTTACTTTCTACTTACATTCTATAAGGTTCTATATAAATACTCTACATATGTGCTGTGATGTTTGCGGTAGCATGATTATTGTGTTAATGAAAAGTCTGATATTCTGTCTACTGTACAGAATGTCGGAATGTCAGAATGTCAGAATGTCAGAATCCCTGCATTATTCCAACCTCCCTGATGTATTCTGTACTGTATCCAACACAATTGACCTCACTGCTCAAAGGGCATGACCTCCATTCACTTTCCCCTATTTTTTAACCTGTGGAACTGCAATAGTTTACCAGCCTCAGTGAGGTCCAAGGAAAGCATCATGAAAAGGCTACCCCTGTCCTCCCTGCTGGCGGCCCTTCGTAACTCTCCCTGGGAGAGGAGGACCAGAGCTGATGAACAGGAATCTCCCCAACTACACACTCCTCCTTCCACCCCCTCGCTCCCCACCACCAACACCTCCTCCTCCCTAGCAAGGCAGGGTGCGGAGGAAGCAGGGCGATTGACTCAGCTTTCTCTACTGCATTTCTGTGTATTATTTCACAATGCAATGCAGAGAAGCCAGCATGTGAAGTGACTGCCGTAGGGTTATGCTAAGCCCTTTTAGTCCCCTGGTTAGTGAAAGCTCAGTAATTGTGTCCCTTTGCCAATGTCATTATTAGCCGTTAAAACAAGACCTGTATAAATCAGCATCAATGAATATTATTTCCTTTTAGCTTAATCTGGCAATTACTCAAGTAATTGAGCCACAGCTCTGCAAGTCCTTGTTGGCAGAGTTAAGTGATCTGCTTCTCCATTAGTGACAGAACAAAGCTGTCTAGGGTGCAACGATCAACAAGTATTTCTTGTTCTTGCAATTAAATCATTTCCAATCTCACACCAAATTGTTTTTCTTGCACATCACCAAAACGAAAGTGAGTAGACTGTGCCCCATGTCTTCAGAGTTTATTGATGCATTCTTTTATTGCAGCTGCCCAGCTGTATTCAATCCCATTCCTAAAGGGGGTTGGTTCTTTTTGTATTGCAGTTGTTGTTTTTGAAAGGGAAAGTGTTTAAACTTGTAATCACTTTCCTGCTATTTACGGCATTAAATATCAAGACCAATTTATTACCTACAATAAAGGGTGATCATAAAATAAATCATTGCTGTAAGGGGGGGGGGGGGGGGGGGCGGGGGGAGGGATGCGATGCCTGCTATTCCAGCTTGTATCTATTGAACTTTCACTTTCAAACAGCTTATTTAGATGGCAATGGATCCAATTTATATATTACTGTGGACCTTTCTCAGAAACATAAAAAACATACAAAACTAGTAGGGAAAAACATAGTACTATACAAGACTTTGACTTTGAAATTAAACCTGGTCTAATATGGAAGATCTAGAAATACTACATGAATCTTAAAAAACCTGTGTCATTGAATGTATTAAGTTTCTTTTAGTATTTCTAAATGTAGCACTGTTGAGTGTGTGATAGTTTTAGATGATACAGAATTTCACTCTTTATATATGTATGTATATATTTACTATCCAGTCCCAATACTGGCAACGAACATTTAAAAATAAAAAAATAAATAAACAAGATATGTTAGACATCTGACAGAAAACCCACCAAATCCTTATAGTGATAACCATTGTTGTGGCAGCAGTAGTATACTAGTTTGGGTTAACATTCAATGAAGCTCATATGTTATTGTCTAGTTAACAGCTACATTCTGTCCCTTTTAGTAAAGACCTGATAGTCGGCATGAACTACAGAGGGCCTGTCAGCGGTGAAAGGCTCTATTGAGACATATGGCCCTCAGTTGAGCCCCCTGCTGCCTTGTGGCCTTCTCCAAAACTCTGCCATTAACCACAGCAGATTGAATCCCCACCCCAGCTTCCATTCAACTCCCAAATTGAAATGCAAAACACAAGCCGCAGACAATCCAGTGCACAGGTAGTTACCCTATTTTACAATGTGGGCCAGGGCTGGTTCAAAGGAGGAGCAATCCCATTACTGACTGGCCCAAGGCAATTAGGCCCTGTCAGAAGACAGGGTCCCTGGCAGGGATAGCTGTGCCTTTAGAGGACTGTTCGAGGCTTTATTATCCATGCTATTGTCCTTATCATTGATTTGCACCAAAAAAAAAAAAAAGAAGCATCATAAAAAATTCTAACTGTTTAACTGCAGCTCCATAAAATTAGCATGTGTGTGCTGCTCCGTTTCCCTTTTTAGCAGGGCTGTTCAGCTATTCGCTTTCGCAGTAAAAATGACAATGATGAGGATGATTATCAGCATATACCAAGACCCCCTTTTTAAATGAGGCCTCCGTTTCAATGGGTCCTTTCCTGTTTTTTCTACTTGGAGGGTATACTCTGTTAACTGCCTCACTTATATGCATGTTATTGTATGCATTAAACCCAATTAATCCGCTCATTAGAACAGGTTAAGTTTAACAAGCTTTATTAATAAACAGCATGCAGTACAGAAGAGGTATATTTAACAATTCCAGTGAGCCTGGACAGCAGTCTTTACTTCATTTCTCCTGCTCTATCAAGGAGCTCGAATTAAACCTATTTTATAGGTGTACATCGTTCTTCCATAATTCTTCCTTCATTGTAACTGCTCTGGTTTTATCATTCTGCTCCTTCTTTTTCATTATAATTATGCCGTTTGCTCAAGCAACTTTCCCATGGATAGGTTTCTGTTCATTAAAAGTACAAAACGGCCATGTGAGTTCAAACCTTACACAAGGTCATTATAAATGGTGACACATTTCTGTGTCCGCATGTGTTTATATACCACTGAAAAAGTTCCACTTAAAAAAAAAGACAAAGAAACTTTTGTTGCCAGTTTTTCGAAAACTCATTCCGAAAAATCAGTTTTGACTGTAAGGAATTTCAAATGACATCACTGTTTATTTAAGCAGTCTCGTACTGCACGCTTCATACGAGAGAAAGGAACACAGAACAATTGTTTTGGATATGTTTTACAATTGCATTGCTATTGTTAACATTATAATAATTTGTAAGAACGTATTATTTATAATAAACTAGCCCTGTATGACAATGTATGAAATTTTGTGTTTATGAACTGCATTTATTCTAGATTTAGTGTATCTTATCTTTAACATCAGTTTACACAAGAGCACAAAACTGGTGCTGCAGGACAGGCCTCATTCAATAACTGTTAAATGCGGTACAGTAGATCTGTTCTGTGGCATTGCACTGCAAGCACAAGTGCTAGAGATTCATTTCTTTATTGACAGACTGAAACGACGGTAATGCTTTAAAACTGAAACGAGATGCAGCTAGTTTCATCACTCTTTTAAACATTTAGTTATTTTCATTGGTTGTATTATTAGTTTTATGGTATTGTGCTTGGAAAAAAAAACATGAGTAAATGCACAGTGGCCCATTGCAGTTTTTTCAACTCTAAGCTTTGTAATTGGTTAGTGCTGAGGACAGGGATTACAGCACAATAGATTTCCTTGCTGTAGTGCCATTACACAGAACTTAGTGAAGTATAAGCTTCAGAATTGTAACCTGCATTTCAGCTCTCTGGGACAACAAGATCAGTTGAAAGAAAGTATTTCTGAAGTTGTCAAGCGTATTGCTGGTTTCCTGTGGTGCAGAATGTTACTTGCTGGTAGTGGCACAGCTGGATGGTGTTGGGCTTTGTTCTCAGCATCTCAGGAAATGAATGTTGTATCTTCAGTGCTTGAGAGCAAGTAATGTGTACATCCCCTTCAGTCACACATTTTTAGAAATTTTAAAACAGTCTGTGTGAGCTCTAAGGAGTTTGAGAAGTTGCCCTGCCAAAACCTTTGAAAAAAACCCAAACATTATGCATTATAAAATAGATACATAGATAGGAAACTTAACATGATACAATTATACACGCAGTGACTGAAAGGGATGTGAACCACTATGTTAACTTTGAAACATCTCATATAGTACAGCAGGGATAGTATTTGCAGTAAATGCTTTAGAGGTTCCTGACCCTTTGAACGGGAGGAGGGCAGCTTCATTAGGAGGCTCTGCTCTCATTAGAATAACAGTGTGTGACACAGCACTGCTGAGAGTAGTGATCACACCCCCTACTGCAGCATTTCAATATGCTGTTGTTCTTAAAGAAAATTAACATCTACAGAGACAATGCAAAAACACATATCAGGTACACGTAGATTGAGGCTTGTTTGGATAAATAAATACATAAATAAATAAACAAAAGCAGCAACCAGTACCGCTTCTGCATATTTAGGAAAAAAAAAAAACCCTAGCTGGCAATTCCAGTAAAGCTTTATTACTATAACAAAAACACCATTAGGTAAAAAGTGTTTCCTCTTTGAATGGACTATAAAAAGCTGGCTGTACAACTTCCTGTTTCTGAAACCGGAATACACCTGATTGACTACCCAGCTAACGTAGAGGGTAGCTATTAGGACGATTTGAAAACATATTTGCATATGTAATATTGCCCTGCTATAATACAGTATATTACTCAACACCTGTTCAGATATCTAGCATTGAATAACTTATATTACGGATAATGACCCCTGTTGGTAAGATAAGGTTAAAAGCACTTTAGCCACACCAGCAGATGAGCCTGGCTCTTTTGCATAGCGGTTAAAACACTCACTAGCAGCGAGCGTGGTTGTAGGTTTGAGCCCAGCCTCCCCTATTACACCAGCAACAAATACAAACTTTGAAAAGTTTCTGAAAGGGGGAAAAAAACACCTGTCAAAATATATATATCAAACATTGTGCAAGTTTATATTAGTATCTTAAAATCATAGCAAAGCTTAATAAAACACAGTGAAAACAATGTAGGCAAGCATAGAAAACTGCAAAATGAGGGCAAATTAATGGGTACACTTGAGGTTGGATATTAGCTCAATTAGTTTAGCAGTTTTGTAACACATTAATAAACACTGTAGAGTAAACAACTTTTTTAAATCTGATAGGGAAGCAAGGTAACATGCAGTATCCATACCTCCAGGGCTTCAGTTGTATTCGTTTGCATATTCTAGGCACAGTAAAAGAGTTTAAAAGGTTAGGGGAAAGGAAGGTCATGGGCATCAACATTGTATTTAATTACAAAAAGTGAATTTTAATGAGTAGGAATGAGGTATTCTGTTGTAATGCTGAGGTAGGCTAATTAAAGTACAGCTGAGTTCTAGGGGCCCTGACCCTTTGAACAGGAGGAAGGCAGCTTCATTAGGAGGCTCTGTTCTCATTAGAATAACAGTGTGTGACACAGCATTGCTGAGAGTAGTGAACACACCCCCTACTGCAGCATTTCAATATGCTGTTGTTCTTAAAGAAAATTAACATCTACAGAGACAATGCAAAAACACATATCAGGTACACGTAGATTGAGGCTTGTTTGGATAAATAAATAAACACAGATTCTGGTGTTAGTGGCAGGGCATGGGAAATCAATTACATGTACTGAGAATTGTCTGATATAAATAGGCACCTATAAAATGTACTTATGCTCTATATTACAACTCCCAAAGAGAGCCCTAGCCAGTATAATTCCTATAATGAATTACTTACTATAATTACTGTAGGACAGCCAGGGTCAATGCAACACTCGCTACAGGAATCCTAGCCAGGATGGACAGCTTGGCATGGCCAGGACCCTGCCCTCACTCCCCTGACTGCATGGCACGTCCTGCACACCACGCAGCCATGCCTTTACCAGTAGAGCTGAGTCCATTCATTTGTTTGGTTTTTGTCTGAATAGTGACTTGGTGAGTAGAGGAAGTGTGCAAACCGTATGTAACTGCTTAACTAGAGGTCCGGAACAAAGATGAGGAAGTTCGCTTTTGCATATTCAAATGGGAATGCACAAAACACAAATGTGCAATTTTCTGTTAACTGTTTTTTTTTTTGACCTTGCAGCAATGCATTCAATGCAATCACTGCAGCTCAACATTTTTCATACAGAGATTTGTTAAATAATATATTCCAACAGAGCAGGCTTGCAGACCAGGCATTTTGCATGCTCAGCATGGCTTCTATTGTTTTAAGCAGGACTCCAGAGTACAGTGGTCCTTGGCCAGTGTGTTGCTTATCCACTAAGGGAAATCACCGGAGCAGTCCAATGTCATTTTATGGATTACACAGTGTCCTTTTTAAAGGAAGTGCTTGTGTAACTATGGAAGCTTACCCATAGCTTCATAAAATATGAAATATATCAATTTTAAGGCGACGGCAGTAAGATCTCCAATGGCATGTCATGTTATAAAGTAATTATAAGGATTCTTATAAATGCCATTGTTGCTTTTTCCTTTAACACCCTACTGCTTGTTTCTTAATAACAGTCTAGCATTGTTTATTACATCATGTATAACACATTTGTAAATGTATTATTGATTGTTTATAACCAATCAAAAAGTGTTATCCAGAACTGGCTAATAAGAAATGACCCCATTCACAAGGCTTTAGCTCATGCGTTATCTAAAGAATGTGACACTGGATAGTCGTTAAGATGTTATAAGTAGAAGCCAGCAGCAGTCTATAATGGTTGCCTCAGTGTATAAACTAGGTCAGACATTATTGGGCCTGCTGTAACTTTAAGCTTTTTTTTTATCTGCAAGGAAACCCCCTGTTATAATGATAAGGTCACATGTGCTATAGAGGAAGAACACGGTGGATTGCATGAAAGGGGAATTCCAAGATAGATTCTTAAAAGGGCATTGCCAATAGTGAAGTGTAACTTCAGCACTGCTCGCTAACCGTGCTGAAGTGGGTGGGGGGGTAGGACATCATGATATCACAGGGACTGCAGACTCTCTGAAGCAGAACCAAGCAAAGCTGGAAGGTAAAACAGCCATTTTGCCATCATATATTGCAATAAGAACTATATTAATTCAGCATTGTATTTCATTTGTGTTCATGGCTTACTGTTCCAAGGAACGCAATGGGGATTGAGTTTAATTTTTCAGGAGGAACGATGTTGAATGTTGAATAGAGTGAATGATTACGAATGAAATGAATCAGCACTATATATATATATATATATATATATATATATATATATATATATATATATATATATATATATATATATATATATCATAGAAAGGAGGGAAATAGAAGAGTGGTTTATTATGCTATTATAATTGCAGCAGAAATTATGACAATATTATCACTGTTACAGTAAGTGCAGTAATACATCTTAGAAACATATTTCTGCAATTCATATGTACATTTTTTATTTTAATTGTCTATGGTTGCTGATGATTCAGTTCAGTCCATTTGTCTATTCCTGCCAAAGCTGGATAGAAATTCTAACTAGGAAAAAAAAAATCTGATGAATTATTTAACTCAAACAACAGTGAAATATTGAAAACAGTGAATTTGTGTAGAGTGCTTATAAAGTACAATATAGGACTTGTACAGTTAGCTGTCATCATCAACCAAATTCATGAAATATTGAGGGAGCACTGTACAACATGCTGTCCCCCTGTAGTTTTATTAATTAAATAAATAAATGACTAATATGCAGAAATAGCGTAATTTAGTTTATTTGTTGCATATATCTCTATATACTGTATTTCTGCTTTGGGAGCTAAAACTAGTGGTTGATTAAAAGATGAGTGCCTTCTAACAGGGTTTGTGAAATAATGCTTCCCAAACAAATAAGCCTGCAGTTTCTGTTGTTAGGTTGTGGTTTCTCTGGTGCTAAGCTGTTTAATCAGTCTTCTTGATCAGTCTAACACTCCAGTGCTACTGCAGCAATAAAAAAGAACATTCTTCTGTTAATTTTACAAAACGTGAACCAAACAACTAAAGTCATATATTTCAAGTTCTCTTAAGGACTCTTAACCCGAACCCGAACCCGTGGGCTTTCAGGATACTGTTTTCATAAATGAGTAGTGAGACAAGAGGAATCACTAAAGGTGTTTTATCTGAATCGGACAATCTGACCAGGATAAAATACATACAGCACTGCAATGCTACATTTACAACATGATCCATTTGAAGATTTGCCCACTGAAGAGTTAAAATAAATAAATAAATAACTATGTGGGAACCTTTATTTCAACTACAGGCAAGTACAGGTGTTGGTAATTATTACCAATAGATGGATTACAATACAATTATTACACCACCCTATTAATGAGGTATTGATATTATTAGGTTTCTTGCAATGTGTTGGCTACATGATTTCATCACTTAGGTGCTACAGCACCTTCATATTAGACACAAACATTCTCTTTTTTGTTATGACAAAACGTGTTTGTTCCGAGTGATGCGGTCTTATCAGAAGAGAAACTTTGAGCTCAACAAAGAAAAAAAAAATCCAGCTTTTATACAAACTTTATTTATGTATTTATTTTTTAACTAGGCAGTGTGTTGGTTAACACATTTCCCGAGGTGATTTGGGGGTTTTCCTGCATGTTGTTAAAGTAATGTTTAATTTGTTTTAAAAGAGATTTCCCAGAAATGTCACTTATGCCTAAGTGAAGGAAACAGCAATTCAAAAAATTAAATGTCCAGTTAATGTTCTTAAATGAATAAAAATTGATACAGAACTGGTAAAAAAAAAAAAACACTGGGCCTTATTTTTAAAGTGTTTCCTCCATTATTTAGAAAGGAGAAAAAATCATGCTAATGTTACAAAAGGAGACAAAACACATTGAGAGTGCTTAAGAGTGAGGAACTGCTATAAATAGCATTGTTGTTTGGTTTTAGTTTTGAAAAATGAACAAGTGTTTTACCTCTTTAAAAAAATAGGAGCCGATATGGCCCATCAACTTTAGGGTTGTGTATTTCAGTGCTGTAACATTACCAGGGATTGCTGTTAGAATTGTAACAAAAAAGAAAAATAAGAAAACAAAAAATCTTAAGAAAAGACAACTGATGAATGCACACAGAGCCATTATCGATTGTCAGGTCAGGGTTAATCAAAATGGGCTTTGCTACCACATCCAGGAAACTAATGTGTTTTGGCTGATTAAACAGTTCTGACATCAAAGCAAAATACTTGAGCTGTGGTTTCTTTTTACTAAAACGCTGTGCCGCAGTAAGGTAGTGGGTTGTCATCCAGGTTTCTTCGTTCTTGGGAGGGCAGGTTGGCTTACAGTGCATATTACTAGAAGCTGCTGAATCACTCTTGAGACTGTCCCCCCTGAACCATCAGCCGTTTTGAGCAGTCAGTCAGAGGGACCTGTCAAGCGAATGTCTATAAGCAGCCCTTATGTAGGATATGCTGTTTTGCCCATCCTGACTGAAACTCACCTTGGTAACACTTTACATTAAGTGCCTCTAATTACTGTGTATTAACAAAGTATCTCCTTAGTAAATACATGTGC